>NC_042621.1:220177609-220491952 GCF_901001135.1 Rhinatrema bivittatum | reverse complement strand
TGGTTTATTATACGTAGGCAAAACAACTAGACAGTTGAAAACTCGCTTAATAGAACATAAAAGTGCCCTTAAACGAAATAAATTAGAAGCCCCATTGGTACAACACTGTTTAGAACAATCTCATAATTTTTCCAGTCTAAAGTGTACGGTATTGGAGGTAATGGAACCGGATGAAAGAGGAGGGGATTTAAACCTGCGCTTATTACAGCGCGAGCAAAAGTGGATTTTTAAGTTGAATACGGTAGCGCCAGCTGGTCTCAACAAGGAAGTAGATTGGTCGGTATATTTGTAAAATCCATTTGATAGGTGCTTTAATTAATGACAACAGGATATAAACATAAACTTCCGGCAAGGAGATAGTGAAAGCGTCTAAGCGCCATATTTGAATGCTGTGAAGGATCGGGTGAGACAGCGCTAAGCTGAAGAGTGAGTACCATTGTTAGCATTATCATTTAAAAGTGAGATAAATTTAAGAACTTTAGCGCATTAAATATAACTTGTCTTTTTAGGTATTGAGCAGTAAGCCCCTGAAGCAGGCGCATTCGTTGCGCCGAAACATTGTCAATGTTGGGCAGGCGGGAAGACAGCAGACAGCTGACAGCAAGCGCAATATAAATACTGGTATAACTAATAATGAGAACACAAACAAAGAGATAAGTAATTTCATCACATAAATTCACTTAACGGATGGGTGTTATTTTTAAGAATAAATTTTATTGGGTGTTATATTCTATAACTGAAAAGTAAAAAGGGATAAAAGTAAAAACAAAAAAAACTGAACGCTCTCAGGGGAAATGGTAGATGACGCGATTCAGTAGTGCCAACACATGAGAAGGGTTGTAGCCCTGTATAGGGCAAGAGCCTGTGAGACTGTGAGCACTTTTTTCTGATACCACTCCTTGAGAGTTCGTTTGATAAAACATAAAGTCAAAGTCATTGCTTTTTAGCAAATATCCTCAAAGATACCATAAAAATTTTTTAGTTTACTAAAATATAGTAGTGCACATCCTCTGGAGAAACAATTTCTTGTTACTAGTAGCTTCTTTTTACTCCTTTCTAGTTCAACTGGAACCAGGGCTGGCACCTGCCATCAGGAGTATTCATTGGAAACTACCAAGGGAATTTCCCCCCTGTTGGGTATCCCTATCCTAAAGCTATTTTAGTCCAGTCACCACAGTGACAGTCCTTGGCTAGAGGCCATGTTCTAGAGTCTTCTTCCAGAACCCTACCATCATGGGCCCTAAGTATCATCACTAGATGTTGCCATCACACAATGACTATGACTTCCTGCCCTGGCTAGGGGTTGTGAGCAGTGCCCCGGCAGTAACCCTAGCCTTGGCTGACCTGAGGATCAAATAGCCACTGGGCCTCCAGATTGGCCCAGAAAAAAAATGTTTGTAATAGAAAGGTATTTTAGCACATGTCAGGAACTCCACTGGAGTCAATATGCAAGCTTTGGCTGGTTAGTGGTCATGGTGTTTTGATATACTTTCCAGCAGAGCAAAACAGTGCAGTCACTTTTGATCCTTCTTTCTACCAGTACTGCTCAAAAAAGTGCTAGAGGTAACCAACATGGGCTGTGTGTGCTTTGTGCAGTACTGCCTAATGGAAACTGGCAGTTGAAAGTTGCTCAGGAGCACGGTTTGGATCAAGGTATCATCAAAGGACCTTATTAAAACACAGAATTCAGAATATTCCAATAGAGAGGAGGTAGTAAATGTTGAGGTAGCTCAAATGGATTTATATGAGAAGCAGACAAATATGAATGTTCAAAATTGCCTGAATCAACCACTAACAATAAGCAGGCTGAGATTAGGGACAAGACAAACATAGATTTACTTGTCTGTATTCAAATACAGGAAGTTTAAAAAATAAGACTGGAGAATTAGAAAGTATGGCACTAAATGAAGAAATACCCGTAATAGGCATCTTAGAGAAAGAGGCACTGTGATACAAAGGTACAAAATATATCAAAATGACCAGCTAGATCAAGCTAGGGAGAGATGGCACTATATAATATATTAAGAATGGCAAAGAGTCAATGTTCAACAGAAAAGAGAATGGAATCTCTGTGGATATAAACTCCCTGTGAGAAAGGGAAGAGTATAACAGTAGGATGATGAAACAGACTGTGAAATACTAGAAGAGATTAGACAGGCTAATAATTTTAGCAACACAATAATAATGGCGGAATTTTAATTACCCCAATATTGACTAGTTGAACATCTTATCAGGGCATGCAAGGAAGGTATTTTTAGATATCATAAATGACTGCTTCAACGATAGGGGATCTACTTTAGACTTTAGTTCTCAGTGGTTTGCAGGACTAGGTAAAAGGGTTAACAGTGGTGGGGCTACTTGGCAAGAGTGATCAGACAACAATCAAATTTGATATATTCACCGAAAGGAGAACATTAAGCAAAACTATCACAGAGGCACTCAACTTCAAAAAGGGAGACTTCAGTAAAATGAGAAAATTAGTGAGGAAGAAATTAAAAAGGGCAATTACAAAAGTTAAAAATCTGTTTGAGGTGTGAACATTGTTTAAAAATATCATCTTGGAAACCCAGATAAAATGTATTCCACATATTAAAAAGTCAAAGGAAGGCCAAAGGACTACCAAGATGGTTAAATGATGCTGTAAAGGAAGTATTAAAGCCAAAAAGGCATATTTAAAAAAATGGAAAGCAAATCCAAATGAGGAGAATAGGAAAGAGCTAGGCACTGGGAAAGTAGATGGTAAAACATTAATAAGTAGGCCAAAAAATAATTTGAGAAGAAGTTTATCACACAAGCACAAATGAATAATACATTTTTTTCAAGTGCATCAAAAGCAAGACATTTCCATGGGAGTCAGTTTAATTACTAGATGACCAATGGACACTTGGAGAAGACAAACTATCAGAGAAAAATTAAATTAATTCTTTGCTTCAGTTTTTACTAAAGATGTTGGGAAGGTACCTACACCAGAACAGGACTTTGAAGATGATGAATAGGAAAAGCTAAACTATAGGATGTACTAGAGCAAACTGACAGACTAAATAACAACAAATCACTTGGACCTGCTGGTATTCACCCCAAAGTTAGGATCTGAGTCTGTTAACCTGTAACAATGTGCCTCCAAAGTTAGTCGGATGAGTTTATCTATCTGGTTAACTTTGCTATCCAGATTGTGTGTGAATATAGACCTGAACATGTTTTAGCAAAGGAAGTCATATTTTATCAATCTATTTGGATTCTTTGAAGGTTTAAATATTCATGTGGATAAGGGTAACCAGTCTATCTGGATTTTCAGAAGGCATTTGATAACGTCACACATTAGAGACTCAGAAAATTGCAAATTCCGGGAGTATGAGACAATGTCCTATAGGGATATGCTGCCCTCAGTTTTTTGTTTCAGTTGTTTTTTTCTTTTTTGGATCTTTTAATATTTTTTTTGTTCAGTTTTATTTCCTAACTGAAAAATAAAACATTAAATGAAGCCCCCCAAAACAAACAAAAAAATAACTGAATGTGCCAGTGCTCCCACTCTGGTCCCCGTGATCTCTCTTCCTGCGTCCTGAGTGATACAGGTCAGAAGCGATGCCTACTAGCTCCCACCCGGGTCTTAGTCCTTTAAAATGGGGCCATTTACCTGGAGGACAGCGCTGAAGTTAAGCCATTTTGGTGCCATTTTTAGTATACGGCTTGGGTAGCTTGGATCTGACTTGGTTCCTACAAGGATCTAAAGAAGTTGAGGTTCAAAGAGATTCTATTCTACATATGTTTTTTTTTAGGAAGAGACAAAAATTGTTCTATGGCCAGAAAATATGGATAGTTCCTGATGGATGCAAGCTTACACAGGCATACAGGCAGAATGTTTTTTTGAAATGCGCAAGGAGGCTGTGTCCTTGGGTGCTAAAATGTTTGATAGATTCCCTTGTAGCTGTGTGATAGTTGTTGCTGTTCATTATTATGTTTTCTTTGAGCCTTTCCAATTGGGGTTTTTTCTAGATTTTAAAAGAGAGATTGTAGTGGGAGTTGCTGGAGCTAATGGATGATATGCAGACTATTTAGTTGATCTAGATCTTGAATAGATTTCAGGGTCTGTTTCTTAATTTTCTTTTTGTTTTTTTCCCCTTTTTTCTTGAATCTGCCTTTGATTAAGGGGGTACATGTTTTATTGTAAATATTATTGCTATGTTTTTTTGTTACTCCTGTTATCCATTCTTTGCCAAGACTGTCTTGATATATATTGTACTGAAATACAAAACAAATAAAATTAAAGAAAAGAACAGAGAGATACTGGTGGAAAAAAAACAAAACATGAGGCAGGTAGGTTGATTCATAATGATTTCTGACTTCGATATTAGACCCATACAAACCAAAACATTTTTTTGAGATTCACAGATCATGATCCATAAACCTCTCAGTTACATAACCACAAGTCATTTTATCTTTTGCAATCCCATTCAATGATTTATGGGTTGTAATTCATGGAGGAGTTTGGATCAATACAGAATGGTTTCGTCTGTCTCTTTCACGAACTCCTAGGCAATTATTAAACAAAAGCCATTTTTTCTTCTGGACTGCGTGCAGAATGTGTCCAGATATATAGCTAAATCATTATAGTTTTTTTTACCATTATACACCTGTTTAGGATAATTTCCAAATGTTTGACTTTTGAGCTAACTGGGTTGAAATTCCACCTGAAAAGTCTCATACATTTGTTCTAGCTTGGCGAATAAACACGATTCAGAAAGAATGAAAAAAGGGTAACAGTAACCCCAGTGTTTAGTAATAGTTCTAATTTGTAAAATGTTATATTTAATTTCTTAACTCTGTGAGCAGCAATAGAAATGTCCATTTGCAAGAGGCTCCTTCAGCCAAACTGTGCTAATTATTGCCTGGGTTTGTAATTCTCTTGAACATGAACATGTCTCTGTTATTTGCCCCACTTTTCTGTTGTTCTTGCCGGAGGCTTGTCTGAAGCACTGGAATTATTTTGACATTGCTCTAGCGCCTGACAAGTTGTATAACTGAGAGCTGGCACTCAAATGGCCTTCCCCACCCCACTGACCTTTTTTGGGCTGTTGCCAAAAACTTATGATGAAAAGCATTTTGATTCTGAAATACTTCACTTGTGGTTCGTGAGAGAGTCCCTGAGCATTTCTGCTGTGTGTTTTGGGTAATTTACATGAGTGAAAACAACCTGAACTTATTCCATCCAAAAATAAAATGTTACATTTTCAACCCCCTGGTTTAATAGAAGCATTGGTGTTCTGTATCTGACTCCAAGATGTAAAGCTAATTTTCATCATCGCAATATAAAAGCTATCTTTAGCCACTTGAACAGTTGAGTCACTTTCCACCTTTGTCCTAGAAATCATTCACAGTCAAACATTAAGTAACTCTCAAGCTGAATGGGAGTAGAGTTTTAAAAGAGTCAGGTGAGAATCTTGTGAGGTTGAGGATCAGGGGCACTTTAACCTTGGCAGACATAGTGCCCACTCTTGTTCCCTTGCAAAGCAATAAGAGTCCACAAAATAAATAGAAACATACAGATTTGGTTAACAATGCAGACAATAGATTATACACAGCCACAGCCTTGCTATGTACAACAGAAGATAAACCAAACTTGTGCAAAACAAACTAATCATTCACTTCAAAGTCTACTGGGTCAGTCTATTCCCAGTGGGCAGGTAGATATCCAACAAGAAATCCTGGTGTGGCCACTGAGCCTCTTCAGGCGACATTTCTTCAAACTCTCAGCCTAGCCAACAACTGAGTGTTACTCCCTCACCCACTTTGTATTCAGGCATCCTCCTGGGGTCCAGTTCTAACATAGCATCTGTCAGTCAGCTAGCCTGTGATGGGTGTCCCCCACTACCTTGATCTTCAATGACAAATGCCTCAATAGTGGATGACGGGTGCAGCCATCTAGCCAGGTTCTTCCGCATCCCTCCACCCCCAGACTACAATAGCAGCCACCAGAACTGCCTTGTATAGCTTGTGCTTACTGCTGCCCATATCTAGAATCCCCATCCTCCCCTAGCAGCTGCAACTTACACACACCCTTGACCTTTTCCCTGTAATCCTTCTCCATCCTACTCCTTCAACATATTTGCTTTGCCAAGCTAGGTTGGTGTGTGCCCAGCAAGCAAAGAAGGGAGAGGCCCCTGTTTCTCTTTGCTTTATCCCTGTGGTTATTAGCCCAGCCTCTCCTGGCCCGGCATCCTTCCTAGACTAAATCCTGTCCAACTTCAGGCTCCCAGAATTCCTGCAGGATAATCCTGTGGAACTTCACGGTCACTGGTAATCTGGAGGGATAAGAGGAGAGCAAGCATTAGGGATCTGGGAACGAAGGTGTTGCACTGGAGGTGGATCCTTGGCCCGAGGTGGAGTTGACGCTACCTGCAGGGCAAGCCCTACGGGTCCCCACCATTGGAAGGCGGAGCTGGCTGAGCGACGGATGCCGACTTGAGCTTCACCAATACCAACCCACGTTTCCTGCAGATTGTGCTCTTGGGTGCCGGGGCCGGCTGGTCTTAGGCAGGCCTCTGTGCGATGACTCCCAGTAGACAAAGTAGTAATCAGCCAAGGAGTGGTAACAGGAAGGTTAAGAACATAAGAACATAAGAAATTGCCATGCTGGGTCAGACCAAGGGTCCATCAAGCCCAGCATCCTGTTTCCAACAGAGGCCAAACCAGGCCACAAGAACCTGGCAATTACCCAAACACCTAGAAGTTCCCATGCTACTGATGCAATTAATAGCAGTGACTATTCCCTAAGTAAACTTGATTAATAGCAGTTAATGGACTTCTCTTCCAAGAACTTATCCAAACCTTTTTTGAACCCAGCTACACTAACTGCACTAACCACATCCTCTGGCAACAAATTCCAGAGATTTATTGTGCGTTGAGTGAAAAAGAATTTTCTCCGATTAGTCTTAAATGTGCTACTTGCTAACTTCATGGAATGCCCCCTAGTCCTTCTATTATTCGAAAGTGTAAATAACCGAGTCACATCTACTCGTTCAAGACCTCTCATGATCTTAAAGACCTCTATGATATCCCCCCTCAGCCGTCTCTTCTCCAAGCTGAACACTGCTGTTCAGCTTGGAGAACAGCTCCCCTATGAGGAGACAGCCTTTCCTCATAGGGGAGCTGTTCCATCCCCTTTATCATTTTGGTTGCCCTTCTCTGTACCTTCTCCATTGCAACTATATCTTTTTTGAGATACGGCGACCAGAATTGTACACAGTATTCAAGGTGTGGTCTCACCATGGAGCGATATAGAGGCATTATGACATTTTCCGTTTTATTAACCATTCCCTTCCTAATAATTCCTAACATTTTATTTGCTTTTTTGACTGAAGCAGGTCCACACGAGGCAGAGATCCAGAGACCCGAGCGCCAATGGGAAACCAGAGGCAAAGACAGGTGGCGCCTGAGTAATAGTAGGCCGGAGCCTGAAAGTCCAAGTCCAGGGCGATACCAGAGGAAGTGATGGAAAGCAGGCTGGCGTCAGGGCAGGCAGCAGACAAGGAAAGGTGGTCAAACGAGCGAGAGTCAAAACCAGAAGTCAGTCCAAGAGTGGTCAGGTGTAGCAGGGGTCAAAGCCAGAACTCAATCCAAATGTGGTCAAGCGTAGCAGGGGTCAGATCCAGAAGTCAATTCAAACGTGGTCAAGCATAGCAGGGGTCAAAGCCAGAAGTCAATCCAATGAAGAAAAGCAAGGACCAGGTACAGATCAGGAACAGGAACCAGGAACGTGGATGGGATCAGGGATCAGGAATGTGGACAGGATCAGGAACCAGGAACGTAGACAGAATCAGGAATGAGCAACGAGCACACGACAAGCGTGGAGACCTGATGCTAAGGCAAGGAACTAATGGCCGGGCCCTGCCTTATATACCTGGGCCCAGTGATGTCATCATCCAGGGCCACGGGATGGATTCCTGCAGCGGCCCCTTTAAAACCCAACAAGGCGCGCATGCGCCTAGAGGGCAGCATGGCACTGGATGGCGGCTTCTCCCCATGGGACACGCAGAGAGACCCACTGAGGAACAGAGAAGTCCGCGGAAGAGCCGGGAACGGCTGAGGAGGCTCGGGTGCGCAGGCGGCTGCCCACCCCCGCAAGGGAGGACAAACCGGGAGTGGGAGCTGGAAGCTGAGAGTAAGTGGGCCCGGATGCGGGCCTGCCGTGGACGGGACATGCAACAGAAAGTTAGCCTCATCCCCTGCTGCAAAGCTACATAGGGAGCTTTAGAGGTGGCAGATGAAATTGACACTGGACAAGTGCAAAGTGATGTACATAGGAAAAAAAATTACAACTATATGTACATAATGTTGGGTTCCATATTTGGAGTTACAACTCAGGAAAATTACCTTGGATTCACTGGAAACAATTGGTTGAAATCCTCAGCTCAGTGTGCAGCAACAGTTATAAAAGCAAACTGATTATTTTGCATTATTCAGAAGCAAATAGAGGGAATGAAACTGAGAATATCATAATACTTGTGCATAAATCCATGGGATGACCACACCTTGAGTAGTATGTGCAGTTCTGGTTGCCTCATCTTAAAAAGATATAGCAGATCTAGAAAAGAAACAGAGAAGGGCCACAAAACTGATAAAAGGCATGAAACAATTTCCATATTAAGAAAAGCTTGACATGTTACAACTCCTGATCTTGGAGAAGAGATGACTGAGAGATGTAACTGAGATTTCATGGAGCAAGTTAATAGGGAACAGTTATTTGCTCTTTCAAATAATATTATGACTAGGATATCATGAATATGTGTGAGATAACTGTGCATATGCTGGGTCTCCAATGCATGCGGATTTATTTCAAGAATGTTGAACAATTCATTGTTGAATATGGCTGAGATAAATCCCAAATACTTCCCAAACCTGTCCTGGGGACCCCTTAAATCCCGACTGTGGGGCCCCCAGGACAGGTTTGGGAAGCCCTGCCTAGCCATGCTCACAATTAACAGCCAGAGCTATTCTGAAATGTTTACTTTTCCATTCCCTAGAACAACTAAATTTGTGGTTCCTGAAGCCTTTAAAAACTCTGTGCCAAAATCTCTTTCTCTCTCTGTCTCTGTCTAATGACTGCAACCTAAATGGATTGGTTTATATTTTTGTTTGCTCTTCTAAATACAGTTTGGGTTATTTAGAAAAAACAAATTCTGTTGTGCAGCAGCTTGGGAAATATAATTTTATAACTGTGCAGTTAGGGCTAAAATCTGCATGTAACGTGTACACGCAGACTTAGGGCCTTATTTTCCAATATCGCATTAGGGGGCGTTACCAATGCAAATGAGGCTTCTTTCGTGCAGTGGGGAAAAATCGCGTGCGGCGATGTTTTCGCCATTCACGAAAACATTAGCGCCGCACGCGATGTTTTCCCAGTGCACGATGATTCTTTCAGTCTTTTATCGCAGTGCACGATATTTGCCAGTTTCTTTTATCGCGGTGCACGATAGTCCCAGACAGCCCGAGTTAGTAGGTGGCCCTCCCATAGGGGTTAAAATACCTATGTAGGGCATAGGCACTATAGTAAGGTGCTCGCTCTCTCTCTCTCTCTCTCTCTCTCTCTCTCTCTCTCTCTCTCTCTCTCTCTCTCCTCCCCCCCCCCCAGCCTGTCTGGGACTATCGTGGATGGCGGTAATCCTTTTCAGGCCCGTAACGCAGTCCATAACGCGAGGTTGGAGTTGTAGTTATTAGCCGCGATAGCAGCCGCGCTAACACTGCGGCTGTTTCGCCGCACACGATACACAGGTTCCCGCTTTACATATGCTCTGCCCCCTGAATACCAAATGACTAATTTGCATTCGCAAATCGCGTTAACAGCTGTTAACGCGATTTGCGAATTTATCGCACGCGGTAAAGTGCTTGGAAAATGAGGCCCTTAGTCAGCATTTTCAAAGTGAACTTATGCGCATAATCTTGCTTTGAAAATGCTTACGTAATTGGCCCTGAATGCCTATAGATTAACTTGTGTGAAATTGTACCTCCTCCTTGAAGGGTGCAACTTATGCCTGTTAACTTAAGTGCATGCTTTCTAAAATATAAGGAGGATTTTTGCCCATAAAAGTAGCATGATATCGTAGCCATTTTCAAAAGTGCATTGATGCATGTAAAATCTTTTGAAAATTCAGCCCTTTGGAGTGAATTTTCACAGCAGCTAGTGTGTAAAAGTAGCAATGTTCAAAAGCTCATTTTCGTGTGCAAAGTACATTTACAAGTGGAAAATCCAATTTTGCATGTGTAAATCCTTTGGAAATTACCTCCAAAGACTATGTGTAAGTTCCAACTGTGCCCCAACTCCAGCCCCCTGAATTGCTCCCTGCAGGTTCAAATAAATGAACATGCACAACCGGGTTACCCACCCAGAGCCCAGATCCATTTTGTAAGAGGCATTTACATGCATAATCATGAGTTTTATGTGCATAAGCGGCTTTGAAATTCAACCCCCGTTTGCTGCATGAAAGCAATATATCATTTTTAAAAGGTCACAGCACAATACTATCTAGGCCAGTCTACCACTATAATCTCTTCTGCACTGAGAAAGAAAACAGACCTCAAGTTTATAGAACACTGAATCTTAAATGTTGTTTAATTAAGAAAACGTTTTACAGCTGCAGTCACTGGGAATCTGATCAACAATTCTTTTCCTCTGAGAAAACATTTCCCAGCTTGCTAAATTCGTACTTCCTTCTCAAAACCGTTCCAGCATCCCCATAACAATTTCTATTAAACATCTGAAGATATTTGACTGTTTGCCACCATGCATTATTTGTTTTCTCAATGGTAATTAACATATATAAATAAATAAATACATAAATAAATAAATAAATATATGTATTATATAGAGACAGGTTGGTCCAACTTTGTGATCAAGGTACCATATGAGATGCTCAATACCAGGTGAAAAATAGCAGCCACGAGGGAAGTCCTGGTGATTGAAACCAAATAGGGATATTGTTTCGGGAGGTCATTATGACCTTCCAGCAGCACCATTTATTTTTCCACTATAAATAAAAAAAAGTCAGTCTGTACTTGCTTTATAAAAACCCTTCTGACATGTCATTAAACTTCTTTTTCATGTGTTGTCATCACGTCAACTGGTAGCTGCTATGTGAACTATTATAGTATTACTGATCATACTATTTTTGTTCATGTGTTTTTCTGTCTGCCAATTAGAAACCTTCCTCCATCTCCTCAGATTTCTAAGGACAGATATTTTATTACTATTGTTTTACAAAGGTGATTAGCAGCCATTTTGATTTTTTTTTTAAGTTGTTCTTGTTCCCATCAGATGACTTTCTCCCTGCCCTTTCCCACCCCAAATTTATTTATTTATTTATTTTAAAACTTTTCTATACCGGCGTTAAGTTAGATAACCGTCACAACGGTTTACAGCAAGGCACGATAATAAAAATGTGAGTGGTATAGATTACAAATTAATCATGTGCCATCATAGTGCGGTAACAATTCATTTCAATAAACTATGTGTGTAAATTAAGCTTGTCTGTTGGGAACATATTAAGCGGATTGAATTTAACATTAATGTGCATTTGTAGCTTACAAGTAACCACTTCTAGTTCGGTGCGTCCTTATCAATCAACTGCTTTTTTCCTTCTCTTTATCTTTATAAAAAGCTTGTTTAAAAAGCCAGGTTTTCAGGTTGGTTTTGAATATTTTGAAATTACTCTGCATCCTTATTTCGAGTGGCATGGTGTTCCAATAGCATGGAGCTAGGCAGTGATATTGCTCTCTCCCTAACTTGCGTGAGGCGTGCTGTTTTGACAGAGGGGTCAGTTAGTAGAGCCTTAATAGCAGATCTTAGGTTTCTTTGCGGGACATGTACGCGCAGTGCAGTGTTAAGTCAGTCAGCTTTTTCCTCGTGGATTAGTTTGTGTATTATGCATAATGCCTTATATTGGATTCTTTGTTCAATGGCATTCCTGATGACTTTAGCCTGAGAGGCCCTGAGGAACGGAGGAGCAGTTCCTCTCATACATTCCCTTAGCTCCAAACTACAGCTCACAGGATCCAGCACAGGTATAGCTGCAGCCTTCTCTGCTTTCCTGGTTTGGAGCATGTCACCCCACCACAGTGAGACTAGAACATGGATCTGACATCCCAAAGTATGCTGCGCTATCACCTGAGCCATAGGTCCTGCTCTAGTCATGTTGGAGGTCATATTCAGTAGGCCGGTTAGTGGACTGGTTATCTGGCTAAAGTTAGCTGGATAACTTTTCCCGTATATCCAGCAAGATAAACATCCCACTGAATGTTGTAGCCTAAAGTTATCCGGCTTCAGCATGTTTGAACATAGCCGGTTAGGTTTTAAAGTTATTCAGCCTTGTGTGGCCAGATAACTTGCTTCTTATCTGGATATCTTCATAAGATATCCGGGTGAGTAGCACTCCTTAAAAAAAAAAAATAAATAAAATAAAGTCATGGACCTCCCGGCCTGTTTCCTCCCCCCTCCCCCCCTCCCCCCCTCCCCCCACACCCCTCTACTCAACCACTGGCCAGGACCCCTTCTAATACCTGGAAATGTTTAAAATAAACATGAGAATCACTCTAATATGACACCCAAATAATATAGATTCAAAGATTGAAAATGGGAGGCATAACCCTACCCATATAGCTCTGCTAATGCTGACCAGACACACCTTGTTAAGCTGAATGATGATTTGTTGTTGTGTGTCTGAATTTTATAATCATCAGCCTGCCTCTGAAAGAAATTTTTTTTTTATCAAATTTTAAATTGCAGATCAAAAGTCCACTTATCTTATAAGCCCATTAAATGAAGTTTCAGTGGTAAACCCAAGAGTCAGAGCCCGACAGTGCTACTGTGTTCCAAATTGCAGCTCAGAATCTTATTAAAACTGCTGGATAAAGAACTGTCAATATCTGTCTGTGATACTGGTTTGCAGAATATAGCTAAACAGAAGTTATTTTTAAAATTCTCCCATTGGGAAAGTGTTGCACCCCTGTTGAGGGAATTACACTTGCCTCCAGTAAGGCATCAAATCATTTTTAGGATCTTAACTGTGATCGTTAAAGCCCTTGGAGGCTTAGGACTGACAATATTGCCATTTATTTGTATGATGTATTATACTGAATTTTGATTTTTGTATTGTTGTACACTGCACCTGGTAGATGTTGCAGTATATAAGAAATAAATGAAATGAAATATCTTCGTTCCAGATTGGAATGATATGTACCCAGTAATGCACCGAGTTTGAGTCACAAAGCTCAGCTGATTGCTCCATCAGTAGGTGAGATACACCTGCTAGGATTAGAGCAAAAATCCTTTACTGTGGCTGTGCAACAACTTTGGAATTTGTTGCTGTTAGATTTGAGGCTCACTTCTGATCATGCCAAGTTCATAAAACTTTAAAAAACTTGGCTATTTTCTTTGAACTTTTTGGGATTTGGTGGAATAGGTTATTTTTTTGGAGTCTGCACTTTTCCTTTTAATTATAAGAAGTGACTAATGGATTAATTTATTAGAGCTTTGTTTTATGTTGGAGTTTTGTATTCTTAATATAGAAACATAACATAGCAGCAGAAAAAGACCATATTGCTTATCTCATCTACCCATCTATAATAATGGCTCAGCTCTACAATCTATACCCGTCCCTCAGAAATCTTCTGTGCTTGACCCATGCTATCTTGAAATCAGATATTGACTTTGTCTCTGCCAACTTACTTTTAAGGCCATTTGCTGGGGAACTCCATTATACCTTCCCAACTTTCTTTACCCTTATATCCCAAACAGGATCCTCCATTCTTCCCAGCAAGAACGGTTAATACTTCCATCACCAAAGGAAATCATATTGGAGACTACACGAGAGATGAGTTTCTCATAACTTGCTCCCAGTCTCTGGAACTCATTACTACTTAGTCTATGTAAAGAAAAGGACTTTGCCATATTTTGGAAGACCCTCACAGGTTTTCTTGTAACTGATCTTTCTTGACAAACTGGTTATCAATGACAACTTCTGTGTTAGACACCTATCATTTTACCCTATTTTTTAAATAACATTTTATTTAAACATTTTTTCAAGGGAAACGGAAAAACCAGAATAAAATAACTGCATATATCAGCAAGATTCAAAAGAATTCTCCAGCACGAAAGGTATCATATGCATATGAGTACAAGAAGTCTATATGTTATTAAAAGCGACATGGGAAAAAGAAGTGAGAAAAAGGAGAAAAAAAGAAAGAAAAAGGCCCATTAACCAACAAAACCCCCAAGTTCAAATAGGGTTCCCATATAGTCTGAAACTTCGAGTGGGCATTCATCTGGTCAAAGTGTAAGTGCTCAATATCTGCAATGTCTTGGACTTGAACACGCCAATAATCCAGGTTAGGACAGGCCTTCCAGAATTTAGCGATTGTAAATCATGCACCCAGCAATAACTGCTTGACCAACAGCCTGTTTTTAACAGAATTGAGGAGCCAGTCCATTTGCCTAAAAGCCCAAATCTAGGCCCAATAAAAACTGAATGGCCTAAAATGTTAGCCATTATTTGAGTAACCTGAGACCAGAAAAACCACATGTATAAAAAAGTACCAATTTCCCCGCATCCTCTCCAGCATAAATTACTTGCTTCAGGTATATTTTTGAGTAGAAAACTGGCGTCCGATAAGTTCGGTACAATAGTCAGAATTTACCCTATTTGATTGATCATTGTAATCTATCTACAATATATAAGAGTCATATTAGTTCTGTTTTATCTGTTTTATCAGACTTGTTATGACTGTCCATGTGTCAATGTTATTTTTATGATTGTGATTGATTTTGTTTTTTTATTTATTATTTAACAATTGTTTATTATTTTTCATTGATAATATTGTTTTTATTTTGTTTTAGTAAATAAATGGTTATGAAATGTTGATTTTTTTTATTTATTGTTTTAATGATTGCTTAGTATGAATTGATTTTTATTGTAAACCACTTTGATTTTATTTGTAGAAAGGTAATTAATCAAGTTTTAAAAAAACTAAATTAAACTAAACCATAATTGGGAGGCTGTTTCATGCATCCACTACCCTTTCTGTAAATAATTATTTTCTTAGACAACTGCTGACTTTATCCCCTTTCTCCCTCATTCCATGTTTGTTTGAATTTGTCATGTTGATGGTTTTGTTGGTTATTGCTTGGTGGGATTGTAAGGTTGTTGAGTAATTATGATATATTTTGTGTTTTGTTTTGAATGTTGTCTGTTTTAATTGAATATATTTTAAATTTTTTGATGCTATTATGATTACATTTTAATTGTTGCAATCCACCTTCTTATCTTTGGTGTTATAAAGATGGAATATAAATATATGAACATAAATTAAATTCAAATTATGGACAAACAAGGTGAAAGTGATTACACTGAGATGAAGAAGTGGGGTAAAAGTATATGCACTGTGATGGAGAAATTGGGTAAAATTATGCTCATTATATAATGTGTACAAATACAGTCTGTATTTGGTGGATCAAGGGAGTAAAAGTACATGTGGTATCTGTGTCTGCAGTTGAAGGTTGTGAAGCTATGTGCACAGAAGGGTTGTGAAGTTATGTGCACTGTGATGCATTTTTGAAATGTACTTCCAATGGTATATGTCCATCTATATAAATACCTATATAAACACCACAGAAAATCAATTGATGCCCACACTTTTATTTCTCATACAAATATAATCTTTATTTAATCATGCATTAAATCTTTAATGTATCAAAAATATCAATTGCTTAAAAATCAACAGCACCATTCATTACATCCATCTCTCATATATTCAGATACATTCAACCACTCCATAAAATCCACTCCCTAATGATAACCATAATACTTATACAAAAATAGCAGTGCTATGGTTAAGAATCCAGTAGGATACTGTGATTCTAATTATATTAGTTTTAGAAATAAAGTATTGCATAAATGATAACTTTAAACATTTACATATTCACATTCAAAACTTATTTGTGACTATTTTCCAAAGGATACAGAAAAGAATGCTGAGATCACATTTGCCAATCTTTGATGAATCCTCCAGTGGAAAAAATGAATGTATCCCTCTTTTAAACTTGAAGTAACAAACACCACTCTTTGGCTTTATAAGAGCAATCACAAGTCCCAGCCACCAATCTATTGCTGAAAGAATCTCTAGAGATGATATACATACATACATACATACATACATACATACATATATATACTTGGGAGGTGCATTTGTTTGAAACAAATGTGCAAGACACAATGAATGAAGCCATTTTCGGTTCGTTCCAAATGGAACGAACCGAAAATGGCTTTTCACAAAAATATCTGAAAATTGTGGGTATTTTTACTTTCATTAAAAAAGTGGCTTCCCCGAGTTCTTCCAACTGCCCTTCCACCCCTCAACAAAGATTCAGATCCTAGGCTGAGCCCAGCCATGACCTGCCCAGACCCTTTTCAAACCCCCCCCCCCCCCCCCTACCTCCTGCTCTGCAAATCCAGCTTTGGATACCAAGCTTATTGGTTAGGCTGAGCTGATCCAAGTCAGAGGCTTCTTGGGCCCCTCTGACCCCCCCTTGCTTGTGCCTTGTCCCCACTGGCTCCTTTTAAAAATGGTGCTGGATGCTTCCAAGTGCAGCAATACAACAAAATGGCATTGGCTGCAGCACAGCAGCCAGAAATGTTTGTGTATGTAGGTGTAGTATCATGTTACCCTATTACTGCAGTCATTGCATTGGCTACCAATTGAATATCATGTGCAGGGTTGGCTTTTGGTGTGTGCAACCTGTGCAGCTGCATAGGGTGCCATGCTTAAGGGGGCATTGTTGCCCTTTCCCTTCTTCCCTATTGTACTATTCCATATGATGTCTGCAAGCATGAGACTCAGGAATGCTGTGCAGGAGGAAGGGAATTTCTGTCTCTGGCGATAAGTGAAAAATCAGCCAGCAGGAAAGAGAAGGGGGGAGGGATTGTGTGTGTGGAAGGCGAGGAAAAGAGGAGTTGCTGTGGGCCAGAATGAGGAAAGAGAGAGAGACGAGGATGCTGGAGGTGGGGGGAGGGGGAGGGGGAGAAAGGGGTCCGCTGGCCTCTGTGGACAAGGAGGATACTGATGCTAGGCAAAGGGTAAGGGAAGTATATGTGTGTATGTGGAGATTCACTGATGGAACCACTAAGCTGCTGAAGAAGATAGTGCTGTGCCAGAGCCTTCACTAAGGGGAGAGGGGTGCCAATTTCTGTTTTCACTTAGATCATAAGAAGTTGCCGTACTGGGTCAGATGATGGGACCATCAAGCCCAGTATCCTGTTTCAAATAGAGACCAATCCAGGTTTCAAGTTCCTGGCAAGTACCCAAACATTAAATAGATCCAATGCTACTAAAACCAGTTGCTATTCCCTAAGTCAACTTGATTAATAGTAGTTTATGGACTTCAGCTCCAGGATCTTATCCAAACCTTTTTTAAACACTGCTACAATAACTGCCTTAACCACATCCTCTGGCAATGAATTCCAGAGCTTAATTGTTGCCTGGGTGAAAAATAATTTTCTTAGATTTGTTTTAATTGTGCTACTTGCAAACTTCATGTAGTGCCCTCTAGTCCTTGTATTACCTATAAGAGTAAATAGAGGATTCACATTTACCCCTTCAAGTCCTTTCATGATCTTATAGACTTCTTGAGCCAGTCCCAATTGGGAGTAATTTAAAATTCTTAGTGTAATATATAGAGTTTTGAATGGGTTGGAGGTAAAGAGAACTTTCATTACCTGATTGTGGTGTGTGGAGCCTTTTTCCTGCTTGGCAGTGCCTCAGTGGAACTTTTCTTATTTTCCCTGCATTGTGGCTTCCGAGGGTAGGCAGGAGCCTGCCCCAACAGTGTACCCAAGAGCCAATCAGGTTGGACCTTGTTACAGGGAGGGGCTACAGGAAACAGCTAAAGCAGCCTTTCTTCGGCGTGTAGTTGCCGAGGCGCGTGGCACTGACTGGCTCCGACTGGATCCAACTGGGCCTATATAGAAATTTTTGATAGAGGTAAGGGCTTCTTGTCTTTTCTATTCAGGTAGGAAAAGGAAAGAAGAAAAAAGAGGGAAACATTTTTTTTTTTGTGGTAATGATCTCTTTTGCCTTCGTTAGAGAAGCATTTGATAAGTAGGGACAATCAGGTATAACAGTCCTAAAGTTCCTTGATCTGTTTATTATATAAATGCCTCATACTAAATGGAAGGCAAAATTAAAGCCAACTGTAAGTACACCAAATTTAGATCAAGGACAGAGGACAGTAGCCAGTTGGTTGAACTCCCCACAGATAGCTCCTGTAGAGGGGGCCGCTATCGGGGCAGAAATGGAGCTAAATCTGTCCCTATTGGCCGATAATATCTCTTTGAGTCCAGGAGCGCCGGACATTCCACCACCTCCTGGTAAAAAAGGGGAAGTTTCCCCCAGTTTGCCAGAAAGCTCCCAGGATGGGTTGGATTTGGAAGAGGTTAGTGAAATATTAAATGGGAAAGAAGTATTGGAAGGGGGGACTCTTCCTTCAATAATTGAAACTAAAGAGAGTAAACTAGAAATGAATGTAAAATCTGCTAAAGAGGTGCCGAAACATATGAAGGGGAAAGCAAAATCTCAAGAAATAATAGTAATACCTACATCAATAACCATGGATACTTTGTGGAATGTTTTAGTGAAGTTAGACTCATCTATTAAGGATTTATCTAAAGTTGTTAATGAAACAAATGATACAGTTAAGAGTAATTCATCAGCCTTGATTAATTTGCAAAAGCAGAATAATATTTTTGATCAACGCCTCTTGAAGGTGGAAAAGATTCAAGTTCAACAAATTAAGGCCAAGTTTGAAATGCAGAGGAAAATTGAAAATATTGAGAATTATGCACGTGTCTTGAATCTCAGAATTGTCAATTTTCCTTTTATAAATAAGATCTCTCCTATAGAATTGTTTAGGATGTATATTGAGAAAAATTTGAATATAACTGGTCAGAGTATGCCCATTATTGTAAGGGCATTTTATATAAGTAATACAGTTAAAACAAAGGATCAGGTTCATTTGACACAAGATAATGCTGTAAAAGATTGTAGAGAAAATATTGAATCCACTATAGATTTGTCTGATCTCCTAGAAAAATCTCAAGATGAAATTGTGGTTGAAAAAACAGGTACTATGTTGGTAACTTTTGCATTTATTTCAGATAGGGATACTATCTTAAAAAAAAATTTCCGCAATAGGTTAAAAACCTTTTACGGGAATAAAATATGGATTCATCCTGATTTAGTAAAAACCACACAAGCTAGAAGGAAGCAGTTTCTCGAATTAAGAGCTAAAGTAAATGAGAAGGGCGGTCATTTTATTCTCCGCTACCCATGTAAATGTGCAATAAAATTGAATGGAAAGAATTATCAATTCACTGACCCTGAGCATCTCAGATCCCTTCTGGGAGATTGAAGGAATGCCAGTTAGTATAAATGAAGGGGGTTAGGAACCTACATTTTTTATACTTATAGCTTAAATAATTGCTCATAATGTTTAAATGCTTCTCTAAATTTTTCTTTAAAATCTCAGATGGATGTATGAAAAATGATTCTTTTGAAATATGTAGTATGGATTTGAAAATATGTATAGAGTACTCCATCTGTAAAAGTCATTATAGCAAGTAATGTATTGTATTTACATGTTAAAATCATAAATAAACAATTTAAAAAAAAGAAAAAAAAGAGTTTTGAATGGGTTGAGTAATTGAGGATGAGTTTATCAAAGGAACATCTGTGTATTCTTTCAGTGAAAGAAACTCACTTAACAAGAAAGAGAGTTAAAGTATTCTCAGTGATACCCTAATCATTCAGAATAAACTTCCCAGGACATTCATGTTCAAAAGGATTTTTTATTGTTCAGAGAATCTATTAAAACATGGCTATTTTGAATGGCTTTTCCAGTAGGGTAAAACTGTTATATTAGATATTCTGTAGAGTGATGGGGAAGTGCTTTCAGCACTGGAGGGGCAGGGGTTTAAATTTGATTATATTATTTATTATGTATGTTTTTAAAATGTTTTTGATGCATTATGGCATTTTTAGATATTATGGTGTCATTATTATTGGGCATTTTAAATGTTCATTTGGTTTGTTATATTTTTAAATCACTTCAAGTGGCTGATAGAAGCAATTAATAAATGTAATAAATAAAAACTTACCCAGCATTTCCTTTCCTGCTCACCAACCAGGGTGTCTAGAGAACAGGTATTCTCAATGGCAGAGGACATCTTGAGTCCACATTGTTCACAGCTTGGCACTAGAGTTGGTGAAAAAGTTCATCATCCTTTAGATAAACCTCTCTCTGCTGGGTTTCCCTGAATTTCCATGCAAGTGGCAGAAGGGCTTACATTGCAGTACAAACACTACCTTTGTTTGTATTGCAATGTATTTAGTTTTGCCTTATATCGCCTTATGTTGTTTACCGTTACTCTGTACTTCATATCTTTCCTATGTTGTTCCCCCCCCCCCCCCCCCCCTTCCAGTTTATTACAGACCTTGTTATAATGTATTTTCAATCCTTTTGTTCAAATGTAAACCGGCATGATGTCCATACTAATGCCGGTATAAAAAAGCTATTAAATAAATAAATAAATAAGGGCTACATGCACAGCTACATGATATCACTGCTCACAATTTTGGCCTCAGCCTCTGGATGTGTTGCTGCCAGATACCACTCTTTCTGCCTCTGTCCAGCCTATTCCCTCTGCCCTGCCTCTTTCCTGGTTATACTGAGGTGTTTTCGCACCCCCTAAACATATTGATTTATTTATGTGTATTAAGAAAAAAACTTCTCCTCTGCCCCTTTCTGGATTCCTTGCAGTTCTGGAATCTTGCTCCTCCTGCTGCTGTTTACCACCCAGCTAGTTCCTCATGCCGTCGCTCTTCCAGTTCAGTGCCTTGCTATGTTGCTGGATCACTGTTGCTGTCTAGCCTGCTCCTCCTGTCATGCCTCTCTCTTGGTTCAACTCTTTGCTGTGTTCATACCACTCTTCTTGCTGCCACACCCTGCACTCTGTGTTTTGAGGTGTTCCTACCTCTCCTATTTGTATTTATTTGATTTATATTCTGCTTTTTGGCACTTCAAAGTGGATTACATTCAGGTACTGTAGGTATTTCTCTATCCCCAGAGGGCTTACAAGCTAACTGCAAGATGCATCAAGCAGAGGTAGGGCTCTAACACATGTTAAACAGCATATATTGTGCAATAATGCACATGCATGCAAAGCAGCTAATAACTAGGCAATTTCATGTTAATATTTTATCTCTGCCGACTTAGAAAGTGGTTAGCCATGATAAAATAACACCACCTCCTGGGAAATTGTTAAATGTGACGCGGGTTCCAAGGCTCCCACGTTACGTTTAAAAGGCTATGGAAGTGAAGGAAAAGTCTCACGGCAAAAAGACAAAGTTGAGCAGCAGACAGGGCACATCCCCAAGTGGCAAAAAAAGATTTAGGTGCACACATGGTGTTTCTGGCCCCCCAACCATGTCATCCAAAAAGAAACTGTGGCCCCCTACCTTCTCTTTCCATATACTTAAAGACTGTCCATGCATCCCCCAATCCCCCACGCTAATGGGGAACCAAAAACATTGGGGGTATAGTGCCCCATTATTGAGCAGAAGCAAACCTTGCACATACGCAAGTACATAGGAACACTGGTGCAAGTAGAAAGATACAGTTCCATTCAATCAGTAAACTGTATTTTTATTGTGAACATTCATAATACATTCACTGTGGCAACTCCGTTAGTGTGACAGCAAGAAGCTTAAAGTCCCCCGACACGGTCCCGTGTTTCGCGGTGGCTGCATCGGGAGGGACCAAATGATATTCAAAATCTGAAATAAAATATGAGTAATCAGGAACGGAACAGACGGCTGCCATATGTATATAATAGTAATAGTTCACATACCTTATACAAGACCATCAGGAGCGCGAGCGCCCGCTGAAGTCAACTCATATTTAAAACTCTCAAAATGGCGCGAAAGAACAGGCTCTCGCGAGATGCTGGGAATGACAGAGGAACACCTGTGATCATATTAACATATTAGACAGAATGGCTAATAAAACAAATACCACTCTATATCCTTATTAAGACCATGGGGGGAAACTGAGTTAAGGCTAAAGATCCATCGCTGCTCCCTCCGACCTAGCATACAGGCGAAATCTCCTCCCCGCGGGGACGGCGAGACCACCTCCAATACCTGGAAGGAGAGGTCAGCGATGGAGTGTCCGGCATGTGTCCAATGAGCCACTAAAGGTTCATCAATCCTGGATAATCTGATATTAGAACAGTGTTCTATAATTCGTGTCTTAATCATGCATGAGGTTTTCCCCACATAAACCAATGAGCAAGGGCATGTAATCACGTAAATTACTCCTTTTGTGCAACAATCTGACTGGGAATATAGATTGAACACACGTCCTGACCCAGGGTGTTTGAAAACTGTAAAGGTCTCAGTGTGGCTGCACATCGTGCATCGGCCACAGGGGCTATGTTGGCCCCTAGTCCGACGTAAGTCTTGTACAGGCGCCAGCGATGTGTGCACAAACCGGTCTCTCAAATTTGTGGCTCTTTTAAAGGTGAAACGTAGGGCACCATGCATTAAATCAGTGAGGGACAGGGCTGACCAATGGCGTTTAATCATGTTCACAATAGACCTTCCAATGGTAGAGAAAGGGAGAATACAGTTAAAGCATACATCATCACACTGTGTGGAAGAGCTGAACAGCCAGTCCCGGTGCGTGTATAGCGCACGTTTAAAAGCTCTTTTCACAATTCGTGTTGGGTAGCCCCTTTCAACAAACCTGGTGAACATGCTTCGGGACTGAGAAAGAAATTCCTCTCGTGTGGAGCAAAGGTGACGGAGCCGTAAAAATTGCCCCGTAGGTATATTATCACGGAGTGCCCAGGGGTGACAGCTATTATAAGCCAGCAAAGTGTTCCGGTCAGTGATCTTACGGAAAAGAGTGGTCTCAAAGCTGTCCCCCTTCCAAGTGATCAGCATGTCCAAAAAAGATATATTAGAGGAGTGAATATTGTAATTCAATTGAATGTGAGGACTGAGTGAGTTCACCCAATCAAAAAACATGAAAAACTGTATGTCAGATCCTGTCCAGATAATGAAGATGTCGTCAATGTAGCGTAGCCATACATGGATGAATTGAGACCAAGTAGATGGATAAATATTCACTGTTTCATATTCATCCATGTATAGGCACGCTAGACTAGGGGCCATAGTGGCCCCCATAGCGGTCCCTTTAACCTGTTGATACGTGATATCCTGAAATTGAAAGAAGTTTTTCGTCAAAGCAATCTCAGCAAGTTGAACCAAAAAGGAGGTGGTGACTCTATGTGGTAATGGACGTGTGTTCAAAGCTTTTTCAATAACAGTGAGGGCCTCACTTTGAGTGATGATGTATGCTTTAACTGTATTCTCCCTTTCTCTACCATTGGAAGGTCTATTGTGAACATGATTAAACGCCATTGGTCAGCCCTGTCCCTCACTGATTTAATGCATGGTCCCCTACGTTTCACCTTTAAAAGAGCCACAAATTTGAGAGACCGGCTTGTGCACACATCGCTGGCGCCTGTACAAGACTTACGTCGGACTAGGGGCCAACATAGCCCCTGTGGCCGATGCACGATGTGCAGCCACACTGAGACCTTTACAGTTTTCAAACACCCTGGGTCAGGACGTGTGTTCAATCTATATTCCCAGTCAGATTGTTGCACAAAAGGAGTAATTTACGTGATTACATGCCCTTGCTCATTGGTTTATGTGGGGAAAACCTCATGCATGATTAAGACACGAATTATAGAACACTGTTCTAATATCAGATTATCCAGGATTGATGAACCTTTAGTGGCTCATTGGACACATGCCGGACACTCCATCGCTGACCTCTCCTTCCAGGTATTGGAGGTGGTCTCGCCGTCCCCGCGGGGAGGAGATTTCGCCTGTATGCTAGGTCGGAGGGAGCAGCGATGGATCTTTAGCCTTAACTCAGTTTCCCCCCATGGTCTTAATAAGGATATAGAGTGGTATCTGTTTTATTAGCCATTCTGTCTAATATGTTAATATGATCACAGGTGTTCCTCTGTCATTCCCAGCATCTCGCGAGAGCCTGTTCTTTCGCGCCATTTTGAGAGTTTTAAATATGAGTTGACTTCAGCGGGCGCTCGCGCTCCTGATGGTCTTGTATAAGGTATGTGAACTATTACTATTATATACATATGGCAGCCGTCTGTTCCGTTCCTGATTACTCATATTTTATTTCAGATTTTGAATATCATTTGGTCCCTCCCGATGCAGCCACCGCGAAACACGGAACCGTGTCGGGGGACTTTAAGCTTCTTGCTGTCACACTAACGGAGTTGCCACAGTGAATGTATTATGAATGTTCACAATAAAAATACAGTTTACTGATTGGAACTGTATCTTTCTACTTGCACCAGTGTTCCTGGGTATAGTGCCCCCCCATCCCCTAAATGTATTACATAGAAACATAGAAATGATGGCAGAAAAAGACCAATCGGCTCATCCAGTCTGCCCAGCAAGCTCCCACACTTATTTTCCCATACTTATCTGTTTCGCCAACCACCAACTTCGGGGCTCTTGTTGGTAACTTTTGATTCAAATTTCCTGTCATTGGTGCAGAGAGTAATGTTGGAGTTGCATCAAAGGTGAGCCATAAGGCTTATGGTTAAGAGTTGTAACCCCTGCATCAAGCAAATTACCCTGATGCTTGTTTACCCAGATTGCACAGATCAATGCCTTGTTGGATGATGTCTGAATGTAAATCCTGTTTTCCTCACTTCCCTCTACCGTTGAAGCAGATAGCAACGCTGTATATGCATTCAAAGTGATGTATCAGGCTTAATTGGTTTAGGATAGTAACTGCCGTAGTAAGCAAGCTACCCCCACGCTTATTTGCTTTCCCAGATTATGAAGTTCAGTCCTTGTTGGTTGTTGTCTGAATGCTAATCCTCTTTTCCACATTACCCCCTGCCGTAGAAGCAGAGAGCAACGCTGTGTATGCATTTAAAGTGATGTATCAGGCTTAATTGCTTTAGGGTAGTAACCGCTAAGGATATGCATTCGTTTTGAATGTATGCGCAATCCGCAATGGATAGGTCCCTTTTTACTGCATTCGTGGGTCCGCGAAATGCATGGCGAACCCCCATGAATGCAACATATCATTACCGAATTTTTTGTGCGACTTAAGGAGCGAATATAAAAAAAACTAACTAAAATCCCCACCCTCCTGACCCCCCAAGACTTGCCAAAAGTCTCTGGTGGTCCAGCAGGGGTCCGGGAGCGATCTCTTGCACTCAGGCTGTCGGCTGCCAGTATTCAAAATGGCGCCGATAGCCTTTGACCTTAGCCCCTGTGACATAGTAAGGGCAAAGGCTATCAGATCGCTCCCAGACCCCCACTGGACCACCAGGGACTTTTGGCAAGTCTTGGGGGGGGGGGTCAGGAGGGTGGGGGGTTGTAGTTAATTAAATTTAAAGGGTTGGGATGGGGTTTTTGTTTTGTTTTTCTAACTTTAATGGAAAACGAATACCAAATGCAACTAATGGATGAATCGGGTTTCCCCCTATGAAAACGGATGCAATGGATTTGGGTCCTGGTGCAACGAATACCGAATAGCAAAGTATCTTTTCTTTCTGCACATCCCTAGTAACCGCCGTAATAAGCAAGCTACCCCCACGTTTATTTGTTTACCCAGATTGTGAAGTTCAGTCCTTTTTGGTTGTTATCTGAATGCAAATCCTCTTTTCCACATTTCCCTTTGCCGTTGAAGCAGAGAGCAATGTTGGGGTTGCATTAACCGTGCAAGGGATTTTTTTGAGTAAGGGTAGTAATTACCAGGTAGTAGTTAACATATTAAAAAATTAATTGGGGTTCAGTGCACCCGCAAGCACCCACCCCCCTCAAACCTTAAAGACTTGATGATCCCTCGATGGGGCCTGGGGCGCACCCTAACCCCGGGCCTCTCTGGCACCATTTTTCCAAATAGCGCCGACCTGACCTTGCCCATACCACGTGCCAGGGGTTTTTAAGGGTTAGAGTGGAGTTGTGGGGTGCCACTGATCCCCAATTAAAATTTTAATACATTTGGGGAATGGGAGGAGAGGGGCACTATACCCCAATGTTTTTGTTTCTCTATTGGGGTGGGAGGAGGGGGCAGTGACAATCTTTAAGTGCTTGGAAAGAAGAGGGGGTCCACAATTTTTTTTTTTTTGGATGACAGGGTTGGGGGTTGTGGGGTTTATTGTCTCCTGTGGACTTAAATCTTCTTTTTCCACTTGTGAGGGTCGAGGCTGCCTTGAGTGGCGATCCCGGGTCTTTTTGCCATTGGACTTTTTGGCATTGCCCTTTGAGGTTGGCACTGTCATCGCACCTAAAGGGCCATTAGCCCCGTTATTTTTTTCCCATGTTGGTTTGCTACAAGACAAAACAATGCCCCCTCAAGCCTTGAAGTGTTCTTGCTACTGCTTGTGATGCTTTGCCCCTCTCGTGGTGCCTCAGGCTGTTTCTGACACTGTTCATTTCGCTTTGCCTCTCTCACATTGCCTTGAGATGTTGATGCCACTGGCGATGCCGCTTTTTCCTACTCTTGGTGTCTTGGAGTGCTCTTCCATTTGCTGCTGAAGTCTGCCTGCAAGCTTCATTAAACCTGGATAGAAAACCCCAAGGTTCAAGTCCAAAACAGATGCATTGCTTCCTGGCATTACCTTTAATAGGAAACCAATGAATTACATAACATAATAAACAAATGAACCTGGGAACCAAAATGAATGAAATGAATTAAAAATGGCAACCAAACCCCAATAATGACCTGAAGTAAAACACTTTATGCACATGTCCCTAATGCCAGGGACGGTAACTTCAAAACAGCCGCACAGGCGCACATGTACATGCGTGTGCCGGCTCCCGCCAAAGGGCACAGCCTTCTAATAACATGTACACGTATATGTGCACATGGTATAAAATAGGCTGTAAGTGCATACATGTGCATATAATTTTATAAGGATGCCCGAATGTGCACACACATACCATCTCTACTATGTAAGGGAGGGGTGTTTAGTAGACACGCGCACTGATGCAATTACCAGCAGCAGCAGCGAAGCCGCACATTTTACTTTCAAAAATTAATGCCTGCCCAAAGGCTGGCATTAATTTCTGCCGGTGCCTGGGAAGTGTACAGAAAAGCAGAAAAAAACTGCTTTTCTGTACACCCTCCGACTTAATATCATAGCGATATTAAGTCGGAGGCCCCAAAATTTAAAATTAAAAAAAATAAATTTCAAATTGGTCTGCGGCCCGTGGGTCATACAACGGACGCTCAATTATGCCGGCGTCCATTTTCCGAACCCTTGGCTGTCAGCGGGTTTGAGAACTGACGCCGGCAAAATTGAGCGTCGGCTGTCAAACCCACTGACAGCCGCTGCTCCTGTCAAAAAAGAGGTGCTAGGGACGCGCTAGTGTCCTTAGTGCCTCTTTTTACCGCGGGCCCTCATTTGCATACTAAATCGTGCGCACAGGAGAGTGGCCTGTGCACGCGTCGGTAGAGCCGGCGCTCACCTTGGAGCGCCGGCCCTCCCGCAGGTTTTACTGTATTGGCCTGCTAGTTAATTAGCCTCTCTTATACCGGGTTAGCCCCTATCCTTAATACCCCGCAGTCTAGCCTAGCTTTTTTTTTTTTTTAGGACATGCACGCCATCTATAGCAGAAGTAAAGTTATGTGGTAGGGGTCCCTAGCATGCACTTGTGTGCATAAGTATTTACATGCTGGTTTCATTCATAAATCCTGGAACGCTCATGCTCTGTCCAGACCATGGCCATGCCAGACCCCTTTTCCAGGAAAATATTTTGTGCATGTAGCGGGAGATACACACATAGGCGGGTGCCTTTCAAAATCTGCGCAGCACGTGCCGGCCCGACCTCTGCGTGTATCTCCTGGCTTTGGCATGCACAGGCTTTTAAAATTCACCCCAAAGTGTGTTAAAAAAAAGCGTCTTTCATAGAGTAGCAGAGTTTTGAATCCTGAGTGCAATTTTAATAATAGCATTACCTCGAGTGTTTAAATGGGGCTCAGTAAATAAAGAAGATTAAGAAAACAAAAGCCCCACCTGGAAAGTGGGTGACCTTTCAGTGCAAAAAACCAGAGCTGCTACCAATCAGCAAATAAAATTCACAGATAGCAGTAGCTGCAGTACACGTACTAAAGTGTACTTTAGATTCTATTAAACTATGATTGTGGAAACAAACCCTGCAATAAGAGAAGAAGCTTTATATGTGGTTTTTGTTAGCACTGTTCTAGCAAGATTTAATTTTGACTCAAGCTGAAATGTAAAGGACCCCTTGATAATGCTAATGAAAGCTGAAATGTGATTAGCTAATGGAATCGTTGCTTTTGTGATGTCATACTCATGTTCTAATCACCTGAGAAAGGAATCATGTTGTTTCTCTAGTCTTGTAACTCGATTAAGATCAGGAAAATATTTAAGTAATCCCCTTAATAACAGTGTTAAGATTAAGGCGCTGGACATTATGGCACTTACTGGATGTCTGAGTTATTTCTGCATCTGCAGTTTCCTGTAGTAGCTAGCTAAAGTCAGCTATGCCTTTCCTTAATCCTATAGGAGGCGTTTCTTGCCACAGCATAGTACTTATGATAAGGCGTGGCATTTGATTATCTGAGCTGGGAGCCGCACTGACTGATTACATTACTGTGCTTGAGGATTAGTCCTCTTGCTTATACCATAATGTACACATATCGACTGTAGGTCCTCACTATACATAACCCATTTGTAATTTGGCACTTTTTTATGCACAGTAAACTGAGGGGTCTATTTATTAAGGTGCAGCGCATGTTATTTCACGCTATCGCATATTATTAGTTTAATGGACCCTTCGGTGGCCCCGGTTAACTCTTAGCTAGCTACAGCAGTGTAGGTTTGTGAGTAGGGGAGGGCTCTGCACAACCTCTCCCTTTCAGGGGGCTGGAGTGGCCATCCTCTTTGAGAGGATTTATAAGCAGCTGTCTCCTGAGAGCTCTGGGGGGCAGAGTAGTTGTTTGGAGCTTTTTCCTAAGTTGGATTTTTGTGGCCTCCTCATTGGGTTCACGCAAACCCTGCCTGGAGCCTGTGAGTCAGGTTGAGGATCTGCCTTGCTCATCCACTCCCTGGTGGGTAGGGACTGTATCCCGAGTTGTTTGTTTGGGGCTTTCGAGAAATGTTACTTTGTAAGAAGACTGTGAGAACTCTGGGTGAGGTCCTGGGGGGCCCTGGGTAGGGAAATCTTGCTCTGCTGTGATCTTCCCAGGAAGCAGAGGAATGGTGGTGACCGGCTACCTTGTCTTCTGGTGCTGGATCTAAGTTTGTGGAAGAAAAGCTTTTGTGCTGGCTGCCCAAGACGAAGAGTTTTGCCCCCTTTCCTGCCTGGAGCCAGGAACACTGACATCTTCATGTTCCTGAGAAGATCCCTCCCATCAGGAATTCGGCGGAGAGAGATAGATGGGAAGAACTTATCAATTAACTGTGAGTAAGAACTATTTAAGACCAGTGAGGACCCCTTTCAGGAGTCCCCACCCCTGGGCAGAGAGAGCATTTGGACTCTGTGCAGAGATAATATTTTTACCTTTTACCAGTTTTGGAAAGGGTTATCTTGCCCAACCAAGGGTACCATGCCCACTTGGGAGCGCCACCTAACCAAGCGCTGGAAGGTGGATGTCTCCTTGGCCCTGATAACTGAGACCCATGCACAGACAGAGGGAAAGGATTGTAATCCATGAAATTCTGTGGTGCTGAGGACTGCGGGGTATTTTTGTCCTATATTTCACCTGATTACCCATCCGTAAAGACGTTATTTTTTTTACACTAAATCAGTGGCTCTGGTGTGTTTCTTTGGCACGTCCAGCGCACATAGTGAGAGAAGAGTACTCTTTTCCAAGGGAAAAGAAAACCACCAAATGTCACTCCCGTTACTCTGGGCCCTGAAAGATACGGTAAAGTCTTTCGCTACACCAACAAAGAATCCTCACCCAGGGGTAAAAGAGACTGTGAAAGAGCTAGTCAGGAGTGGGTCCAGCCCCGAAGAGATAATAAATTCTTTTATGGCCCCACTGGTGGGGTTACATTAGTGAATAGTCCTCATTAGAAATAATGGGAGCCAAGGTAAATAACATATGTTCCTCTCCTTTAGGAAACAGACCTCTGTATAACTTCTTCCATGATCTCTTCGTTTTCACTATAAAATACGTTTCTAGAAAAACCCAACACATTTGTAATAATGTTTGGCTTTTAAAAATAGAGAGGGGAGGGTGAGTCTGAAAGATCTAAAGATATGCTTTGTAGATTAAATAAGAGAAAAGTGAGATATATTATAAATATTCAAATATATGCTTCATTTTTTTGAAGGGGTTAATAAACATGTAGATAAAGGTGAACCGGTAGATGTAGTGTACTTGGATTTTCAGAAGGCATTTCACAAAGTTCCTCATGAGAGGCTTCTAAGAAAAGTAAAAAGTCATGGGATAGGTGGCGATGTCTTTTTGTGGATTACAAACTGGTTAAAAGACAGGAAACAGAGAGTAGGATTACATGGACAATTTTTTCAGTGGAGAAGAGTATACAGTGGAGTACCTCAAGGACCTGGGCTTTTCAATATGTTTATAAATGATCTGGAAAGGAATATGACGAGTGAGGTTATTAAATCTGCAGATGATACAAAATTATTCAGAGTGGTTAAATCACAAGTGGATTGTGATAAATTGCAGGAAGACCTTGTGAGACTGGAAAATTGGGCATCCAAATGGCAGATGAAATTTAATGTGCATAAGTGCAATGTGATGCATATAGGGAAACATAACCCCTGCTGTAGTTACACGATGTTAGGTTCCATATTAGGAGCTACCGCCCAGGAAAGAGATCTAGGCATCATAGTGGATAATACATTGAAATCGTCTGCTCAGTGTGCTGCGGCAGTCAAAAAAGCAAACAGAATGTTAGGAATTATTAGGGAGAGAATGGTGAATAAAACGGAAAATGTCATAATGCCTCTATATCACTGCTTGTGAGACCGCGCATTGAATACTGTGTACAATTCTGGTTGACGCATCTCAAGAAAGATATAGTTGCGATGGAGAAGGTACAGAGAAGGGCAACCAAAATGTTAAACAGGATGGAACAGCTCCCCTATGAGGAAAGACTAAAGAGGTTAGGGCTGTTCAGCTTGGAAAAGAGAAGGCTGAGGGGGGATATGATAGAGGTCTTTAAAATCATGAGCGGTCTAGAACGGGTAAATGTGAATCAGTTACCGGTATTTAATCTTTCGAATAATAGAAGGTCTAGGGAGCACTCCATGAAGTTAGCATATAGCACATTTAAAACTAATCGAAGAAAATTCTTTTTCACTCAGTGCACAATTAAAGTCTGCAATTTGTTGCCAGGGGATGTTCATCACTCTCCCCCACCCTTTTCAATATTTACCTGCTTCCGCTCTGCCACCTACTCTCCAGCCTCAAGCTAAAGCACTATATTTTCGCGGATGACATTCAGATACTTCTCCCCATCACAGAATCACTGCAAAAAACCTGGACCCATTGGAACAACTGCTTACTATCCATCAATTCCCTGTTATCCAGCCTCAACCTTATACTAAACACAAACAAAACAGAAATCCTCATCATCTCGCCTGACGAAAAACACACTACCTCCAACATCCAAAACTTAACACAATCCACAACACCACCCATCAACCACTCACCGTCAGTCAGAGACTTAGGAGTGCGCATCGACAACCAATTCAACCTTAAATCCTTCATCCACAACACAACCAAAGAATGTTACTTCAAACTACAAGTGCTAAAGAATCTGAAACCACTCCTCCACTTCAGTGACTTCCGTTTAGTAGTTCAGTCTATAATTCTATCCAAGTTAGACTAGTGCAATTCTCTTCTGCTAGGTCTTCCATTATCAGCCATAAAACCCTTACAGATGGTACAAAATGCTGCGGCGAGGTTACTCACCAACACCAACAAAAGAGCCCACATCACTCCAATTCTGCTCTACCTCCACTGGCTTCCCATAAAAGCTAGAATCACCTTCAAGACATTATCAATGATCCACAAGGATATTATGGGCAGCGCCCACTTAAATCTTACCTCGCAACTCCGCCTTCACACATCAAAAAGACCTATCAGATATAATTATAAAGGTTCTTTATATGCTCCCCCGATTAAAACTTTGCTAGCTAAAAGGGCACTCTCCACAGCCGGACCCACCCTTTGGAACTCATTACCGCCTGATCTGCGACTTGAAACCTGCCATCTAACATTCAAGAAAAACCTAAAAACGTGGCTCTTCCGGCAAGCCTACCCGGAATCGCAGGAACACTTCGACTTCGATCAAAGAGCAAAATAGCTCAATACAAAGCCCAATACCGACCTTTTACTTATCATTTATTCATGTTATTTGACAATATTATTGTCATATATTGTATATATCTATCACATCTAATCTTTAATATTTATTGATTTTCGTTCTTTTGTTCAATATGTGGATTGTTTAATGTAAAGACCTGTTCAATACTATATCTATTGTTTAATGTAACGCCTTACGGCAAAAGTTTTGTTCTTTGGAAACCGTCTTGATTTGATTTGTATATCGAGAAAGTCGGTATTAAAAAACCCTAAATAAATAAATAAATAAATAAATAAATGTGGTTAGTGTAGCTGGGTTTAAAAAAGGTTTGGCTAAGTTCTTGGAGGAGAAGTCCATTTCCTGCTATTAATCAAGTTGACTTAGAAAATAGCCACTGCTATTACTAGCATCAGTAGCATGGGATATTCTTAGTTTTTGGGTACTTGCCAGGTTCTTATGGCCTGGATTGGCCACTGTTGGAAACAGGATGCTGGGCTTGATGGACTCTTGGTCTGACCCAGTATGGCATGCACTTCCTAAAGTGCCAGAAGGTAGTATTTACCATAGACTGAAAAGGACAAGAGATCATCACATGAACCTGAAGGGATGGTTTCAAAAGGAATAAAAAAAAATATTTTTTCACTAAGAGGGTAGCAGACAGTAGGAACAAACTAACAGTAAAGGTAACAGGAGCCAAAACAGTGGCAGAATTCAAGAACATATGGGACAGACACAAGGGGACCTTAGAGGCAGAGGAAGGAAGAAGATCACAGATTGAGTAAGACCTGTGGCAGAACAGTAGAAAGGCTCAAATGGACAGATTGGATTGACCAAGTAGTCTTTTTCTGTCGACCTCATCTATGTTCCTATGTTTTCACAATTCCAACATGTGTATTTCCATTTTTATTTAAAAAAACAAAATTCTGTATCTGGCACCCAATGTGTTCATTTCAAAGGAGTCCTCTCTACTTCATTTTCAAAAATTGAAAGTAAAAAGGAATCTCAATGTCAGATAATACTCTGCTTCCAGCACACAGAGGGGGCTGTTTTCTTAAATGTTGGGTGTTTGATGTTGCTTATAGCAGCTCATACTTCAGTTTTCAGTTACATGCCAGAAACACCAGGCAGCAGTTTGAAATGAGAAGAGAAAGCAAGCGATCAGTTATATTTTTAACCTTTGAAAGTCAAAATACTCCAAGAATCCAAATTTGGAAGAACTCCAATGTTGCTGGAATTAATGTAAGAACAATACCTCATTTACCTAAAACAAAGAACAATGTATGGAAATCAGTAATGGCTTTTGCTTTGCTGGGGAGATCTGCAGTAACACCCTTTGCAAAATGAAGTTAGCTAAAGATCCACATGGAAGTATCACAGCATGCACTTCACTCTGACATTCTGGTTTAATATTGCAGTTGCACTGTGGCATTATTCATAGCCGCTTCCCATCCAAATGCTCATGCCTGCAGCTATTTTCCAAAAGGGCAGAAAGGAGCTTGCTGGCAGACAGCCATTGTTTTTCAGAGGCATCTCTGAACTCTTGGCTGCAGAAAGGAAATAACATCCAACAACTGGAAGGGTCTGTTTGAGACATGTCTTTTGTTAACTTCCATGTCTTTTGTTAACATCCTCATCGGCCTCCCAAAAAGCACCCTCCCGCCCCTTCAGATGCTCCAAAACTCAGCAGCGCGCATACTCACCAATGCCCACCGAAATGATCACATCACCCCCGTCCTCAAGCTCCTGCACTGGCTGCCAATCAACTCCAGGATCATTTACAAAACACTTACCCTGATCCACAAAACCACCTACAACCATGACATGTCCTGGTTCAAAGATCAACTCCGAATCCGCTCCCATAGCAGACCCACCAGGGCTCAACACCTTGCCACAATGCACAGCACACCCCCTCTCCAAAGCTGTCCAAACTTAAATCCACCAGGGGACGTGCCATCTCCCTAGCTGGACCCACCCTCTGGAACAGAATGCCTCCAAACCTTCGCCTAGAATCTTGTCAAAAAAGATTCAAACAGAACCTAAAGACTTGGCTCTTTAAACAGGCATTCACCTAAGCCCCCCACACAATCCCTCTATTACCACCTATAATAGCCCGATTTCCTGTGTCGCCTGTTACAATCATGTTAACTACCTTTAACTTACACGCGACTATATGTTCACTGCAAAACTCATTCTGTTACTTACTCCAATCAGTCATGATGACCTCATTTTAATGTACACTTTGTAAATAGCTCGTTACAAAACCTGTTGTGTTACCTGTTTGAATTTCTTTGTTACCTTTATTATTAACCTTCACTCTATTCCTTGTTCATTGTAAAGCTTGTTGCTATTTTTTAGTTATCTGTGAACCGAGATGATGTTCCCAACGTATCCCGGTATACAAAAACACTCAAATAAATAAATAAATGTATAAAGGTTAAACAAATGCTAGCTCACCACCATTGTAGTCACCTGAAGAAAGAACCAGAGCTCTTGAAAAAAAAAATCACCAATTTATTGAGTTCTTCCAATAAATATGTATTGGGGACAATATTCGGTCACTGGTTGGCTTGCAAAGCTATCTGACTAACTTTGTCGGGATATTCAGTGGCTTGGCAGCACTGTTGAATATACTCAAATATCTTAATGATAGCTGGCTAACTTTATCAGAATAACTTTTGGGCTTCTTTATGGCACGAACAGAGTTAGCCAGATAAGTTATCTGGAAAACTCTGAATATCAGATTTAGCCGGATAACTAATCTGACTAACTTAACTCCACCTTGGAGAGTCCCTATGTTATTTGGCTAAATTTTAGCTGGATAATAACATATACAGCTAAAATGTAGCCAAATAAGTGGTGGCATTTAGCTAAATAACTCACAAGTTCTTCAGCTAAATGCACTTGAATTTGGACCCCATCATTTACAACCTTTGTTGACCATTATTTCACACTGGTATATAAAACAACAAAGCTTAAATTTTAATGATACAACTAAAATGGTATCTTCCTTCAGCATGTACCCAACTGTGATTACTACATTATAAGAATATAAATTAAGTGTCGAGCCCCAATGGCTTCTCTTTAGAGCATTTTGCCTAGATTACCACCAAGTGGTGCAGGTTAGAGGAATGTACCATTTTGCCACAGTATTCCTTTTCAATTATTTTATTTATTTATTTTATTTGTTTTATATACCGCACAATGGGTAGGTAAACTATCTGTCTAGGCGGTTCACATATTCAAACATACATAATTTGGTCACATATTAAAACATAATTACAATACTTAATACAAACAAGATTTGAACAAAATGAAGTTATATACTGTAAAATTGTGTGAAGATTTTAATATAGATTATATGCGCTGGAGAAAAGATGAGTTTTTAGTAGTTTCTTAAATTCTGAGCGGTTGGCTGTCAGTCGGATCTGTTCTGGAAGTGAGTTCCACATTATTGGACCTGCTACAGAAAATGCTCGTTTGCGGGTTAATGATAAGGTAGCAGATTTTATTGTTGGTATTTCTAAAATACATTTATCTAAGGAACGGAGTTGCCTAGTCGGTCTGTAAATTCTTAAAAGTGAGCATAGCCAAATAGCGTTAGTATTATAGAGCAGATTGTGAATTGTAGATAGAACTTTGTAGGTTATACGAAATGGAATGGGAAGCCAGTGCAAATATTGCAAAACAGGTGAAATATGATCTCATCGAGATACATTACACAACATTCGGGCTGCGGTATTCTGTATTAGCTGTAAAGGTTGTATGGTTGATTGTGGCAAGCCAAGATATAATGAATTGCAATAATCTAGAGAGGATAGAATTAGGGCTTGGGTGACCGAGCGAAAATCTTTTGGAAGAAGAAGTGGTTTAAGTTTTTTTAACATAAATATTTTGTAAAATGATTTTTTTACAATGTCCGATATGTGATTTGTCATAGCGAGTCTGGAATCAATGAGTATGCCCACATTTTTTGCATAAGATTTTATAGTGATAGTTTGATTCTGAAAAGTAAAATTCGGAGGTGGTTGAAGGGTTGAATCCGGTACAGTTGATAAATAAATTAATTCTGTCTTGTTTGTGTTTAATTTCAGCCTGTTGTGTGAAAGCCATGTTTTTATAGTAGATAAATATAAATCTAGTAGTGAGAAAGTTTTGGACCAGGATTCCGTAAAAGGTATAGTGAACTGTATATCGTCTGCGTAGATTTTAAAATTGAGGTTCAATCCTGCAAGAAGACGACAGAGGGGTAATAAGTAGAGATTAAACAGTAAAGGTGACAGCGCTGAGCCTTGTGGAATGCCTGTCTCAGTGGCGTACCAGTCCAAATGATATTTACCAACCATGATTCTCTGTTTATGATTTGATAAGAATGAAGAAAACCATTGTAAAGCAAGCCCTGTGATACCAATCTGCGATAAAATTGAAAGTAAGATTTCGTGATTTAGCGTATCAAACGCAGCGGAGATGTCAAGTAGTACCAGTAGATAATTTGTATTAGAATCAAAGCCTCTGATGACTGTATCGAAAGATGATGTGAGCAAAGATTCTGTACTATGACCCTTTCTGAACCCGTGTTGGTTATTGTGTAGGATGTTATTTTCATCAATATATTCTGATAGCTGGTGTAATGCTACGGATTCTATAATTTTTGCAAGGTGGATGCCAGGGGTATGCAACCCTGGTACTGAGAGAGCTCCCTACCTTCATAGCTATAACTAGAAAAGGGGGCTACATAAACTGTATATAGAAGCAAGATAAGACTCTTACTCATTATCAAATGAACTAAGCCATGGTAAAATCATCCATTAATGCATGTCAACGACTGATTTTTCCAGGCATTATCTGCTGCAAAAAAAATCACTTTTAATGCCCAATATACTAAAGGGGATTAAACCTAGCATTTTAAAGCAGATTACACAAATCCATTACCACTGCTGGTAACATATTGGCATGACCCTGCTGGTATTGTATGGTCCAACATGAACTGTGATGAGTTGCCCAACTTCCTCTGCCAAGGTAAATAGCAGTTCTAAAGTTACCTAGATAAATTGTCTGTGTAACTTTAGACCAAATATTCAGCCAGTGTAGCTTCAGAATGAATATCAAAATAAAGTTATCAAGACAAAAGTTGTCTGAGTAATTTTACCTGGACACGACCAGCTGAATATTGACCTCCATGAAATTGTATGTAGACCAGGTCCTAAATCAGGTTCTTGCCACTAGCAAAGTGGGGTTATTAGTGATGTGCATTGCTGCAGAGTTTTATGAAGGGGGCTTGTCTATCTCATTAAGGAAGTGTTTAGGAAGAGGGTTCTAGAGGTAGTGGCCATAGGATAAAATAAGGTGGTGCTTGGAGTGGGAAAGTAGGATTTGATTTTCAGGCTTCCTGAGAAGTGAGGAATCTCTCTCCTCTGCAGCCTGATTGGGCTTTTTAGGTTATAGCAAGGCCATGTATCCAGGGAACCCTTACTAGACTCCTGGGCAGTGCCACCTGGCTATCTAAGGGGAACCATGTATCAAGAACACCTTAAGCCAGCCTGTTACTTGGTCCAGAAAACTGAATTCTGTGGAGGGATGTAAGTACTGAATATCATCTGGTTTGAGAAAAGGATTAAGTTCTAAAATGACTGAAGAAGTCAGTATGGCATATTCTTATGTTCTTATGTTCTTAACCATAAGGCACATTGTGTCTTAAGAACATGCCATACTGGATCAGATCAAAGGTCCATCAAGCCCAGCATCCTGTTTCCAATAGTGGCCAATCCAGGCATTAAGAACCTGGCAAATACCCAAAAACTAAGTCTATTCCATGTTACGGTTGCTAGAAATAGCAGTGGCTATTTTCTAAGTCAACTTAATTAATAGCAGGTAATGGACATCTCCTCCAAGAACTTATCCAATCCTTTTTAAACACACCAACACTAACTGCACTAACCACATCCCCTAGCAACAAATTCCAGAGTTTGTGCGTTGAGTGAAAAAGAACTTTCTCCAATTAGTTTTAAATGTGCCACATGCTAACTTCATGGAGTGCCCCTTAGTCTTTCTATTATCCGAAAGAGTAAATAACTGATTCATATTAACCCATTCTAGACCTCTCATAATTTTAAACACCTCTGTCATATCCCCCCTCAGCCGTCTCTTCTCCAAGCTGCAAAAGTCCTAACCTCTTTAGCTTGTCCTCATAGGGGAGCTGTTCCATTCCCTTTATCATTTTGGTCGTCCTTCTCTGTATCTTCTCCATCGCAATTATATCTTTTTTGAGATGTGGAGACCAGAATTGTACACAGTATTCAAGGTGTGGTCTCACCATTGAGCGATAAAGAGGCATTATGACATTTTACATTTTATTCACCATTCCCTTTCTAATAATTCCCATCATTCTGTTTGTTTTTTTTGACTGCCGCAACACACTGAATCGACAATTTCAATGTGTTATCCACTATGACACCTAGATCTCTTTCTTGGGTGGTAGCTCATAATATGGAACCTAACATCGTGTAACTATAACATGGGTTATTTTTCCCTATATGCATCACCTTACATTTATCTACATTAAATTTCATCAGCCATTTGGATGCCCAATTTTTCAGTCTCAGAAGGTGTTCCTGCAATTTATGACAATCTGCTTGTGATTTAACTACTCTGAACAATTTTGTATCATCTGCAAATTTGATTCCCTTACTTGTTGTATTTCCTTCCAGATCATTTATAAATATATTGAAAAGTAAGGGTCCTAATACAGATCCCTGAGGCACTCCACTGCCCACTCCCTTCCTCTGAGAAAATTGTCCATTTAATCCTACTCTTTGTTTCCTGTCTTTTAGCCAGTTTGCAATCCACGAAAGGACATCGCCACCTATCCCATGACTTTTTACTTTTCCTAGAAGCCTCTCATGAGGAACTTTGTCAAACGCCTTCTGAAAATCCAAATTTACTACATCTACCGGTTCGCCTTTATCTAGATGTTTATTAACTCCTTCAAAAAAGCGAAGCAGATTTGTGAGGCAAGATTTGCCTTGGGTAAAGCCATGCTGACTTTGTTCCATTAAACCATGTCTTTCTATATGTTCTGTGATTTTGATATTTAGAACACTTTCCACTATTTTTCCTGGCACTGAAGTCAGGATAACTGGTCTGTAGTTTCCCAGATCATCCCTGGAGCCCTTTTTAAATATTGGGGTTACATTAGCCACCCTCCAGTCTTCAGGTACAGTGGATGATTTAAATGATAAGTTACAATTTTTTACTAATATTTATTTATTTATTTATTTATTTATTTAACAGTTTTATATACCGAATTTCTTGTAACAGGATTACAAATCAAAACGGTTTACATAATAACAATAACAGTGCCTCAAATAGTGCAATTACATAAAACAGAGGAATACAGAACTAGGATCATGAAACTGTTGAAACAAACCAGGGTATATATATATATATATATATATCTCGAGCTATGATACATGGCTGGTAGAGAATGGTTAGGTTAAGACCATGGTATTGGCAAAGGGCCTTGAGAATTGGGGCTAAAGTAGGACATATAGCATTTGACTGAATCGAGAGAAAGCAGGCAAGAGTCAATGAGTTACTGGTGATAGAGTTGATTTAAGATCATCTGGCGTATGATTCAGCAAAGGCCTGCTGAATCATAATAGGTTCCTTGAGAACCCTGGGGTGTATACCATCTGGTCCAGGTGATTTACTACTCTTCAGTTTGTCAATCAGGTCTACCACATGTTCTAGGTTCACCTTGATTTGGTTCAGTCCATCTGAATCATCACCTATGAAAACCTTCTCCGATACGGGTATCTCCCTAACATCCTCTTCAGTAAACACTGAAGCAAAAAAATAATTTAATCTTTCCACGATGGCCTTATCTTCTCTAATTGCCCCTTTAACCCCTCGATCATCTAACGGTCCAACTGACTCCCTCACAGGCTTTCTGCTTCGGATATATTTAAAAAAGTTTTTACTGTGAGTTTTTGCCTCTATGGTCAACTTCTTTTCAAATTCTTTCTTAGCCTGTCTTATCAATGTCTTACATTTAACTTGCCAATGTTTATGCATTATCCTATTTTCTTCTGTTGGATCCTTCTTCCAATTTTTGAATGAAGATCTTTTGGCTAAAATAGCTTTTTTCACCTCCCCTTTTAACCATGCCAATGATCGTTTTGCCTTCTGTCCACCTTTCTTTTAGTGTGTGGAATACATCTGGACTGTGCTTCTAGGATGGTATTTTTTAACAATGACCATGCCTCTTGCACACTTTTTACTTTTGTAGCTGCTCCTTTCTGTTTTTTTTCTAACTACTTTTCTCATTTTATCAAAGTTTCCCTTTTGAAAGTTTAGCATGAGAGCCATGGATTTGCTTACTGTCCCCCTTCTTTTGCTGCACTGTTTATTATATTCCCTGTGAACCTGTGGATTCATAAGTATTTGTGATTTTTACTACTTTTCTCCTAAGAACATGCCATACTGGGTCAGACCAAGGGTCCATCAAGCCCAGCATCCTGTTTCCAACAGTGGCCAATCCAGGTCATAAGAACCTGGGAGATTGCTGGAGACCCCAGAAACCAGAATACAAGTTTCTACTGCTTGAAGATACTCTTTTGAGAGAAACTTCTTTGGAATCTCAAGGCGTTGGTCGAACTGTAAAAGGAACATTAAAGTGGAAGTCTCTTCTTTATTGGGGGTGCAGTCAGATGATTCATAGAGGGGAAATTAATTTTTTGATGTATGTTCCCTGTCCATCATAAGAAAATACAGTCCTTGCCTTTGGGCCATGTCCACTACACCATCTGCTTGACCATTTTGCATTTTGAACCCAGAGAGCCTGGCGCTTAGTCGTAAACTACCATCAGACAGACAGACACTATCATTTTATGTGCCCCATTAGGGGGTTTACATGTACACACAACTGAGCAACCCAAAAATCCTCTGCAGTTATCTTGTTAGGGGCCTTCATTTTTGGTTTTTAATTTAAAAATGTTTTCCCAGGAATTTATCAGTGTTTATTTTGACACAAACAAAAACAGGAGAAAATCAGTGGAACAATGTGACTCATTATTCTTCCAAGTAAATATCTGAGTTTATTTTGGTGGACAGAAGCCCGGACTATAAAACAGTATCGAGCAGATTCTTCCACTCACCCACTCAGCAGCATCCCTATCCCCTGACCAGCATGCCCCTGTCTCTCCCCCCCATCCTTGCAGTGGCATTCCTCCTTCCTAGTGGTGGCTCCAGGCTTCTCCTCCCTCCCTCGGCAGCCTGCTCACTGAGGCTCCTGCACCCTGCAGCACTGCACTTCTGCTTTTGTGCAGGGCCAGGGAGACTGCCTGGAAAGGCTTCTGATGGGCATGGTCTGCTTCAAATGCTGCATTGGCAGTACAGGTACAATAATTACGTGCAATCCTTCTGTCTAATGTGTAAACATACAACTATACCAGAGGTAAGTAGGCCAAAATCCAAAGCCCAATAGTTAAGTAAATTTATTAAATATATTAACTTTGTACAACATGCTGGCTTATGTGAAACATATGTGCATCCTAAAATCTAATATCTAGACATATCTAATATCTCATTCATACTGCATACATCCAATCATTCAATAAAATCCCAAAACATATACATTGTAAACATCATGACATTAATTAACATATGTTCAAAAATACCCCTGTTAACATCAGTCTACCCGCTCCATATACATTTAACATATATTTAAATCCTCAACTCAATATCTAAAAATACCCCTGTTAACATCAGTCTACCCGCTCCATATACATTTAACATCTGTTTAAATCCTCTGCTCCGACGAGTTCACTCGTTTCGCCTGTGAATACAGGCTTCCTCAGGGAACCTTTATATGTTGTAAATCAGGGTCACTTTCTTTATAGATCGTCTACTTTTAATATTTCCTGATCTCTCAGTTCTTCTCCCAATCATGTGTTTATAGATCGTCTACTTTTAATATTTCCTGATCTCTCAGTTCTTCTCCCAATCATGTGTTCAACACAAAAATTTATAAATCTCCTTCCATGTATATGTTTCTCATTCAGCCATGCTGTAATGTATCAAATTGAAATAAAGCACCAATAAATAAGAATTGCTTATCAACACGATGAATTTTACATCTCATCAAACAACCAAATATCATATAGTACCCAGGTTTACTCTTACCACTATTATATGCTGATTTTTCCCAAGAATATTCCTATATAGACCACCGATAACCACTTGGCCGTGTTCAAACGAATCTTCACAATGAAGAACAAATCTCCATATTAATGCTCATGTAAGCTTCTGTTTGACAAGCTTTTCACTCAACTACAATGGGGATCATGAAAACCTAAGACATATTCAAACAAGATAAACGAGTTAAACTAACACTTATTCAAACGAGTCAACAATCTAAACCAATATTACCAAACGCTGTTATATAACAAGTTTATACGGCTCATTTACCAATATATGTCTTGTATCTCATCTAAAAACTTCCCCTTTCATTCCAAATGTTACCGTATGCGGTCCACTGCTTCTCCTGTTAACTTTCTTTCAAAACGCCGCCATCGAACTGAAACATTAACCGGTGTTTAAATCTCCCACTTCCTTTGACGTGACGCTCAACAGCGTCTCGTATTGACGTATTAAACGTAATCATGACCAACCAGATGATCTGGTGATCCATATCAAATCTGTTGTATAAAAAAATTGTCCTCACAGCGCAGCTTTAAGACCCATAAAACGCCTCCCATTCAATCATTTCATTGAGACCATTGGGATAAACAGTGTCCCATTGATATATGTATTTTTGCTCGATTTTCCTTAAAATATTCGAGACGTCTCCCTGCTGTCGTATACAGCATTGCTGAATAACAAAAAATCGTAATTGGTCAACATCATGGTCCTTCTCCTCCCAATGTGATACTAAAGGGGCCCCCGTTTTTTTAGTTCTTAATCTACTTTTGTGCTCTATTATGCGTTGTCTTATAGATCTTGTGGTGAAACCTATGTAAATCAACTCACAGGGACACATAATGGCGTAAATCACCATTTTAGAATCACAGGTAAAATGGCCCTTAATGACAAAATTATTCCTCCAATGGGAAATTTTTAATGTTTTAATTTCCATCACATTGTGGCATGTTGAACATTTGCCGCATTTGAATTGACCCCAATTATCTTGAGCCAGTTTATCCTGTGGCTTAGATAATAAAGATCTAATGCTGGCCCCGTGGCGCATTGCGAATATCGGAGGTTCTTCAAAACCTGGTAAAGATTGAATGATGTGCCAATGTTTAAGAATGCATCGTTTAATAACATGAGATTTTGTTGAAAAGGGTAAAGTACAAGTGGACCTGGTCACTTGGTTACGAGAGCTGGGTAAAAGCAAGTTAGTTCTATTGGCATATAATGCCCGCTTATACGCCCGTTTAATGCACCCAGATGGGTATCCTCTTTCCCTAAATTTAAGGGTTAAAGTCTCTGCATGATGTTTATAATCGTTAACAGTGGAACAAATACGGCGATATCTCAAAAATTGACTTATGAGAATGCTTTCCCTAAGTCTCTTCGGATGGAAACTATTGAAATGTAATGTCGTATTCTTATCGGTGGGTTTGGTGTATACCGATGTCATGATTTTGCCATCACATAATTTCACCAAGATGTCCAAAAATGGTACCTGTATATTATTTGATTGAACTGTAAAATGCAAATTGGAATCACATCCATTAAGGTAATGTGCAAATAACTGCAAATGTTGCATGTCACTGGTCCAGACAAAAAATAGATCATCTATATACCGTTTATAAAATGATACGTGATCAAAATAAACAGATGTATATAAATACTTCTCCTCGTACGCCGCCACATAGAGGCAAGCAACCGAAGGCGCCAATGGAGAACCCATCGGGATTCCTTTTATCTGCTTAAATAAATGTTCCTGAAAATCAAAATAAAACTCAGTAATGATTATTTCCGCCAATTGATTGATCATACGTTTTTTTGGGGATCGTACCTCTAATTTATCCAAAGAATTACTTATAATCGTAAGCGCATCCTGTTGCGGTATATTGGTATATAAAGAGGTTACATCTGCTGTGACTAATAAACTACTGCTATCTATAAATATTAGAGCAAATGAGCAATATAGATAGCAGTAGTTTATTAGTCACAGCAGATGTAACCTCTTTATATACCAATATACCGCAACAGGATGCGCTTACGATTATAAGTAATTCTTTGGATAAATTAGAGGTACGATCCCCAAAAAAACGTATGATCAATCAATTGGCGGAAATAATCATTACTGAGTTTTATTTTGATTTTCAGGAACATTTATTTAAGCAGATAAAAGGAATCCCGATGGGTTCTCCATTGGCGCCTTCGGTTGCTTGCCTCTATGTGGCGGCGTACGAGGAGAAGTATTTATATACATCTGTTTATTTTGATCACTTATCATTTTATAAACGGTATATAGATGATCTATTTTTTGTCTGGACGAGTGACATGCAACATTTGCAGTTATTTGCACATTACCTTAATGGATGTGATTCCAATTTGCATTTTACAGTTCAATCAAATAATATACAGATACCATTTTTGGACATCTTGGTGAAATTATGTGAATGCAAAATCATGACATCGGTATACACCAAACCCACCGATAAGAATACGACATTACATTTCAATAGTTTCCATCCGAAGAGACTTAGGGAAAGCATTCCCATAAGTCAATTTTTGAGATATCGCCGTATTTGTTCCACTGTTAACGATTATAAACATCATGCAGAGACTTTAACCCTTAAATTTAGGGAAAGAGGATACCCATCTGGGTGCATTAAACGGGCGTATAAGCGGGCATTATATGCCAATAGAACTAACTTGCTTTTACCCAGCTCTCGTAACCAAGTGACCAGGTCCATTTGTACTTTACCCTTTTCAACAAAATCTCATGTTATTAAACAATGCATTCTTAAACATTGGCACATCATTCAATCTTTACCAGGTTTTGAAGAACCTCCGATATTCGCAATGCGCCGCGGGGCCAGCATTAGATCTTTATTATCTAAGCCACAGGATAAACTGGCTCAAGATAATTGGGGTCAATTCAAATGCGGCAAATGTTCAACATGCCACAATGTGATGGAAATTAAAACATTAAAAATTTCCCATTGGAGGAATAATTTTGTCATTAAGGGCCATTTTACCTGTGATTCTAAAATGGTGATTTACGCCATTATGTGTCCCTGTGAGTTGATTTACATAGGTTTCACCACAAGATCTATAAGACAACGCATAATAGAGCACAAAAGTAGATTAAGAACTAAAAAAACGGGGGCCCCTTTAGTATCACATTGGGAGGAGAAGGACCATGATGTTGACCAATTACGATTTTTTGTTATTCAGCAATGCTGTATACGACAGCAGGGAGACGTCTCGAATATTTTAAGGAAAATCGAGCAAAAATACATATATCAATGGGACACTGTTTATCCCAATGGTCTCAATGAAATGATTGAATGGGAGGCGTTTTATGGGTCTTAAAGCTGCGCTGTGAGGACAATTTTTTTATACAACAGATTTGATATGGATCACCAGATCATCTGGTTGGTCATGATTACGTTTAATACGTCAATACGAGACGCTGTTGAGCGTCACGTCACAGGAAGTGGGAGATTTAAACACCGGTTAATGTTTCAGTTCGATGGCGGCGTTTTGAAAGAAAGTTAACAGGAGAAGCAGTGGACCGCATACGGTAACATTTGGAATGAAAGGGGAAGTTTTTAGATGAGATACAAGACATATATTGGTAAATGAGCCGTATAAACTTGTTATATAACAGCGTTTGGTAATATTGGTTTAGATTGTTGACTCGTTTGAATAAGTGTTAGTTTAACTCGTTTATCTTGTTTGAATATGTCTTAGGTTTTCATGATCCCCATTGTAGTTGAGTGAAAAGCTTGTCAAACAGAAGCTTACATGAGCATTAATATGGAGATTTGTTCTTCATTGTGAAGATTCGTTTGAACACGGCCAAGTGGTTATCGGTGGTCTATATAGGAATATTCTTGGGAAAAATCAGCATATAATAGTGGTAAGAGTAAACCTGGGTACTATATGATATTTGGTTGTTTGATGAGATGTAAAATTCATCGTGTTGATAAGCAATTCTTATTTATTGGTGCTTTATTTCAATTTGATACATTACAGCATGGCTGAATGAGAAACATATACATGGAAGGAGATTTATAAATTTTTGTGTTGAACACATGATTGGGAGAAGAACTGAGAGATCAGGAAATATTAAAAGTAGACGATCTATAAACACATGATTGGGAGAAGAACTGAGAGATCAGGAAATATTAAAAGTAGACGATCTATAAAGAAAGTGACCCTGATTTACAACATATAAAGGTTCCCTGAGGAAGCCTGTATTCACAGGCGAAACGAGTGAACTCGTCGGAGCAGAGGATTTAAACAGATGTTAAATGTATATGGAGCGGGTAGACTGATGTTAACAGGGGTATTTTTAGATATTGAGTTGAGGATTTAAATATATGTTAAATGTATATGGAGCGGGTAGACTGATGTTAACAGGGGTATTTTTGAACATATGTTAATTAATGTCATGATGTTTACAATGTATATGTTTTGGGATTTTATTGAATGATTGGATGTATGCAGTATGAATGAGATATTAGATATGTCTAGATATTAGATTTTAGGATGCACATATGTTTCACATAAGCCAGCATGTTGTACAAAGTTAATATATTTAATAAATTTACTTAACTATTGGGCATTGGCAGTACAAGCACAGTAGGGTCCTTGGTTGCCTGGGGAGAGGAGGAGATGGGATTTGAAATGCCGTATCAGCAGTCTGGTGGGTGAACTCTATCGCTGCACGTGCTTTTGCCTCTTACGGGCTTCCAGCAGTTGCTGGAAGCCTTGAGAGACTGCATCTGCAACTCTGGAGTTGCTCTTTAATCAACCTAAAATTAGGGTGAAAATCAATTGAAACCGTTTGTCATTTTTGGAAAAATCCAGGAATTTATGGGTGAGAATCGTTTTAAACTGAAAATGAAGCAACCTATCCATGGTTATCACCTCTCCTCCTGCTCAACAAGCTTATCTAGCATTACAGGAGAAAGCAAGATGTAGCAATGTGTTCCATAGCACCTTCAGGTGGTCAGACTCACAACACTTTGGAATACACCACCCTGCTTTCAAGCCCTGACCATCGCTTCTAACTATAGCTGCTTCTTCTTCCGTGTCGTGGTGCCAGCACTTCTTCTATTAATACTGTACTGTGCGGTTCAAACAGTTCCTTTAGCGAACCACAGAGATGCAGCTAAAAAGGAAAGGTGCCAGTGCCAGTAAAAACGAGTGGCCAGGAGAAAAGGTGCATTCTTTCTGAGCCAGCCTCCATAAAGATGCATGGGCGTATTGGCCAGTGGTGATTTCAATGCTGCCGACTCTGGAACACCTGCTCCTTTAAGGAGGCAGATTCTCTGCAGGTAGCTTTTTCCTAAACTGCCTCTCCTGCACCAGGCCCAAATCCATCCAGTGCTCCCACTGCCAGGCCACCGGCTGTCCAGCCCATCAGTGATGCCAGAAGTGCCCATAGCACCCCTGGTCTCCCAGTGCCCCAAGCCACCGCCCAGTTCGCCCTACCCAAAGTCCGGTGCTGGCTGTAAGGGGTGCAAAGTCAACCACTCTGATTTCTAACAAACTTTATAAGTGTGATCACTCAAAAAAGAGTAAAACCAAGCCAATGCATTCTCTATGATCCCAAGAGACCTCAACCACTCTAACAAGATATCATAGTTCACTAGGGGTGTGCATTCGGATTGACCGCATTAGTAAAACGCAACTCATATTTTTTTTTAACTTAAAAAATTGATTCGACATAAACGATCGGATTTCCCACATATCGAACATAGATATGTTCGATATGTGGGAAATCGCGATTTTTGAGCCAAAATAAAAATATAAACCCCCTCACCCTCCTTAATCCCCCCCCCCCCCCCCGACTTACCACAACTCCCTGGTGATGGAGCGAGGAGTGAGGACGTCATTTCTGCAATCCTTGGCGAGAAGCATGTGACGTCGGCGGCACGTCGAGTGACGCGGCGTCACGTGATTCCCGGCTCGTTCGCGCCGGACGGCTCGTTCGGCCCAAAAAGAACTTTTGGCCAGCTTGGGGGGATCAGGAGGCCCCCCCAAGCTGGCCAAAAGTTCTTTTTGGGCCGAACGAGCCGTCCGGCGCGAACGAGCCGGGAATCACGTGACGCCGCGTCACTCGACGTGCCGCCGACGTCACATGCTTCTCGCCAAGGATTGCAGAAATGACGTCCTCACTCCTCGCTCGATCACCAGGGAGTTGTGGTAAGTCTGGGGGGGGGATTAAGGAGGGTGAGGGGGTTTAAATTTTTTTTTTGCACATATGTACATATACCCAACTCATTGGATTTTTTTTATGTCCATATTGGCCGCAAGTGGGACCCCCTTTCGGACATAAGAAATATGAACATAAAATTTTGCTCTGCACATCCCTGTAGTTCACTAAATCAAATGTGGCTGGTAAATCCAACATGATAATTAAGGCATCCACACCCTTACCTGCCTGTAGTTGAATTCCACTAATCAAACTCAACAAGGCAGTCTCCATTTTGCCCTCTCTGGAACCCTAGATATCGTGGATGTCACTCAGTGCATCATTAAGCCCTGGAATTCATTGCAAAAGGATGTGGTTACAGCAGTTAGTGTAACTGGGTTTAAAAAAGGTTTGGATAAGTTCCTAGAGGATAAATCCATAAACTAGAACTACTATGATGGTAATTAATAAGCAATAGTAGCTTGTGATCTATCTAATGTTTGGGTACTTGCCAGGTACTTGTGACTTGGATTGGCCACTGTTGGAAAAGGATATTGGGCTTGATGGACCCTTTGTCTGACCCAGTATGGCATATCTTATGTTCTTATACTTTTTCTAAATGCCTCTAAGCATACAACACCATCACTCTCTCAATCACCCTTGAGAGAAATGACAGATTGGAAACTGGCCGGTTTTATGAAGCTTCAGTTGGATCAAGGCCTTTTGTTAAGAACATAAGAAAATGCCATACTGGGTCAGACCAAGGGTCCATCAAGCCCAGCATCCTGTCTCCAACAGTGGCCAATCCAGGCCATAAGAACCTGGCAAGTACCCAAAAACTAAGTCTATTCCATGTAACCATTGCTAATGGCAGTGGCTATTCTCTAAGTGAACTTAATAGCAGGTAATGGACTTCTCCTCCAAGAACTTATCCAATCCTTTTTTAAACACAGCTATACTAACTGCACGAACCACATTCTCTGGCAACAAATTCCAGAGTTTAATTGTGCGTTGAGTAAAAAAGAACTTTCTCCGATTAGTTTTAAATGTGCCCCATGCTAACTTCATGGAGTGCCCCCTAGTCTTTCTACTATCCGAAAAGTCTTTCTACTATCCGAAACAGGCATTTCATAACAGGCAATACTACCACCAGTTTGAATACTGTGATAGCTAATACAATAGCACCATGATCATTTCAACTGCAGAGAGACACTCATCTTGGTCTCATGTGTAGCTACAGTTAAATCTGGTCATACACATAACTTCAGACTTGGAGCAAGTCCTCCAGTGGGGATGTATGCAAAAACAAACAGTAAATGTCCCCATGACTATTTTGTGATTTCTCATGACCTCAGTCCTCTCATCAGTCATGCAGTATCACAAGTTTATAGAGAAGCTATTTACATTTGGAAGCAGCCCATCCACTATGCCAGATGTTATCAGCTTCTATTCCTTAGCATATTGTAAAGCACATGCTAAAAATAATAGCATTGTTATCCCATCATCTTTGAAAGGGTGGTATATCCTTTGAATAGCCTGCCAGTGCAGGTTATGGAAGCAAAAGCAGTGGGGGAATTCAAGATTGGGACCTGAGTGGCAAAGAGATCTGTGATGGGTACAAATGGATCAACCAAGCAGTCCTTATCTGCTACTCTATATGTACATAGGGCTGCATATAATGCACCTCGATTACAATGTTTCTGTCCCCAGAAGCTTACAGTCCATGTTTGTGCACAAGGAGGTTATAGTGCTTTGTTTGGAGAGAGCAAATAGAATGGGGTCATCAACTTCACCCCATTACACTAATTTCAAACCTAGGACATGCAAAAGTATTTTGATTTCCTTCCATCGTTAGGAGAGGCAAGGTATATTTAACATGCTGAAACAAAAATAGCTTCATTTTTTGAAAACAAATGAAAATGTGTTGAAACAGTAACAAGGCTAATACTGCCAATTTTATGATTCATTCTGCTTGTTGAGCCTTGATTTGCTAGGCTATAATGCTCACATTTTTAAAATAAACAAATAAAGCTAGGAATATAGTAACTGTGAGCAAAAACAAAGGGGTTCATTCGCTCATGAGGAGACCAATTGTCAAATTCCATGGGGTGCTTGCAGGCCCATGGATTCTGGAGAAGGAATCTTGGAGAAGAAGTGAAAAAAAAAGGATCTGTGGAATAGGGAAGGAGGGAAGCAGATAGAAAGGGGAGAGAGAATTTTGGGATGAAGAGGACAGAGGAAGAAGGAATGTCAGGATATGGGGAGGAGAGGGAATCTTGGAGCTGGGGCAAGAAAGGATAATAGAATCTCAAGGATGAGGGAAGGAGGGAGGGATTGAAGGAGAAGAGAGATGGGTTTTCAGGAAGAGGGGAGGAGTGAGGGAGGATCTCAATGATGGAGAAGGGGAAGGAGAAAAAGAAGAGATCTTGGGGATAGGTGGATACAATGGAGAGAGAGGGGAGAGGCAGAGGAAGGAAAGACATTAGAAAGGGAAGGAAGAAAAGGCATGAGGATTGGTGATTGGGGAGGAAAAGGAGAGAACAATGGTGGATGGGGGATTTGGCATGGAAGAAGGAAAGAAAGGGAGGTTTTTGGATGAAGATTTGGGTATCAAGGGAGGGTAGGATCCAAACTGAGGGAGAGATAAAGATCCCTCCCTTAACACCAGATCTGCTCCTTCTTGTACCTCTACTCTATCTCCCTTCTAACGTCCTCCCCGGACATCTGTTCCCAGTCCTCTCTCTCGCAACCCTATCTCAGATTTACTCTGTCACATACACACACATTCCTGATGCAAACCCCCATATACACACACTCCCAAAGCGTATCTCCTATCTCTCTGCCTCATACACATGCGCCCTGGTGCTAATTCCCTCTCTCACATACATCCCTTCATGTGCACTCATTATTCCTTCTCAGCCCTCCTCCAACCATAACCCCTTTGGAACAAATTCTCTCTCTCTCTCATCCTACCCGGCGCTGATCCTCCCTCACATTTCCCTAGCTGATCCATCTCTTACATCCCCCCATATCAATCTTCTCCCTCAGCCCTCTCCTCTCACTGGTAACCCCATTTGCTGAGCTGGCTGATAGTAGGAGAACAGCAGCATCTCAGGTCATATCCTTCTTTTCTTTTGTTGGGAGCCAGACTCACAATTTGAACCACATGGGATACCACTTCAAGGGAATTTTCAAAACTGTGTATATTGGTTAATAACAATATGGGTCAATCCCAACATTCCTTTTGCGTTTTTGACTGCTGCCATGAATTGAGCTGAGAATTTCAACACATTGTTCACAAGGACTCCAAGATCCTTTTCCTGAGTAGTGACTCCCAATACAGAATCCAGCATAGTATACCTGTAGCTGGGATTACTTTTTCCAAGGTGCATCATTTTGCACTTTTCCACATTAAATTTCAGCTGCCATTCAGCTGCCCAATCTCCTAGTCAGGGCCGGTGCTATCTTTGATGCTGCTTTGTGTGAACAATTACTGTTCGCACCCCCCCCCCCCCCCCCCCCCCCGATTCATTCAGTCTCTGTCCCAGGCCGGTCAAATATAGCCCAGCTTCCTCTAGCAATCTATATTTTTAAAAATTGACATCCATCCACTCTTCCACAGAACCCATGGTCAAGGGAAGGGTTACCATACCCTAGAGCAGGGGTGGGCAATTCCAGTCCTCGAGGGCTGCAAACCAGTCGGGTTTTCAGGATATCCTTAATGAATATGCATGAGAGAGACCTGCATACACACTGCCTCAGTTGTATGCAAATCTATTTCATGCATATTCATTAGGGGTATCCTGAAAACCCGACTGGTTTGCAGCCCTCGAGGACCGGACTTGCCCACCCCTGCCCTAGAGAAACCTTACAGCCTTGCACCCCCCCCCCCCCACACACACACACACACCATCCCCCATACTCCCACACCCTCTATAGCCACACAAAATGTAATTAGGCACTTGTAACAAATTTTACATGAAAAAGAACATTCACAAGTACAGTCTTCTGAGGCAAAATATCACCTACAACATATATACTATATTTACATGCACTGCTATGTTGCCAACCAGAAAACCCTGCAAAAAAACACTTGGAACTCCTATGGAATTTATAATGGCACCTCAGAAAGCCATGAATAAACATAATTGCCATTACAATATAGTAAACCTCCCATGCCAAAACAATCTTCATAAAACATTAAATAACAAAATTGAGAACTATAAAACATATTAGTAAAATCATATTTATAAAAAGAATAAATATTTGAAACCAGTTAATGAACATAATATCCCAAATTTCTCATACACCAATACAATATTTCAAAAAATCAAATAATTAAAAAATGTTCTAATATTTCCCCCCAAAAAACAATAAAATAATTAAAAACAGCAAAAACATCAAATTATACTCAACAATTAAAAATTGATTAAACATTTTCCTGCTCTCCATACCTGGGATCTTTTGATTTCTAGTCACCCTGAGATTTTTGTGGGTTCAGGGAGATAGGGCTGCACAAACTTTATCTTCTCTCTCTCTCTCACACACACACACATTGATTCTCTCACACATTCCCTGTCTCATATACATGCCTACGCTCTCACACATACTCCTTCTCTCAATCAGACACATAATGTTTGTGTGCACATGCCTGCGAGAGTCTATATGCGATACATAGGCTCTCACAGGTGTACACACACCCATATGCACAGGCTCTCACTCAGACACACACACACATGAATACAGGCTATCACACACATACATACAAGCCTTCATACAGACACATACAAGCATACAGGCTGTCACACAGCCATACACACACAAGCTTTCACACAGACACCGACACACACCTGCTTGCACACAGATATATAAACACATACATTAGCTCTCACATAGACTGAGACCACACATACAGGGCCTTCTGTTCTCTTCGGGCCTGGTAGGATGAGCTCCCTCACGGCACCCGGATTCCTCTTCATGCCTAATGGAATGAGCTCCACCATGACCCTGTGGGCTCCTCTTTTCTTTGGGCCATGGTGGGTTAAGGTCCACCACAGCCTGGTGGGTTCCTCTTCTCGTCGGCCTCGGGGGGGGGGGGGGAGGGGAGTTGGCACTGAAGCGGGAAAAGTTGTGCACGAGCGCATGCACACAGCCTTTCAGGGTACCCTGCAGAAGCACGGTATTTCCTCTTCAGTCGCCAGCAGGTTGAATTTTGCTACAGCCAGCAGCCTTTCTTCCTCTTCAGCTACCGGCGGGTTGAACTTTGTCGGCGGCATCTTTTCCTCTTCAGTCACCAATGGGTTTGGCTCTGCTGGCAGCCCTGCATCCTCTTCTGTTACTGCTGCCGCTGCCCTAGGTGTGCCGCCCTGTGCAAATGCACAGAATGCACACCCAGTCATGCTGGGCCTGCTCCTGGTCTTACAAGGTCCTTCTGTATTTCCTTACAATGCACTGACATTTTAACAATTTTGAATAGGTTTGTATCATCTGTAAATTAGATCACCTCACTTGTAGTTCCCTTTTCCAGATCATTTATGAACATGTTAAACAGTATAGAACCTATCCCTGTGGTATCCACTAATGAGCTTTCTCCATTTGGAAAACTGACCATTTAGTCCTACCCTCTGTTTCTGGCCTTTTAACCAGTTACTATTCCACAGTAGAACACTGCCTCCTATCCCATGACTTTGTAATTTTCTGAGAAGTCTCTCATTGGGGACTTTTTCAAATGCCTTCTGAAAATCCAAAAACCCTATATCAACAGGCTTGCTTATATCTGCATGTTTATTTACAACTTCAAAAAAATTCTAAATGCTTAGTAAAACAAGACTTACCCTTGCTAAAACCATGTTCACTCTTCTCCATTAAGCTATGTCCACCTACATGGGCAGTAATTTTATTTTTAAGAATGGCTTCTTCCATTTTGCCCAGCATCAATGTCAAGCTCGCTGATTTATGTGCGTTATTTTCCATGAAAAAGCACCCACAGAAAAAGCAGACTCAGAGCTATTATGGACAGTTTGAACTGTGAAGTTGGCTCCTGGTGACAGAGGAGAAAAATGCAGCTCTAGACCCCCGATGGTCTCCTTTTACTGTTAGCCAGCTTGGTGAATGGAGGGGAGGAATTTGTAGGAGGGAATGGGTTAATACAAGATGGGGAGGATGATTGGGGATGAAAGGAGGAATGAGTCCATCCACAGGTACTTGCTCTTGACCTGACTCCTTCCTACTGTGGCTAGGGTACTGGTTTCCCATGATTCTGCAGAAATGGGCAACTCTGCATCAAAGGTGTGATTTTGCACCCTCTGTCACTGAATAGCATGCCACCAGGGGCTCAGCATGTAGAAGATGCTTTTTTAGGGTGAAAAAAAAAGCACAATAGATTAGCAAAGTACAAAGCATAGAGAATTGCTGTCAAGAACAGTCAGCATGTGTGAAAACATTATAAAACACCTTTCCTTATCTACGCAATCAGTTTTCTACATCGTTGAATGACAATTTTCCTGCCCCTTAGCATACATTAGCCTCTCAGCTGGCAAAGCACACCTTTCCCCTTACATAGGCCTATAATATATTTTGTCTTTAAGTAGGCACTGAACAGCTAAGTTTAGAAGCAATCTAATTCTAACCAGTTAAGTTTTAGCCAGCTAGACTTAGGGTACAAATCAGCTTCATTTAGGTGGCAAAATTTTGGCTGGCTAACTCCTAGATTTATCATTTTGCTATAAAATTGCAAAAAATAGCACCTTTGATAAAAAAGGGATGTGGTAATCACAAGCTGAGAATTGCCCAGACAGTCTTTTATCACATTCTGGGCTGAGAGAGAGAGACAGACTCTTTATAAGGCTCTCCTATAAGTAAACTAATTATAGCACTATAAAGAGGGGCAACTAGTAACTCGGGGTGAGGTTTTGGCGGTGGGCTAGGTTTTTGAGTGAGCTTTACATGCACAGTCAGAGGTACGAACAGCACAATAGACATCAGTGAATATTTTATGTGATTTGGAGTGACGAAAGGTATAAAAAGATGAAATTTGTACAATGTACTCTTGACCTAGCTTGAAGCACTCTCTATCAAGCTATCAAGCTAGGTCGAGAGTACAATGTACAAATTTCATCTTTATGAACCTTTCATCACTCCAAATCACATAAAATCTTCACTGATGTCTACTGTGATGTTTGTACCTCTGACTGTGCATGTAAAACTGCCCCCCAAAACCTAGCCCACCACCAAAACCTCACCCCAAATTCAGAATGGCCCCTGTTACAGCGGTATAAAAAGTTGACTAATATGTGTGCTTCCTCAGAGGCGCTCTCTCTCCCTCCCTTCTCCTTCCCTTCCCCCTCTCCACCCACAATGGGATTTGTGATATTTCACATTAAGCACCCCCCCATTTTCATAAACTCCTCCTACCACTACATTTTAAAAATGTGCATATGAATCACATGTTTTATGGCATTATTGCAGGCGTTAGGGCCCTAATGCCCGCGATAAAGCCCTAATGTGATTTGAAAAATGACCCCCTAAGTTAGGCGCTCAGCTCTTTTTAAAAAACTGACCACCAAATGATTAGCACTCAAGGGACCACAGAAAGGAGAGGGCTGGGAAGAATATCTGTAAAAGCTGAAAGAAGCAGGGAAAGAAGTCAGGACAGCAAAAGCACCAGCAGAAGAAAAAAGAGTTATGGTGGTAAAGTTTATTTCCCCAGTTCCTTTTGATCCAAGTTTATCTCCCTTGTTCAATGTAATCACATTCTTACATGCTTGTTAACGTTATAATGTAAACTGAAGTGATATGTAACTTTGCTACATGAATTTCGGTATATAAAAATGTTAAATAAATACATAAATAAATAAATAAATAAATAAATAAGTGAGGTGATGACTTTTTCAGGTATGAGAATATAAGGAGGAAGTACAGAGATGGGATTGTAAAATTTAGGGATCTATGTGCAAGTGTGGTAGACTGAGATAGTCCATGTTAATGTTAGGTGGACTTACTGTGTCATAAGAACATAAGAAAATGCCATACTGGGTCAGACCAAGGGTCCATCAAGCCCAGCATCCTGTTTCCAACAGAGGCCAATCCAGGCTACAAGTATCTGACAAGTACCCAAAAACTAAGAATATCCCATGTTACTGTTGCTAGTAATAGCAGTGGCTATTTTCTAAGTCAACTTGATTAATAGCAGGTAATGGACTTCTCCTCCAAGAACTTATCCAAACCTTTTTTAAAACCAGCTACACGAACTGCACTAACCACACTCCCTGACAACAAATTCCAGAGTTTAATTGTGCGTTGAGTGAAAAAGAACTCTCTCTGATTAGTTTTAAATGTGCCCCATGCTAATGTCATGGAGTGCCCCCTAGTCCTTCTATTACCCGAAAGCAGCGACCAGAATTGTACACAGTATTCAAGGTGCGGTCTCACCATGGAGTGATACAAAGGCATTATGACATTTTCCATTTTATTCTCCATTCCCTTCCTAATAATTCCTAACATTGTTTGCTTTTATGACTGCTGCAGCACACTGAGCCGACGATTTTAATGTATTATCCACTATGACACCTAGATCTCTTTCTTGGGTTGTAGCTCCTAATATGGAACCTAACATTGTGTAACTATAGCATGGGTTATTTTTCCCTATATGCATCACCTTGCACTTATCCACATTAAATTTCATCTGCCATTTGGATGCCCAATTTTCCAGTCGCACAAGGTCCTCCTGCAATTTATCACAATCCGCTTGTGATTTAACTACTCTGAATAATTTTGTATCATCCGCAAATTTGATTACCTCACTCGTATTTCTTTCCAGATCATTTATAAATATATTGTGTCCTAACACAAAATAATATTTTATGAGCTGCGTTGCATACAAATTCATAAATTAATGTAAATCAGATTATTAGTATTCAAATGGCTTAGTGTAAATCACATTAAGTAATGTAATTTGCATTAACTCGCCAATATTGCTTAAACGTAACTACACCTATTTTGCTTGTAATTCTGATAGTGACTGCTACTTCTGCAGCTCTTCTTACACTGGTTTTTTTTTTTTTATATTTCTTTTGGAGTCTAATTTATCAAAGCAAGCTGCCTGGAATAGGGCCTTTTCATGCTATGCCCCAATTTTCTAGAATGGGCTTTTAAAAGAGATTAGGCTGGTCACAGAATATCTCTCATTCTGCACGATCCCTAGTTCTGACTATTTATTTGGGCCTTTGGTTGGAAGAATTTCAGGTGAATGTTCTTTCCGAATGGTTTGTCAATTTCTGTATTCATCTATCAAGAGTTCTTTTGGGATGAAAGAGCTGTAAGCCCTAAATTCTAGTTCTATGGGGCTTGAACGTTGACGTCTGGCTCCGGATCTTGATCGCTCATTCCTTTAGCAGAGCCTGCTGATGTTTACTATTACTACTACTAATGAATATTTATCATTTCTTATCACCACTAGGCATATGCAGCACTGTACGGATACACATAAGAGAAATTCCCTATAGAATTCACAATCTAGTGTCAAGGTCCAGGCCCCCAAAGAGTGGGTTTCCTCTCTTCAGAACACAGCTGGCGCTTGTCCAGTAGGTGTACACTGCAGTACTCTGGTTCCCAAGTCTAGGTAATCATTACAATTTGCTCTGGGATGTTCACAGCATTCCCACCCACAGCAACACTTCTTACTATTTGGTATTCCTCTCTCTCTTCTTCTTTCTCATAGTTAATACTCTCAGTTCAAAACCCCATGAGGAATAGAGGGCAAATTATCACTGACCATTGATATTCCCCTCACATTGGTTGCAGTTTGTATATGGCAATGACCAACTGTTGAAGTCTAAACCGTAGCAAACAAACCCAAAGGAACAAAAAAAAAAAGAAAAGAAAAAACAAGCCCAAAGCACTTGCAAGGCTTCAGCCCCTGTATAGGCTGTGCTGCCCACCTCCCATGCGGCAGCTTTACAGTGTCTCAGTTGTAGCAATTGCTTAAAATCCTGGTTGAGCAGTTCCTCAGTGTCCCACTGCAGAATAAAAGCTTGATAACTCTGGTTAATTACGGTACTACTTCTCTTCTTCCACCACTCTCCTGAGGCCTACCTCCTTGCAGCTGTTCCTGGGCAGGACACTCTACCTCTCCTTTCTTCTGGACCACTTTCCTGCTGCTGCTTCCTGGTGGCTACTCTAAGGGAGAGAACTATATTTCCTTCCTGTCTTTATCCAGTCCGCCTGCATTCAGGTGGGAGGGACCTTGGCCCACCCATCTCTCTAAGGCCCCCCACTCCTCCTTCCAAGTCCCAATCCCTGTCCATGCCAAGGTTTGCAGCTTCTCCGACTTTTACCTTGCTTTGCACTGGGGGCCTCCTTCCCTCGCTGGACACTTCTGGCACTTCTTTTGATGTTCTCGGGCTTTGCCCTGTGATGTCTCTGTCACGCTAGCTAAGACAAACATGCATGGCAAAGAGTCTGCGGGAAGTGTATATTCGGTAGAGAAGTACTTAGGATTTAAAATCAGCTTCAAAAAGATGAGGTTTTAAACTCTAAAAGGAAAATTAAAGTGAAGGCCTTGTCTTCACTGGAGTGTAGTCAGATGATTCAGAGAGAGAGAATGACATTTTTTGATATGTGCTCCCAGCATGAGAAAATATACAGCCCTTGCCTCTCAGCCAGATCCACTACATCAGACAGGGAGAATGACGCACAGACTCAGGAAGTCTATTCCAGGCAATTCCAGGCATATATCACAGCGAGGTGGAAAGTGCAGAGTTGGCAGTTTGCAGTGGCTGAGAAGAGCACAGATAAGAGTGACTCGTGGATGAACTGAGTTCATGAGGAACGGTGTAGGAAGAGAGAAGAGACAAAGTCAGCATGGCTTTACCCAGGGCAAGTCTTGCCTCACAAATCTGCTTCACTTTTTTGAAGGAGTTAATAAACATGTGGATAAAGGTGAACCGGTAGATATAGTATACTTGGATTTTCAGAAGGTGTTTGACAAAGTTCCTCATGAGAGGCTTCTAGGAAAAGTAAAAAGTCATCGGATAGGTGGCAATGTCCATTACCTGCTATTAAGTTCACTTAGGGCCGGATTTTATAAATTTGCGCGAGCACGTACTTTTGTTCGTGCACCAGGCGCAAACAAAATTACACTGGATTTTATAAGATATGCGCGTAGCCGCGCGTATCTTATAAAATCCGGGGTCGGCGCGCGCAAGGGGCTGCACATTTGTGCAACCTGCGCGCGCCGAGCCCGGTGCGCGTTGCCTGTTCCCTCCGAGGCCGCTCCGAAATCGGAGCGGCCTCGGAGGGAACTTTCCTTCGCCCTCCCCCCACCTTCCCCTCCCTTCCCCTACCTAACCCCCCCCGCCCTATTTAAACCCCCCCTACCTTTGTTGCCAGATTTACGCCTGCTAAAAGCAGACGTAAATCTGCGCGCACCAGCAGGCTGCTGGCGCGCCATCACCCGACCCGGGGGCTGGTACGGAGGCCTCGACCACGCCCCCGGGCCGGCACCATGCCCCTGGGCCCACCCCTGAAACGCTGCGTCACTTGTGGCACGCCCCCCGACACGCCCCTCCATGCAAGCCCCAGGACTTACACGCGTCCCGGGGCTTGCGCGCGCCGCCGAGCCTATGCAAAATAGGCTCGGCGCGCGCAGGGGGGGTTTGGGGTAGGTTTTCAGGGGGTACTCGCATACCCCTTTGAAAATCTACCCCTTAGAGAATAGCCACTGCCATTAGCAATGGTAACATGGCATAGACTTAGTTTTTGGGTACTTGCCAGGTTCTTATGGCCTGGATTGGCCACTGTTGGAAACAGGATGCTGGGCTTGATGGACCCTTGGTCTGACCCAGTATGGCATTTTCTTATGTTCTTACAATAGGAAATGAAGAGCTGCAAAGCGAATGCATTTATAGGCAAGTAAGAGAAGCTGGTGTAGCGAGAAAAGAAGTTACAGGATCATGGCAATATTGAATATAGATAAGTCGTGAAGCTGAATTTTGAATAGATTCAGCAGGAGGCCCACAAAGAGCAAGTTGCAATAGTTTAAAGCGGGAGGTGTTAAGTAAATGGATGAGTGTTTTGGCAGCATGCTCAAAAAGGAAGGGGCAGATTTTACTGATTTTATTGCAATCCCTGGGCTAAGAGTCCCACATATGGACCCAGGAATCACAACTCAAACACAGTTTCTTAAAGTTAAGCCTTCCCATGTTGTTAATTCATCTGAGTGGCCATGATTCCCTGAGCAAGGGGAAGAATAATTATCTAGGCCCTGCGCTTTGCTTCAAGTCAAAATCCCAAATTAAAAGTAAATTATAAACAGCACTGATGATTACACAAAAGTAAACAGTAGCAATAATCATGCTGGAAGCATTGGATGATTTCCAACATACCCTTTACTGATAACTTTTGCAGTTTATTTATTCAGATTTTTATATTCCACTTCAAAGTGGATTACATTACATTTTCCCTATCCCCAGAGGGCTTACAATCTAAAATTGTACTTGAGGCAACGGAGAGTAACGTGACTTGCCCAAGGTCACAAGGAGTGATAGGGGGACTTGAACCCTGGTCTCCTGGTTCAAAGCCCACTGCTCTAACCACTAGGCTACTCCTCCAGCTTGTGTTGTCTCAAAATATGATGTTACAATTTAGTTCTTGAATAACTTTGTTACCTTTTCTCTTTCAATCAATATACATTGACAGATAACTTCCAATTCCAATTAATAAGTGCAACTTATCTTCCTTTCCATTCAATTTGGGCATTTAGTAAGCCTTTTCTCAATTGATAGGGAATCGACTTTATAATCAATCTAACCATATTCCATAGTCATAGTTCCAATGTCTCTTACCTCTCCTATAGTCCTTCTCTTGTCCTCTCTCTCCTGCTCTGGTCATACCTGATGGGTACTTGGTTTACTCCTCCTCTCCTGTTGCTCATTGAGATGGTAGTGAATTTGAAGATGAATCTACAAAGTCTCCCTCTCTCACCTTTACTTCTTCCTTTGGGAATGGATGAAAACCCACATCTCCTCCAGAACTAGATATAGTCTACCATACTCTCTGGCTGAGAGACACCACTTCTCTAGATGGCATACACGGTGCCCCGAGATAAGTACTCATAAAAAGGGAAAACCAAAAGAGAGAAAGGAAGCGTGGAATAACTTCCTCCTTAAAATAAAATATTTCTGATAGGTCATCTTAAGTTTAGGTGATGATATCCTTAGTACTTTTTCCTTACTCAAGCCTCAGCTATAGAGGCCCAAGTGTCCTTTCCCTAGGTAAACTAAGCAAACCAGGATCATCATAACAATATGCTACCCCTTCAAGGGATAACTAAATGTCCATAGAAGAAAATGGTGACTGGGTTCATATAGCATAAGAGCATATTACTTTCAATCTCCCACATGGAGCTGCAAACCCACACTAACTCTTCTTGCCTAACCTGTTCCCCACCCCTGTACTTTAGGTGAAACCAAATGATTATGGTAGAGATTTGGAAGGATCTTTACATTACAGAGGAAAAACTGACACACTTTAGCAGTGTTTTGAAGGTGCCCAGGGAAAGTGTGTTGGTGTCGTCCATGAGTTGCCCCAGAAAAAAGTAGCCAAGTTCCAGGGGAGACAATTCCAGGCCACCAAAGATAGCGACTACCACCAGTCACCTTCCCTTCAAGTTGAGCTCTCCAGTGCTGATGGCCAGTGGAGTATGAAAAGTGGAGGTAGACCCCAGCATGAACAGGGAACAAGCAGTCTGGAACAGGGTAAGCAGAAGGAACAAACCAAAAATCCAGAAGCCCAGGTAGGAGAACAAACAGGAACACTGAAGGTAGAAGCTGAAGAAAATGCAATCTTCTGGATATAGGGGCAAAGCCAAAGTGCAAGGACTGGAAGGTAGGGGCAAGCTGTGGCAACTAACTGCTGAGATTGCCTCAATATGGGGTAGATTTTCAGACGAGCGCGAACAGCCTACTTTTGTTTGCGCTCCAGGCGCAAACAAAAGTACGCTGGATTTTAGTAGATACGCGCGTAGTCGCGCGTATCGGCTAAAATCCTGGATCGGCGCGCGCAAGGCTATCGATTTCGTATAGCCTGCGCGCGCCGAGCCGCGCAGCCTACCCCCGTTCCCTCCTAGGCCGCTCCGAAATCGGAGCGGCCTAGAAGGGAACTTTCCTTTGCCCTCCCCTCACCTTCCCCTACCTAACCCACCCGCCCGGCCCTGTCTAAACCCCCATCCTACCTTTGTCGGGGGATTTACGCCTCCCGGAGGGAGGCGTAAATCCCCGCGCGCCAGCGGGCCTCCTGCGCGCCGGGCCGCGACCTGGGGGCGGGTACGGAGGGCGCGGCCACGCCCCCGGGCCGTAGCCATGCCCCCGTACCCGCCCCCAAAACGCTGCCGACACGCCCCCGCAACGCCGCGCGCTCCGGCCCCGCCTCCCGACACGCCCACTCCGAAAACCCCGGGACTTACGCGAGTCCCGGGGTTCTGCGCGCGCCGGTGAGCCTATGTAAAATAGGCTCACCGGCGCGCAGGGCCCTGCTCGCGTAAATCCGCCCAAAACCGGGCGGATTTACGCGAGCAGGGCTCTGAAAATCCGCCCCTATAAGTATAAGCCTGTCCAGGAAATAAGATGGCCACTGGGGGGAAGTGAGGAGCACAGAGCTGGGAAGACTAGACGGACAGCTCAAGTGGCTCACAGCACCACCTGCAGGCTGGAGAAGCACTCAGCAATGGATCCTTACAGAAGGAGAGAGAGGCATCAAAGATGACCCTCAAGATTATGGGCCAAGAGAACTGGGAGGAAAAGAGTGCCAACCACAGAGACAGAAAAAGAGGGAGCAGAGAAAACGAGTTGGAGGAGGGGGAAACAAAAAGTTCCATCTTGGCATTGTTAAGTTTAAGGTGGCAGTAAGACATGCAGGTGGCTCTCTCAGACCAGGAGGCTGAAATTTGGGACAGACGTGTTTGTAAAATTTCTGGCATAGAGAAGTGGATCTTGGAGTCATCAGCATAAAAGTGGTTCTGAAAGCCATGGGAAGAGATCAGAGCAATGAGGGAAGAAGTGTAGAGAAGAGGACCTATGACAGAACTTTGAGATACTTCGATCAATAGTGGAATAGCAGTGGAGCATAAACTACCAGAGGATATAGTAAAGGTATGATGGGAGAGGTAAGAGGAAAATCAGGATAGAGCAGAGTCTCGAAAGCCAATGGGATACAGAGATTCAACGAGTAGACAGTGATCAACGGTATTAAAAACAGCAGATCAGTCATGGAGGATAAGGAGCGAATAAAGGCCTTTGTCCTTGGCCACAAAGATGTCATCTGAGACTTTGTTTTGTTGTTATATTATTTATTTGATTTAATATGTTACTGTATGGATGATTTAAGGTATAATATTTGGGAGATTTATTTCGCTTTAATTAACTATCGCCTCTAGTTTTTGTTACCTTATTGTTTTAAATGTTCTATTATATTTTATTACTGGTGTAAAATTTGGATTTGGATTTATTACTTGTTCTTGCATCTTGTTTGCCTCTGCAATAGGGACGGTAACCTTGATACCGGCACACAGGTGCACATGTATGCACGAATGCTGGCTTGCTCCAAAGGAAGCAGCCAGATAGTATACACGTGTATATGCATGTATGGTAAAAAAAATAGGCTGTACGTGAAACAGGTGTGTACAATTTTATATGGACCTGCACACGGCACACAAATGCCGCCTCTACTCCATAAATAGGGGGATTATAGGAGACATGCACGTCGACGCAATTAGCAGTTTCCCCAGTTCATTTCCAGTTTGCCCAGGTAAAGGATAGGACTTCCTAAACCCCCAGTTAATTAGCTTCACTTTTACCCGTTAGCCCCTACCCTTAAAAACCCCGCTAACTAGCCTATTTTTTTTTTTTTGTTTTAGGACTTACACGACACGCCATCCATAGCAGAAGCAAAGTTACATGGTAGGGGACCCCAGCACGCACTTGTGTGCATATTTACACATTGGCTTCATTCATAAATCCTGGAACGCCCATGCCCTGACAGACCACGCTCAAGCCCCACTCCCTTTTTCTGAAAAAGATTTTGTACACTTAGCGAGAGATATATGCATGCGCCTTTTAAAATCTGCATGGCATGCGCTGGCCCGACTTCTGCGCATATCTCCCAGTTTTGACACATGCCAGGCTTTTAAAATTCCCCCCTCAGTGAGCAATAAATATCCGAATAAAATAAAATAATACTTCCACAATGGATATAGAATGGAAGAAGACCCTTGATAAATCAGGCCCCTTATGTAACTGCAGAGAATTATGAGATAGTCAAGTTCTGGTGACACATAAATGGCAACTTCCTTCTCAAAGTTTGGCTGCTTAAAATACTAGGTGGTTTGCTTTTTTTTTTAACCTCGTCTACATTTTTCTATTTTTTTAAACCCAGAAAATATCATTTAGTTGTCTTTCAGTTTTCTTTTACATGGATCATAAAAGTCTATTTCCTGAATGCAAATCTAGATCAAGGCTGTACCAAAGAAATGAAAAGAGATCTCAAATTACTGGGCTCCAGGGTTGCAAACTGCAAATGATAGATCATGAAATTTGTGTGGATCCTTCTCCAGTTATTTTTCTGCCTTGCCTTCAAACTGGTAGAAATAAAGGAGGTGGCAATATCGTGGTATTTGGGAGAGTCTCTGACAGATGTAGAATGAATCATAAATCTTTATTTAGGAAAGAAGAGAATTTTTTAAAAAGTCTTGAGAAGGATACAAAGTAGTGAAGACGGAGAAAGAAGAAAAGGCTTCCTTAACAGGAGAATTTCACAAAACATTGGAGAGATGATAATTACAGTCTAATATTTCACAACATTTTCTGTTTATTAATATAAAGCTGGATACTAGCTAAGTCTTGGCACAGATGTTCTCCACAAATAACCTTACAAATTCTAACATGCCTGCCTTTTCCCACACTCTGAATGCAAATTACACAATTATAATAATGCAACTGCATTTTCATTACTGTTTATAGTCATCTTTGGTGTTTTCTTGTACTGTTTTCTTTTTAGCTGGATCAGAAACAATCTACAGTAAGGCAATACTATCTAATCCTTTGGCAAATCTGTTAATTAGATGTGGCATTTTGGCATCATACTGCCTCGATAAGAAAGTTCTGTATCTTCCAATGTCTGCGTTAATGGCAGTGCCAGATAAAAAAAAAAAAAATTTGTGCTCAGAATCTGGCCTTGTTCTTGTTACTGGCAGTGCTGGTATTGTTCACCAGTGGTATGCAGTTAAGAATTTGAAAGACAGCCAGTCCCACATTTCCTTTCCATTGTTTTTAGTTAATCAGGAATGAAGAAAAAATTGGCTCTAAAATTCTAATGTACAATTAAATGTTCATTGAATTTGATATCTGGATTCCTTCAAGTGCTTACTGCAAACTGCAAATGAATAAAAGTGTTTTATAATTTTACTGCATATTTTGTGAACATTTTTCACTAAAATTGCTTAATGGCAAAGGGCCTGATTTTCAAAAGCATTTACACACTTAAAACTGTGTCTTGCATGTGTAAATGCACTTTACTCGTGGAAGGAGTTACCACCCAGGAAAAAGATTTAGGCATCATAGTGGATAATACATTGAAATTGAAGGTTCAGTGTTCTGCGGCAGTCATAAAAGCAAAAACAATGTTAGGAATTATTAGGAAGGGAATGGTGAATAAAACGGAGAATGTCATAATGCATCTGTATCGCTCCATGGTGAGACCACACCTTGAATACTGTGTACAATTCTGGTCTCCATATCTAAAAAAAGATATAGATACACTGGAGAAGGTACAGAGAAGGGAGACAAAAATGATAAAGGGGATGGAACAGCTCCCTTATGAGAAAAGAATAAAGAGGTTAGGGCTCTTCAGCTTGGAGAAGAGACGGCTGAGGGAGGTCTGTAAAATCATGAGAGGACTAGAACAGGTAAATATGAATCAGTAATTTACTCTTTCAGATAATAGAAGGGTTAGAGGGCACTCCATGAAGTTAGCAAGTAGCACATTTAAAACAAATCAGAGAAAATTCTTTTTCACTCAACACATAATTAAGCTCTGGAATTCGTTGCTAGAGGATGTCATTAGGGCAGTTAGTGTAGTTGAGTTTAAAAAAAGTTTGGATACGTTCCTGAAAAAGCCCATAAACTGCTATTAATCAAGTAGATTAAAGGGCGGATTTTAAAAGGTTTACGCATGTGGCCGGGCCATATGTGTGCCGGGCCAATTTTCAAAGGGTTCGGCCACGCGTGTAAGTCCCGGGGTTAGTGAAAGGGGCAGTCCGGGGCTTGAGGTGCCTGGCACAGCGGCCATTTGCTGCTATGCCAGGGGATCGTGTGCCGGCAGGATGCCGGCGCTCGCAACTTGCTCCTGCTCAGAAGCAGGAGCAAAAGGTACAACAAAGCATTTGGGGGGATTTAGGATAGGGATGGGGGAGGGCAGGATAGGGGAAGGGGAAGGAAGGTCAGGCTAGGAGGTTGGGAAGTTCCCTCCCAGTCCACTCCTTAATTGGAGTGGACAGGGAGGGAACTGGGGAAAGTCGCGATGTATGCCATGCGAATTTGCAAAATTATTCCCTCCCCCCTTGCGCATGCCGACCTGGAATTTTATAACATGCGTGCACGCCAGCGCACGCATGTTATAAAATCACGCGCACATGGATGCCCGCTCACAATGTTTTGAAAACTACCCCTAAGGGAATATCCACTGCTATTACTGTCATTAGTTGCATGAGATCTATTTAATATTTGGGTACTTGCTAGGTACTTGTAACCTGGATTGGCCACTGTTGGAAACAGGATGCTGGACTTGTTGGATCCTCAGTCTGATCCAGTAAGGCAACTTCTTAAGTTCTTATGTGTATTGCTGAATGTGTTCATGTGTGTGTTTAAGTGTGTGCATGAATGAAGAAATGAAGGAGTAAACATGAATGCATATGAGAGAGGAAGGGTGTGTGTCTATGCATATATGTAACAGTGAAAGAATGTGACTCTGTGTGTATATGTAAATCTATATATGTGACAGATGCTGGTTGTATGTGTGTGTGTGTATGCTAGGGATGTAGATTCATTGAGCCATTTGTTTCATTCGTTTTGGCTGTATGGGCATATCTCACGATCAGAAGGTATGTGCACAAAACTGATTGTATGCATACATTCAGGTAGGCACCCACATGCATGCTTACCAGCAATTTTGTGCATGTACATTCTGATCTCGAGATACACACACAAAGGCTGAAACAAATGAAGCGAATGGACTGAAAAAACAATGAATGCACTTCCTTAGTGTACGTATGTATATATGAGGGTGAAACAGAATATGTTGAGTATGTTTCTGTGTGAGAGAGACAATGAGGTTATGTATGTTGTGATAGGCATTAAATTCCCCTGTAAGGAAAACCTGGGAACAAGATCCAGTCTGTAAAATAAATCAGAATAGGAGGCAGACTTCAAATCCCAGAAGGTACAGGGGTTTTGGATGGGAGGAACTTCCCAAGCTTTGCCCTATTGAGAGGATGAAAGAGCCTGGGCATGGTAGGAGAAGGTTGAGAACTTGTCTGAAGGAGGGGTGAGGCAATAATAGGAAGGAGTCCTACTAGAACCAGATGAAGAAACAGAGGAGATGGAGATGGAGTTGGAGGTGTTGAGCAGCATTGAGTATAAACTTGGGAAATGAGTGGTGGAGATCCCCTTCAGAAAAGAACACACTCATGGAGACTGCAGGTCAGGAATTTTAAGTGAACACTGCTGTGAGGTGGTTGTAGTTGCAACCATAGTGAAAAGGGAAGCACAAACCTCCAACTGCAGATTACAGTGGGAGGTGGCAGTAGGGCCTGGTTCCCTAAGAATTAGGCCCATAGAATGCAGGCAATCTTAGGCTGTGGAGGAAACAACTATGAGCAGCGTGTGGGAGGATTAAGGCAAGAGTTGCTTTCTTATTATATGACTTTGAGACTTGATAAAGTAAAGCTATAGAGACTTTAAACTACTGGGATAACCTGGGACTATGTGTGCTTAAGCCCAGTTTACCAACTGGGTTGAGAGGATTTGAACCCATAATCATGTCACCCTGGAAGGAATAGGGTAAAGTAGATGCAATAGAGACTGGAGTACCTGGCCTAGGAACCTTTGAGGATGGAACTGGGGAAGCTGCAATCAGGAGTTGGGCAGAGGGACCATGGAGAAGCACCCCCCCCCCCCCCCACCCCTCAGAAGCTTAACCAGTGGTTCCGTTTCTTATGTAACTAGAGAATTCTAGCTGGATTGTGACTGGGAAAGTGGTTTGTGGCATGAACCTGCAACAATGTGTAACTTTTTTCATTTTGCCATACTGTTTTTATTGTGAAATTGTTGTGGGTTATAAATAAATGCTTAACACCAACAGCTAAAAGAGAAAAATCTTTATTCAAGGAAATGGAATATCCCAGGAGAGTGCAATTATTAGCAAGGGCAATTGAGGTTAAATAGATCACCACCTCTAATTTACACACCAATGAATAAGCTACTTAGTTAACATAACATTTTCATAATTGGTGGCTTTATTTATTTATTTATTTTAAGGTTTTCTATACCGACATTTGTAGGGAAACATCATATCATTTTAGATTATAATCTAATCTCATATATGCTAATAAGATTTAATTTTTTAAGTCTTATTTTCTTGTAAATTAAGCCCAGAAGGCAGAAGTGAAACTCGGTGCTGACCCGTGACATACTTTTTAACCTTTAGTATGCATTCTAGTATTTCAGCAGCCTTGGATAGTTTTTACAAGTCTGTGCAGTGCAATCTCTTGCTGTAATTATCTTTTATTTCTTCACTGCTACCAAACTAGTTTGGCTTCATAGGTAAACCTTTTCAAAGCGCCTTTATGGGATGGTGTTCTGCAATGGGCAGAGCTTGAAGTAAAATCAAGAGAAAGGACAGCAGACACCATATGTTTTTTAATTTTGGACAGTGCTCTAAAGTCACCAGAGCTCAGAGCATCAGCAGATGTGGGGATATAGCACCACAAAGGACAGTATATGCCATAGGTTTATTTATTTATTTTTTTAAATTTTGACATGCTTTACTCCCTTGGTTTTGTTATTGTGGCACATAGTCCTAAATGTGGCTGTCACTGAAGGACAGACAAAAAAACATTATTTTGGTATGCCACATAATAAATGCTGCTATCACCAAAGGTAAGCATAGAAGACAAAGCTAGGTTCTTGCTTGTTTTTGCTGTGTGGGACCGAGAAGAGTTGTAGTAGATCAGTGGATGTGGAGTAACATTGTAGTGCTGCAGAGAATGCTGCCATGCCCCCAATGTCCTAATTCCTTCCGGCATGGAATCAGATATACATGATCATATGAGGACACTGCAAGTCTGCCTCATGCATCTGCACTAGGATGGTACGAGCCCAACATTCTCACTCTCCCCATGTGTTGCTACATGTGATGGAGGCAGAACATAAGGATGTTGCCAAATGCAATGGACACCAAGGCAAGCAGACAAACCTACCTTATAGCACACAATTTTTTAAATAGAAGAAATACGGGAATCTTCCATTTGATTTTTCTTATAACATTTCTGTGAACAAAAGAACTCACTGTAGTTGTTGCTTCTTTGCTTTATACTTATAACCCTAACCTTGGGTACATAAAATGATGGCAAAGTTTTCCCTATTTGTAGAAGAGCTCTTCTCCCAAATTTATTTAGTGGGTTCAGTAGTTAGGTAAAAATGGACCTGAATAGAGACAGCAGGGATGGAAGTAGCTCACTGCCCTTTTGCTGACTGAAAATGGAGGCCACCATCCTTCATCCCAGCAGGAATTCTGGCCCCCTTAGTGCTGGCTCCATCTATATAAATAAAAATGTTAAATAGTTTGTACGTCGTCGCTAATCTTGCCAACCGCTTAACCGAATGCGTTCAAATTTGCAAACAACATTCACTTCCCATACAGGAAGGATCTTATACACTTACATTACATATAGGTCACACCTGTGACAGGTAATACAAGTTTAAAAATTGCTTACACAAAACAGCGACATCTGGTGGCCGTCAGCGCAAGCGCAACCTCTCACACCTTTCACACACACTCACATACCACAACCCACCCCCACACAGGGCTATTGTCTTTCATTCACACTCCCTCATAACACACAGAAATCCACACTCATCACACCACACCCCCCCACCCACATGCCTGCCAATGTCACTTATTTCACCCACCCTCTCAAAACACATCAAAACACGGATTCCTGGCTGCTACATTGAGAAGCCACGCATTTCACACACCCTCCGAATTTAAATTAAAGTACCCTCTTCCACCCACCCACTCACTGCACTCCGATCACACACTACACCTGATACACGTCCGTGCTTCTCCGCCGGCACCACAGGAACGGTCCGGGAAATATCGCATTCAGTAGGGCCATCGGATGCCAGCAACCAAAATGGTGCCGGCGGACCTTGCCCTTACTATGCTATACGGAGACAACAATGACGTCGGTACACCATGTGACAGAGTAAGGGCAAGAGCCCGTCGGCGCCATATCCTCAGCGGACATTTGCCCTTACTAGGCCAGGAATCCTGACGCATCCCTTTCACAGGTGAAGTTTGGTGACATGGCAGCCGTCGGAACAAACCCTAGCACACACCCTCGCCACCGGCTGGCAGTTTACACAGGTAGCCGGGGAGGAGCACGGTGGGGGACCGTTCTTATTTTCCGCCGCGCATTTTTCACGGGGGGGGGGGGGGCACTCATTCTCCACATCTCCCGAGAGGGGGGCTGTAGCGTGGGTTGCTCTATTTTGCCGGGTTGGGGGGGGGGGGGGGGCCAGGAAGGTGTGCTTGCATATTTAAACTATTCTTTGCTGGTGCTGTTCATTTGGGGTACAAAAAAAAACCAAAACACACAAACTGTAACCTTTACTGCTCTGTTCTGTTTTTTCAACTTAACCAGGCTCAGCCACAGCAACGCGTGAACCGATTGCTTTCAAATTTGGACACAAGCTTCACCTCACATACGGCAAGGTTATTCTACACTTACGTTACATATATGTCACACCGGGGGCTGGTAAAAAAGTTTTAAAATTTGGTTCCACAAAACAGCGACATCTGCTGGACGTAAGCGCAAGGTCTTACACCTTGCACAAACGCTCACACCCCCCACACACGTGACCAATGTTTGGGATTCACACACCCTTCGACCAGACACAAATCCACCCTCCTCACACCCCCCCCGCACCCATGCCAATTGTACTTACTTCACACACCCTCCTAAAACACACAAAAACCCACAAAATTCCAGCATGCTACACCAGGAGGCCACTCACATGCCACATGTTTGCTATTCCCACACCCTACGAACTCACACAAAAACACCCTCCTTACACCCCCCACACCCATGACTTTTCTACTTACTGCCCACACCCTCAGAACGCACGCAAAACGGCAGAATATTTCGGGCTGCTCCAGCTGGGGGGGGGGCAACACCACTCCGTGATACATCGCATACACTACGGCCGTAGGCTGCCAGCAATCAAAATGGCGCCGATGGCTCTGTCCCTTATTAGGACACTCAGGAACGCCAATGGCAGCAGTAGCCCATGTGACAAAGTAAGGGCGAGGGCCTGTCGACGCCATTTTCTGGACTGGCAACTGGCGCACCTTCGCCCTTACTATCTGAGCGAGACGACCGCTCCCATTGCTCCACCCCACTGACAGAGTAAGTTCTAACAGCCGTCGGAGACAGTTTCAGTGCTGGCTGCCAAGGGCCTGGCGCCAATATTTCCATGCTGGATTGAAAAGCATGCTGGATTGAAAAGCACCGGACCAAGTACAGATCCCTGAGGCACTCCACTGTTTACCCTTTTCCACTGAGAAAATTGACCATTTAATCCTACTCTCTGTTTCCTGTCTTTTAACCAGTTTGTAATCCATGAAAGGACATCGCCTCCTATCCCATGACTTTTTAGTTTTCGTAGAAGCCTCTCATAAGGGACTTTGTCAAATGCCTTCGGAAAATCCAAATCACTACATCTACTGGCTCACCTTTATCCACATGTTTATTAACCCCTTCAAAAAAATGAAGCAGATTTGTTAGGCAAGACTTCCCTTGGGTAAATCCATGTTGACTGTGTTCCATTAAACCATGTCTTTCTATATGCTCTATGATTTTGATCTTGCGAATAGTTTCCACTATTTTTCCCAGCACTGAAATCAGGCTCACTGGGCTATAGTTAATCGGATCGCCCCTGGAGCCTTTTTTAAATATTGGGGTTACATTGGACACCCTCCAGTCTTCAGGTACCTTGGATGATTTTAATGATAGGTTACAAATTTTAACTAATAGATCAGAAATGTCATTTTTTAGTTCCTTCAGTACCCTAGGATGCATACCATCCAGTCCAGGTGATTTGCTACTCTTTAGTTTATCAATCTGGCCTACTACATCTTCCAAGTTCACAGTGATTTCGTTCACTTCGTCTGACTCATCACCCCTGAAAACCATCTCCGGAACTGGTATCTCCCCATCATCCTCATTAGTAAACACTGAAGCAAAGAATTCATTTAGGGGCGGATTTTAAGAGCCCTGCTCACGTAAATCTGCCCGGATTTACGCGAGCAGGGGCCTGCGCGCCGGTGCGCCTATGTTCAATAGGCCTACCGGCGTGCGCAGAGCCCTGGGACTCGCGTAAGTCCCGGGGTTTTCCGAGGGGGGCGTGTCGGGGGCGTGTCAGGGGCGGGGCCGAGCGGCGCGCTGTTTTCGGGGCAGGACGCGGCGTTTCGGGGGCGGGCCTGGTGGGCGTGGTTTTGGCCCGGGGCGGTCCGGGGGCGTGGCCGCGCCCTCCGGAGCCGCCCCCGGGTCGCGTCTAGGTGGGCCAGCGGCTCGCTGGCGCGCGGGGATTTACTTCTCCCTCTGGGAGGCGTAAATCCCCCAACAAAGGTAGGGGGGGGTTTAGACAGGGCCGGGGGGGGGGGGGGGGGTTAGGTAGGGGAAGGGAGGGGAAGGTGAGGGGAGGGCGTTAGCGAATTCCCTCCGAGGCCGCTCCGATTTTGGATCGGCTTTGGAGGGAACGGAGGTAGGCTGCGCGGCTCGGCGCGCGCCGGCTACATGAAATCGGTAGCCTTGCGCGCGCCGATCCAGGATTTTAGCGGATACACGCGGCTATGCGCGTATCTACTAAAATCCCGCGTACTTTTGTTGGCGCCTGGAGCGCCAACAAAAGTTCGCCAATGCGCCGTTTTTCAAAATCTACCCTAGTCTTTCTGCAATGGCCTTATCTTCCCTAAGAGCCCCTTTACCCCCTCGGTCATCTAATGGTCCAACCGACTCCCTCACAGGTTTCTTGCTTTGGATATATTTTAAAAAGTTTTTATTATGAGTTTTTGCCTCTATTGCCAACTTCATTTCAAATTCTATCTTCGCCTGTCTTATCAATGTTTTACACTTAACTTGACAATGCTTATGTTTTATCCTATTTTCTTCAGATGGATCCTTCTTCCAATTTTTGAAGGATTTTTTTTGGCTAAAATAGCCTCTTTCACCTCACCTTTTAACCATGACGGTAATCGTTTTGCCTTCTTTCCACCTTTTTTAAGGTGTGGAATACATATGGACTGCGCCTCTAGGATTGTATTTTTAAACAATGTCCAAGCCTGATGTACGCATGATACCAAATAAAATCCTAGCAGTAGCGCTATGCAGTAATTGCATGTCTCTAATAGGCTTCTGAGGTAAGCCAACCAACAGACTATTTCAATAGTTTGCTGGTTTGTCCAAAAATCACAACTTGCAAGACAGACCTAAACAAATCTTTGGGCAGCCAATGTCTAAGTGGCATCAGCTGTTTAAGATTAAATAACCCCATTTTCACATCCTTTTAATATGTGATCTAAAATGTAATCTTGAGGACTGGGTTTCTTTCTGGATTCTCTCAAGTCTACAAACTCCCTTCTTCATGTGAACCATGACTATGATTTACAGTTCAGATTTCCTTCCCTATAAAAAATGCATGTGATATGTATATTGCATGTATTACTACAATTTGCAAACCTCTGGATCAAATCTGGACTGTAATAAATCAATTCACTTTAAGTCAAAGGTAATCAAATTACTAAAATAGAAACCTTACCTAGCTTTAAAAATAAATTGCATGTCTGAACATATGTTGCAGGTTCACTGTGAGAACCCTGAGTCCAGGGGTGGAATGCTAATGGAATTACTTATTTTAAGTCTAACAAACTTGGCTAAGGATGTATTCAGAAGCTAGGCCTTTAGGGACTCAGGGTTCTCACATTGATACTCATTACAAGACTGTAACAACTGTGAGAACTGAAGGACTAAACAGATGTAGCAACCCCTTTGGGTTGTCCCTTTTTCTGCTGGGTGGAAATGTACAAAACCATTTGGGTGGGAAAGAACCTGCCTTCATCATTTTCTAACTTGTTAAATGGTAATCATGTAGTACCATGAAAGGACTACTGGATGACATTTTAAGAGAATGAGTCAAGATATGAATGTGTTTCATGTGTTTTTGGGGAAAGGTGTGTATGTTCCCTTAAAGGTTTGGGGTTTTGTTATTGATGGATTATAGAGAGCGGGCAGTATAAAGGGGAAAGGTTTTGGTGGGTTTTTTGCCCTTTCTTCTTCTGCCCTAACCTGTATAAGGTGGGGATTAGGGTTCTCCAGCCATGTAATCGGTTGGAGAACCTAGACTGTGGGTTGAGAGGCCCAGGGACCATCCAAGGGAAGTGAGACTCTAAAGAGGCTTTTTTCCTCAAGGGGAGAGGCCCGAGGCAGAGAAGAACAACGGCAGAGGGAATGAAGAAAAGTGGATCTATATACAGACAACAACCAACAAGGACTGAATTACATAGTCTGGGTAAACAAATAAGCATGGGTGTAGCTTGCTTATTGCGGCGGTTACTATCCCTAACTAATTAAGCTAGATATTTCACTTAGATGCAGCTCCAACACTGCTCTCTACATTAATGGTGGGGGTGGAAGGGAAATAGAACCAAAAGGTTACTAAGAGCCAAGAGTAACAGATAAGTATGAGAAAAAAAAAAGTGTGAAACTTGCTGGGCAGACTGGATGGGCCGTTTGGTCTTCTTCTGCCATCATTTCTATGTTTCTATATGAAGTGGAGTGGCATCCATCCCCTTCATAGCTGGACCAGAACGAAGAATGAGTGGGTTCCTTTCCTCCAAGGGTAGATACCCTATAGCAAAAAGGAAAAATGCAGGAGTGAGCGAGTTAACCCAGTGGGGAACTGTCCTAATGGGTTCTTGATGTGTGGGTGGGCAGGGAGCCTAGCACAGCGGAAAGCAGAGATGTCTTCCTCCATCAGAGCAGCTTACCGTAGTGGTGAAGGGGGGAAGCCAGTGGTTGAAGTATGGAGTAGTGATGTCCTCTTTCTGATGAACTACCAAAAAGGTGCATAGCAGGATGCTCCAAGAGGGGAAGAAACTGAGGTAAAGAGAGGGGTGAGTATTGCTCAAGAAGTCCTTACTAGTGCTAAATCTGGGGAAACCAGCATGGAAGGATGGTAATATTTAGATTTGTATAAAGGGGTCCAGGACCATTGTGGGGTGTGAACAGTACCCTGGGAAAATGATGGTGTATTGTATTGTTATGGAATTTTGTGCTATGTATTTGTGTACCCATTGGTTGATAATTTTGTTATATTGATAATTTGAAGAAACCAGCTGTCCCATTCAGCTGAAGGAGAGAAAATGCAGTGAAGAAGATAAAAATGTGACCCCTTGAGATCAACAGTAATTGTAATATTCACTAAATGGAAGCCCATGATTTTTCTGACTTGTTCAGTATCTTGTAAAACACCTTCTCATCCATGTAAATAGATTTGGCTGGCTAGAAAGAAGGTGAAAGCATGGCTCTATCCAAGTACCTTGGTGGGAATGTAGATTGGTCAGATAGTCTACTGTGTGCAATTCTGGTCACTGCATCTCAAAAAGGACATAGTTACACTGGAGAAAATGCAGAGAAAGACAACCAAAATGATAAGTGGCATGGAACAGCTGCCCTATGAAGAAAGGCTAAAGAGATTAGGGCTGTTCAGATTGGAGAAGAGACATCTGAGGGGGAATATGATAGAGGTTTACAAAATCATGAAAGGACTTGAACAAGTTTTAAATTGGTTATTTACTCTCTCAGATAATAGAAGGACCGGGGGACACTCCATGAAGTTAGCAAATAGCTCATTAAAACAAATCAAAGAAAATTCTTTTTCACTCAGCACATAGTTAAGCTCTGGAATTCATTGCCAGAGGATGTGGTTACAGCACTTAGGGGTAGATTTTCAGACGAGCGCGAACAGCCTACTTTTGTTTGCGCTCCAGGCGCAAACAAAAGTACGCTGGATTTTAGTAGATACGCGCGTAGTCGCGCGTATCTACTAAAATCCTGGATCGGCGCGCGCAAGGCTATCGATTTCGTATAGCCTGCGAGCGCCGAGCCGCGCAGCCTACCCCCGTTCCCTCCTAGGCCGCTCCGAAATCGGAGCGGCCTAGAAGGGAACTTTCCTTTGCCCTCCCCTCACCTTCCCCTCCCTTCCCCTACCTAACCCACCCGCCTGGCCCTGTCTAAACCCCCATCCTACCTTTGTCGGGGGATTTACGCCTCCCGGAGGGAGGCGTAAATCCCCGCGCGCCAGCGGGCCTCCTGCGCGCCGGGCCGCGACCTGGGGGCGGGTACGGAGGGCGCGGCCACGCCCCCGGGCCGTAGCCACGCCCCCGTACCCGCCCCCAAAACGCTGCCGACACGCCCCCGCAACGCCGCGCGCTCCGGCCCCGCCCCCGACACGCCTCCCGACACGCCCACTCCGAAAACCCCGGGACTTACGCGAGTCCCGGGGTTCTGCGCGCGCCGGTGAGCCTATGTAAAATAGGCTCACCGGCGCGCAGGGCCCTGCTCGCGTAAATCCGCCCGGTTTTGGGCGGATTTACGCGAGCAGGGCTCTGAAAATCCGCCCCTTAGTGTAACTGGGTTTAAAAAAGGTTTGGATAAGTTCCTAGAGGAAAAATCCATAAACTGCTATTAATTAATAAGCAATTGTAGCTTGTGATTTATTTAATGTTTGGATACTTGCCAGGTACTTGTGACTTGGATTGGCCATTGTTGGAAACAGGATACTGGGTTTGATGGACCCTTCGTCTGACCTAGTATGGCATATCTTATGTTTTTATTGTGTTTTTATGACTGTTATTTTATTAATGTTTATGGTCATATTTTTATTATGTTATAAACTGCTCTGGCCAGTATTTCAGACTGTGCAGTATATAAAGTCTGGAAATAAATAAATAACTAGATATACCATAAAATAAAGTTGCAAACTGGGTTTTGGAATTTGATACAGTGTGTCAGTGTCCATTAGTGAGCCAGTCTGATTGTATGGATGTAGTCAGAGATCATGGAGGAGAGGGGAGGAACATCCTCTCTGTCCACACTGTAAAAAGCAAAGAACAGTGGTGTTTGAAGCATGTTGTTCCCATCTGGTCAACTTTATCATCTGCTTATCCTACTTTGAAGAACTTATACAAAATAATAAGAAATTCACCTTCCCAGCCCATCATTTTAAGGACCCTGTTTAGAAGGGGGATTACACAGATATGCAGGAACTGTGGGGAGGGAGTTCTCACCCTGGACTGAATTTTGGGAAACGCGCATTTGTTTCTCAAAACATGGTTTCAGATGCACAGATAAAAAGGGTATAACTAATAGAGGCAGAGCAGGAGGGCAGAGGGGCAGAAAGCAAGAGAGCATCCTCACTGACAGTAGCAACTCAGCAGTCCTAATCATAAGAAAAGTACTTGTACTACATTATTATCATTGCAACTATTTCCTTTGCTATATCTTTTTATTCTACTTTGCTTTCTGAAACATAACTTAGCATTAATAATAAACACTAGAGATGTGTGAACCCCAAACCTTTCGGTTTGGGCTTTGTTTTCAGCCCGCAGCAGGAAATATGAAATTTCACGCGGTTCGGGCCTTTTAAATTTGGGGGAGACCTGAATTTCGGATTAGTGCACACTAAACCCAAAAATGAATTTTTCCCGAAATTTTGGGAAAAACTTGTTCAGGTTTCGGGCTCCCCAAACCAGGGAGAATGTACATCCCTAATAAACACTGTTTATCCTGGTATCTATTGTGTTCTGACTCAGAGTGTGAGTGAGTGTGGCTTTGTGTTTTCTTAAGTAACAGATCCTTTCTGGAAGGTAGCCTGCAGGATATCCCGTTGTCTTGAACTTATTTATTTATTTATTTATTTACTTTTATATACCACTGCTCGTTGGCAAACATCACCTCGGTTTACAATGAACATTAAGTGAGCAACAGTCTTTACAATCCAACATATTTAAGAAAGGATACAATAGCTGATAACATTCAAATTATATTATAATAAAACTAGACTAAACTTAGCTTGGGCGTATAGTACTGGGGATCAACTTAAAGGAACATTATTAACAGTACAGAAATTTCTTTAGGTCCATATTTGACATATTGCAGTAAGTTAGTACATCAAAATGTGTGTTGAACTGGCAGATCTCGCCGGGAAGGGGGTGTATCTGTGAGATACCAGTGTTTTGTGTCTTTGTGTTTTACCATACTCACACAGAGTGAACCTGCAACAACATATAACTCCAAAATCTAAGGAAATATAAGAAATAAGGGGGTAATTTTCAAACTGTCCACACTGGGAAAAGTCCATGGGGACTTTTTTACCCATGGATTTTGTACCAATTATAAAAGCAAAAGTATACATGTTCTTTGATTTTGAAACTTGTTGTGATTACAAGGTACTCATGGACGTTTGCATCTTTTTTGTGTTATTACTTATTTATTTAAAAAATATATAGACTGCTCAAACTACAATTCTTGGTGGTTTACAGATTAACATTCATAAAATTGTTCTATAAAAACACAAGAGCTAAAAATAAATAAACCAAAACTAAAATTATAAAAGACTAAGCATCCATAACATATAATAAAACCATCCATACATTCAAAAGACCCATTAGCTCATTACATCACGTGCTTCAATAAATATACCTCAAGGACTAACTACATTATTGACTAATATTACTTTTTACATAGAAAATAATGTGCATAGAGTTGAAAATACAATATACACCTGTTATTTTCCTCTCCTCAACTAAACAAATCCACCCTCTAGGAACACCTCCGCCCATGTATTACTACATTCCTCTGTAATATTTAAACAACTGTAATATTTTCTATGCAGAAAATGGCTAGAAGTGAATTTAACTGAATCAGCCCAATAAAATATCAATCGAATAATGTTTCTTTAAAGAAAATATTGCTGCAATAAAGGTGAATTTTAAAAGCCCGATGTGCACATTAATTAGGGGATGCACGAATATGTTGGGCTCATGTAGTGGATTTTAAAAGCTGCCCAGATACATGCATTAATGCCATAGCGCAAACAAGGGTGGAGCATGGGTGTGGTATGAGGTGGGGCACAGGCACTTTGCGTAAATACGTATGTGCTCCAGCGCGCGCCAATGCCCCCCCCCGCTGCGTAACTTTACTTCTGCTATGGATGCCGTGTAATTATAAAATAAAGGGTTGGGCTAACTGGGGGGGGGGGGGGGGGAGGGGAGTAAAGTCTATCAAACCGGGGAGGTTGGAGGAACTGGGCAAACTGGGAACTGGGCGAACTGGGGAAGAACTTGTAAAACTGGAAATGGCGTTGGCACGCATCCCTTTTAAAATCCCCCAATTTATGCAGTAGAAGTGGCATTTGCGTGCGCCCACTTAAAATTTGCTGCACGTGTGAGCACAGCCAGGCTATCCTACATCATGCGCGCATATGCGTGCACAAGTGTTATGGTTAATGGTGTTTGGGTGGATCCTTGGACACCGTGGCAGCTGACCACGCCCATGGGGGGGCAGTCCCGTGAGGGACCACAGGGTCAGGCTAAACTCCAGTCAGACAAACACAGATTTGAATCTTTTATTAAACAGTTTATGGAACCACCAGAGGTGGCAGTAGTGAGTAGTGGTTATAGACCCCGGCTGGGCAGGTCTCCCACAGAACACTGGAACAGCGGATCCTCTGTAGAGCATTGCTGTAGTGGAAAGAGACTGAGAGTTATGAGCACACAATAGATTAGCATTCAGAGTCCCAATTAGAAATAGGAGAGCTCCAAGACAGGGAGAGCAGGCCCTCGAGGAGTGAGTACCTGATCCCTTAGAGCAGCGAGACTCAGTAGTGTTGTACTCACTAGCAGTAACAGAGATTCCACTAGACGAGAGGTCTGGCACCGGAGCAGAGAGCAGGCCCTCGAGGAGCGAGTACCTGGTTCCAGAGAAGCAGTACTGTGGAGAGAGATGTTTTCAGTATTCACTGATGGTGACTGTAAGTTAGTTCTACCAAGTAGAAGGGTAGAGGTAGCAGGCAGTGACACAGGAAACATGGGCCCTCGAGGAGCGAGTCCCGGTTTCCTGATAGCACCTGAAAGAAGCAGAGAGGACCCCAAGGAGCAGGTACCCCGTTAGAGACCCCGAAGGGTAGTAAGAGTTCCAGGTAGAGCTGAAGTGGCAGAGTAGCTTAGGAACGGAGAGCGAATCCCGTCCGTACGAATCCTGTTGCTAACTCAATGAGCTAGCAAATACTGTAGGTAGATATACCCTGAAGTCGTGACGTCAGAACAGGGGGACGCCCCTGAGGTTCGTGCCAACATGAAGTTAATGATGAGGGTGGCGTGCGCGCACACGCCCTAGAGGTACCTTGAAGGAGAATGGTGGGAGGCAGCACCAAAGCCAGTCCAGGGACGCCAGAGAGAATGGCAAGCAGATGCCGCCGTGGCCATCAGTCCAAGGTGAGCGGGAGGAGCCACAAGTAGAGAGAGGTAGGCGGGACGAAGCCGTCGAAGACCGACGGACGCAACAACAAGTTATAAAACAGCCACTGCTCTGGAAGCGGGCCGATGAACGTGTGCACACATGCACCCGTGCGCCGATTTGAAAGTTACCATTCCTATGTATAAACTTCTAGTTGACTGTTTCAAGAACTTACAGCAAACAACAGGATGTTATTGTCTAGTGGTCAGCTGCTGAGAAAGTTATCCTAAGTACTTTACCAGTGTGCTTTAAAAAAACAAAAACAAAACTATTTTGAACAGAAAACAAACATTAAAGCATTGCGTAGGCAGCCAAACATATGTTCCAAATGATTAATAAATTGCATAAGATGGTAACTTTGATACTGATGCGCAGGTGCACATGTATGAGCGCATGTCTGCTCTTGCCAAAGGACATGGCCATTTTATAACATACGTGCATATATGCGTACATGGTATAGAATAGAATGAATGCGTGTATATATGTGCATAATTTTATATGGACGTAAGCACATGTGCGCAAATGCCGCCTCTACTGTGTAGGGAATTTTATAAGGAACGTGTGCCGTCATTACTAGTTTTCTCAGTTCATTCCCAGTTCACCCAGTTAAGAGATAGAACTCCCAAACCCCACTAGGTTATTAGGCTCCCTTTCCCTCTGTTATCTCCAACCCTTAAAACCCCACTGACTAGCCTAGTTTTTTTGTTTTATTACTTATACGCCATCTATATCAGTAGTAAAATTACATGGCAGGGGACCCTGGCACGCGCTTGTATGCATAAATACTTATGTGCACTTTTCATGTTAAAGTCCCGGAACACCCTTGCCCAGCTTAGACCATACCCACACCCTACCCCTTTTTTGGGCTCTCTCAGTTCTGCGCATTCCAGGGGATATGCGTTTACATGGGTGACTTTTAAAATCCGCTTTGTGCGCACCGGCCGGATATACTTGCGTATCTCCCAGCTTTGGTGCACGCTAGGCTTTTAAAATTCACCTGTATGTGTATGTCAGCTGACCATCCAACAAGCTGCATAGCATTTTCTCTTTTGAAGGGGAGGGGGGGTATTTATTTTAAGGGCCCAGTGTGACAGGGTTGACATATATTTGTATTCCTTGGGAGAGGTACACGTTTCCCAACACTGTGGATGCTGTATGTGCCAGAAAGAATACACAGGAGAATTTGGGTTTAGTATCCAAAATCAAAACCTTTACTGATAGGTAATCAGATGAAGTATTGGCACAATTCAACGTAGTATATTTAGTTTCCACAGGTGGCTGTTACATTTCTTTCTCTTTTCTCTATCTGTACAAGGGTCATGGGATAGGTGGCAATGTCCTTTTGTGGATTACAAACTGGTTAAAAGACAGGAAATAGAGAGTAGGATTAAATGGACAATTTTCTCAGTGGAGGGGGTGGGCAGTGGAGTGCCTCAGGGATCTGTCCTGGGACCCATGCTTTTCAATATATTTATAAATGATCTGGAAAGGAATACAACGAGTGAGGTAATCAGATTTGCAGATGATACAAAATTATTCAGAGTAGTTAAATCACAAGCAGATTGTGATGAATTGTAGGAGGACCTTGTGAGACTGGAAAATTGGGCATCCAAATGGCAGATGAAATTTAATGTGGATAAGTGCAAGGTGATGCATATAGGGAAAAATAATCCTTGTTGTAGTTACACAATGTTAGGTTCCATATTAGGAACCTAACCCAGGAAAGAGATCTAGGCATCAAAGTGGATAATACATTGAAATCGTCAGCTCAGTGTGCTGCAGCAGTCAAAAAAGCAAACAGAATGTTAGGAATTATTAGGAAGGGAATGATGAATAAAACGGAAAATGTCATAATGCCTTTGTATCGCTCCATAGTGAGACCGCACCTTGAATATTGTGTACAATTCTGGTCGCCGCATCTAAAAAAAGATATAGTTGCGATGGAGAAGGTACAGAGAAGGGCAACCAAAATGATAAAGGGGATGAAACAGCTCCCCTATGAGGAAAGACTAAAGAAGTTAGGGCTGTTCAACTTGGAGAAGAGATGACTAAGGGGGGATATGATGGAGGTATTTAAAATCATGAGAGGTCTAGAATGGGTAAATGTGAATCGGTTATTTACTCTTTCGGATAATAGAAAGACTAGGGTGCACTCCATGAAGTTAGCATGTGGCACATTTAAAACTAATCGGAGAAAGTTCTTTTTCACGCAACGCACAATTAAACTTTGGAATTTGTTGCCAGAGGATGTGGTTAGTGCAGTTAGTGTAGCTGGGTTTAAAAAAGGTTTGGATAAGTTCTTGGAGAAGTCCATTATCTGCTATTAATCAAGTTGACTTAGAAACTAGCCACTGCTATTACTAGCATCAGTAGCAAGGGATAGACTTAGTTTTTGGGTACTTGACAGGTACTTGTGTCCTGGATTGGCCACTGTTTGAAAGAGGATGCTGGGCTTGATGGACCCTTGGTCTGACCCAGTATGGCATGTTCTTATACTCTTATGTATCTTTATCTTAGTCCAGGAGCAAGGGAAAAACTCACCATCTAGGGCTAAAGTGGACAGGAATATCCTTGGTGAGATGGAAAACCCCCTTTCAGTTGGCCAAAATCTACTACACAGTCTCTGCACCATATTCACAATAAACTCTCTTCCTTGTGGCAAAGACTCTAAATGGGGTTCCTCAGTTGCAACTCAAGTTTGATTTTACTCACAGTTCTTCTCAGCCCTTCTCGATCTCACTCACAGTAATTGAATCCCAAGTTGGAGAGGGATCCCTGGAACACATAAGCCCTTGATGTTCCTCCTCAGGGTAGGAAGAAGAGACAGTAAAATGCTTTCTCCCAGATCTTCTATCCAAAATGTCTCTTTATCCCCAAAACTGATCTTAACTCTGGAGTTAAGAACATAAGAACATAAGAAATTGCCATGCTGGGTCAGACCAAGAGTCCATCAAGCCCAGCATCCTGTTTCCAACGGAGGCCAAAACGATGTGCTTGCTCAGCTTGTAGCCGGCCATATTTGTCATCGCGGTCAAACGCATATGGCAGTAAGTCAAACAGGTCTTTCTTTGTGATTGATTCAGGCAATCCTATGAAACGTAAATTACTTTTGTGTGACCTGTTCAATAGGTCTTCAGTTTTTACTGCTTGCTTCTTCAATTACTTTTTTAATCTCCATAAAGAAAACATATACATCGTCAAATTTAGAGTTAATTTTTTTCAAATTTCTCCTTTCCTGGCATTAGACAGATGGGCTCAGGACCGGAGGGTTTATGCTCCCCTGCCAGCAGATGGAGACGGAGCAAGCTGCCATCACAGCATACACAACCCTGCAGTGACCCCAGCCTGCCAGTACTCTCTGTCTCCAGCAGATGGTGGACATGCATCTCCCTATGGGAATTGCTTTGAGCTTTTTGAAAAGAGAAATCCCCCAGTTGAGAATTCCTGAGGTGATTTCCATGATCCCTCAGAGGTGTGCCTTGGTCCAGTAGCTGGGTTTCCAGGCGTGGACTTAGCTGCTAGTTCAGCTGAAAGGCAGCAGGTCCAGGAAGCCGAGTGTGGCAGTGACGGCAGATGCCCCCTCCCCCAGCAGCTGGAGATTTCAGCCAGTAAGCGCTGAGTTCAGGCAATGTTTAAAAAAAAAAAAAAAGTCTTACCTGAATCAGACAGAGGGGTTTCAGGACTTCCTCCGGTCTCAATTCTCAGCATGCCATGCCAACGTTCGTTCCCACTCCTGTTGGGGTTGGGGCACTGAGTAGCCTGGCGGGTTGAGAGGTCCCCGGTGGACTATGCCCTGCATTTAGGCTTTTTTCATGCACTCCTCAAGTTGTTCCTTGCTTCAGGTTACCAGCTCTAAAGATCAGGTCTTCCCTATCCCTAGGCACTCCAAATATGAAGTGCCCTGTGCCCCATGCTCGGGAGAGGCTCAGGTGTCTCACAAGGCTCCTACACAAAAAATTCAGAAAATCCCTCAAAATATTGCATGAACAACCCAGCCAGCCAGTTAGCAGACTGAAATGGATGCTCCCTTGACTTCAGGAACTGCAGGCAGATGGTACCTAAGGGTAGGCCCAGAAACCAATGAAGGTGAAAGCTCCAACACCTTCTCCCAACAACAACTGAACTGAATGGCCCCAAAGCTCACTGTTATAGGCTGCTTTTGTTAACTCACAGGGGGACTGCCAGTCCTGCACCCGCAAAGGGAGGGGCTGCATTTGAATGATACTGCCCCTAATCTCTAACCTACACTACTCTAACCTTAAATAATGAAATTCAGTAAGGACTTACTGGTAACGTGACTGTAGGGGCTGTTACACAAATAAAGCTAGAGATTTTGCCTTTTAAAGGGATATACATTAATATAGGTAAAATACAGGGTATGTGCTGGAAGAACAAATCATTGTTTAAGGAAAGTGCATGTGTTTTCATAAAAGAAAGGAAAGCAAAAGTCTACTGTTGTTGCTTTTTAAAATGTTAATGCAAAATAAACCTCCTGTATGGCCATAACAAGGTATCTTGAGTTTGCTGCTATTTAATAATGCATGTTAAAAGCATTGAGGTCCAAATGCATCCGCTATATGGCTCTTCTAGTTAGCTGGATAAACTTATCCAGGTAACTAGTGCTGTATATTCAGCAATGCAGCAGTTCAAAGACATGATAAAAAGAAAGGGTTAGATAATATGTACAATCTAATTTAGCTTTATAGCACAATGCAATTTTGTATAGTTCAGAAGAAGATATATATTTTAATTGAGACTTCAAGAAGAAAAGTTGATAAAATAAAAAGAAATAGATTGATTCACAGCTCTAAATTTAAATTTTGGCATTTTCTTACTTTTCTTTATGCAAAGCGATGGTTGACAACTCTGTTTTTTCAGAACTTCTGGCTTGCAGGCTACCCACAATGAAAGAACCAGGTTTATTTACATAAGAAGTTGCCATACTGAGTCAGACCAAGGGTCCATCAAGCCCAGCATCCTGTTTCCAACAATGCCAATCCAGGGTCACAAGTACCTGGCAAGTACCCAAAGCATTAAGTAGATCCTATGCTACTAATGCCAATAATAGCAATGGCTATTCCCTAAGTCTACCTGATTAATAGCTGTTAATGGACTTCTCCTCCAAGAAATTATCCAAACCTTTTTTAAACCCAGCTACTCTAACTGCACTAACTACATCCTCTGGCAACAAATTCCAGAGCTTAATTGTGCCTTGAGTGAAAAAGTATTTTCTCTGATTAGTTTTAAATGTTCTACTTGCTAACTTCATTGAGTTCCCCCTAGTCTTTCTATTATCTGAAAGAGTAAATAACTGATTCACATTTACCTGTTCTAGTCCTCTCATGATTTTAAAGACTGCTATCATATCCCCCCTCAGCCATCTCTTCTCCAAACTAAACAGCCCTAACCTCTTTAGCCTTTCCTCATAGAGGAGCCATTCCATCCTTGAAAACCATTCTTGGTTCCATCCTTGGTTACCTTGAAAACCAAACTGTGTTACACAAAGACTGTGCAAAGAAAAACTCTGGTTTCCCTGGCCTTTCATTATTCTGAGAAAATAGAGCTGCTGAGGTGCCTTCCAGAATTGGAACAGATTTTGGACAATTTTGAATAGCCCAGAGTGCTGACAATGTACATAGACACTTTTAGCCTGTGTACACTAAACTGTAGGCAATTTTCAAAGAGAAACAATGCAAGTAGCTTCCCTTTGAAAAATGCCTATGATGTGTGTGTGTAGATTTCCACCTGCTTTTTTGTAGGTGCATTTGATAATCAAATGTAGACATATTGTTTCTTTCCCCTGACCCAAACTCACCCCCTCAGGAATGCCTCTTTCTACTGCAGTTAAAAGTAGGCACGCTATGAAAGATGGTTCCTACTTTTACCCGTAATGAAGAAAGGTCTTTCCAGTTAGACCAATTTACCTAGGTAAATACCTATCTAAGGACATTTTCAAAAAGGAATTAGCTGGGTAGCTAAATAGTTATATGCCAACATCCCCAAGGGTTTTCAAAACAGATGTACTTTTAGCTGGATTAGAAAGAAGGGTATGTTGAGAGGAATAAACATGCAGATTCTTACATTTTCAAATGTACATATGTTTTATCCTCTGATTGGCGGCCCGCACAAATATCAGCTGCAAAGCATGCAGGTGCTTTGTAAGTGTGTACCTTGTAGTGAATATCAAAGGGAAACTATCTGGGTAGCATACTAGGAATTGTTTGAAAATGAATAAACAAATCTGAGAATATCATGCCGCCTCTGTGTAAATTCATGATACGACAACAATTTGAGTATTATGTGTAGATCTGGTCACCTCTTCTCAAAAAAGATATAGCAGGACTAGAAAAGGTGCAGAGATGGGTAACAAAATTAATAAAGGGGATGGAACGGGCTCGCCAATGAAGAAAGGCTAAAAGGTAATAGCTCTTCAGCTTGGAGAAGAAATGTCTGAGGGGGATATGTTAATTAGTAGATATCAGCTTGGTCCATGTGGCTCAAGATGATATCAAGCTTGGACCTTTATATCTTCCACAGTTCAGATATAATATAAGGGGTTGAACACATGTGTGTTTGCTTATATTGTATTGGTGTTATTTTATATATTTTGTGATACTGTATTATACAATGTGATGGGAACTGCATGGATTGAGGGAGTGTTTTTATTTTAGTTATGTGTTGTGGTTCATTGCTTCCCTTGTGAGAGTAGGAAAGTGTAGGATCTCCATTAGAGATTTTTTATTAAGGATATAGCGTTTTATCTGATGTAACCCGCCTTGAAACTCCTTGTCCAAGAATAAGGCATTATATAACTGTAAATATAGAATATTGAAAGGGCCAGATTTTCAAAAGGTTACGCGCATAACCGGCCTTACACGCGCCGGGCCTATTTTCAAAAGGCCCGGTGACATGCGTAAAGCCCCGGGACATGTGTTAGTCCCAGGGCTTAACTAAAGAGGTGGGAAGGGGCGGGGCGTGGCGTGGGTGGGGTCAGAGGCTCCAGGCACAGCATCCATTTGCCACTGTGCTTGGGATCAAGTGCCGGCAGTCGGGGGAGGTAGGGGAAAGGAAGGGAAGGTGGGGTGGGGGGTTAGGGAAGATCCTTTCGATTTTGGAGCAGCCTGGGAGGGAACGGGGGAAGGCAGCACGGTTTGGCGCGCATGTTATAAAATCAGGTGTACATATGTGTGCGCACCACGCGCGCTGCTTTTAAGATCTTCCCCAAGAGCTGAATTTTAAAAAGGTTACGTGCGCCGGGCCTATTTTAAAAAGGCCCGATGATGCGCGTAAAGCCCCGGGGCTTGCAAAAAGGGGTGGGGGGGGGCGGGGCAAGAGGCTCCAGGCACAGTGGCCATTTGCTGCCGTGCTTGGGATCACGCGCCGGCCAATTGCCGGCACGCGCAACTTACTTCAGCCCCAGGGCTGAAGTAAGTTTAGAAATAAAAAAAAAGGTTACCAAAAAGGTAGGGCGGAAAGGGCGGGGGAGGTAGGGGAAGAGAATGGAAGGTGGGGTGGGGGGGGAAGAGAATTGAAGGTGGGATGGGGGGGGTTAGGGAACAGGGGAAGGCAGTGCGGCTCAGCGCAGGCTCGGCGCACGCAAGGTGCACAATTGTGCACCCTCTTGTGCGCACATGTTATAAAATCGGGCGTACATGTGTGCGCGCCGGGTAGTCCATATACATGTACGCCCGCGCACTCCTTTTTAAAATCTACCCCAAAGTTTATAACATCCTGAGTGATGTGGACCAAGTTAATAGGGAACAGTTATTTACTCTTTCAAATAGTACTGGGACTTGGGGGGTGGTGGAGGGGCATTTCATTAAACTAACTGGTGGCATATTTAAAACAAATTTAACGAATCATTTTTTCAGTCAATACAGTATTCAGCTATGGAATTTCATGCTGGAAGATGTGGTTAAGGCTAGTAGTATAGCTGGGTTTAAATACTATTTGGACAAGTTCCTGGAGGGTGGGTCCATTAACAATTATAAGCTAGGCTAACATCAGCAAAAGGGTAGAGATCTTGCCAAAAAGATCTGTCAGGTACTTTCAAGTGATCCGGATTGGCCATAATTGGAGACAGGAAACTAGGCACAGTGGACCATTGATCTGACCCAGTCTGGCAGTTTTTATGTTATGAAATAGATATGTGCAAACCAACCTCTCGTCCCCAGGCTATTTTCTACATGTAGAAAGTGGATCTGTTCCAAATCCTTTCTCCAGCTGCCAGGTCACCAGAATACTAAGCTAGACCAAGGGAGCACACATTCCTGGCCTGGCTAAATTTATTCTTCCTCATGTATGCTCATTTCCAAAATTAGATTTGGACATGTACATCTGACTTATATTCTGACACCATCATGAACTGCATCTCTCTCTTAGTTGGACACTCTGTTGTTAATATTCTTTAAATGTATCTCTGTCCTCTGGACTCTCATGTGCGCTATTTGCCTGTGTTGTTGGCTCAGTTTATGTGTTTGTTTAGCTAAAACAAAATAAAGAAAATGAGCCTGATTCTTCCATTCTGTGTCTATAGGAAAAAAAAATTACTGGATCAAGTCCAATATTTGAAAGATTTGGATATTATCTCTATACTGCCAGTATTAAAATAAGCTGTCCCATGAAACTTTAATGAATATTCTTTTTTGCTTTCTATATTTAACAGACAAATTACGTTCTTGCCACTCAAGAGATATGTTCCTGTTTTCTGGTCAGTGCAAATGCCTGGGAACAGACCCCAGATCTTTAACAGAGGCAGAGAAGTGGGGGGAAGCCATGGTAGTGCCAGTTTGGTTCCAGGCATAACTCACTACCATTGTCAGTTCCTCAGACATGGCCACAGCTTCTCAATAGATGCCTATGCTAGATGTTTTTGGATGTAGTAAGTGTGTGAATCTCTTTCAGTGATATATGAAAGGGAGTTTAATTAGCGAGAGTTCTGACAAAGGATGCAGTGTCGTCCTGCCACTGACAGGTTAATAAATTAGTGTAGGAATTATTGTCTTCCCTAAAGGGGAGAGAGGCCATTCCAGTTACAGAAACTCCAATCCACTGACAGGTTGTGGCTTTGGAGCCAATCTAATAATTTCAGCCAATTCTTTGCTGGTTACAATAAGGCTGAGCCATTTAGCCCTGGGTGGAGGAAGAGGAGGCAGATCATATGGGTGAAATATTTGGATAACTCCTCTCATCTCAGTTGCATTCTAAATAGCAAAGCTTTTCACAGCTATCTACACATTTCAAGTTTAAAACCTTCTTGTTCAGACAGGCATGTTTGTGAAATCTGTTATGGATCCCATAAGAACTGCAGGGTGCTTTGAAGCAGGTGGCTTATGTTTTTGATGATTTGTTGTCTTGTTCTGTTTTTGTTGATTTTATTGTGTACGCTTTTATGTTCACCACCTAGAGCCTCGGAATAGGTGGTTTATAGATGTATTAAAGCAATATATAAATAAGGGCATTATTTAATAGTCAAAGTTTTTCAAGCTTGTAGTCAGGTAATTCTGAGATATAATTTAGTGGAATCCTTTAGTGATGGGCTAATCTCCTTAGTTCAAATAGAGGACTGTATTACCGTAATAACAATGTTTCTGCATTATCTCGCATTATTCAGCTTTCTTTGAGGGAAGGTGTGTTACCACCTCCCCTTAAAGAAAGCCTCAGTTCACTTGATTTTGAAGAAACCATCAACGGATCCCTCACAGCTGATTATTTATAGATCTGTTTCTTTGCTTCCCCTTTCTAGCTAAAGTTCTAGAATCCATTGTTCGTAATCTCTGCAGTACCTGAGTGCAATCTGCTTTGCAGTGGGTGAAAGGCAGAATATAAATCACATTTTAAAAAAGGCAATTAAATGACCATTTAGATTCTTACCATTTATTAGACAAGCATCAATATGGTTTTCGCAAAAATGTAAGCACTAAGGTACTTTTGATCTCTTCCTTTGACATGTTTCACAGAGGCTTTGAGGATGGAACCCATTATTTTATGCTACTTCTTGATTTGTCCTTTGCATTTGATACAATTGATCTTAAGATTTTATTTGTTTTTTTACAGGACATTGGCATTTCTGGAGATCGTTCTCCAAAGGTTTTCTTCAGATCTTTCAAAGCATTTTCAGCAGGTGATAATTGGTTCCGATACCTCAAAATGGTATTTGGCCACAGGGCTCTCTCAAGGATCAGCTCTTTCCGCTATGCTAGTCAATATCTATCTAATCCCAATATACAAAATTCTAGCTGGGCTTGGTCTCAATTATAAGATTTACGCAGATGATATACGGTTCTTTTTTCTGGTCAATTTTTCTTGCTCTACTATCTTTAAATAATATATTACAATTTACTCTCAACCAAAAAACAATGGCTATATCACAACAAACTTCTCAATGTGAACAAAACTAAGCTAATTCTACAGAGTTGGACTCCCGTGACAGATCGTCCTTCAGTGTGCAGGTTTGAAGGTTGTAATATTCCCATTCCTCAACATATCATGAATCTTAGAATAACATTAGAATCTGACTTACACTATCTACAAAATTGCATATTCAGCTGCTAATTAAATAATCTCTTTTCAAATTACACATTCTACATTGTCTGAAACATTTTCTTTCAGAAAAGCATGTACAGTCTGTTCTTCTATCAGTAGTCTTGACACTTTTGGATTACTGCAACTCATTGTATCTGGGTTTATTGACCTCTACAAAGAGACGCTTCAGATTATTTAGGTTGTAAAATGAACAAACACATCAGTTGCACCTTGTGTTCTCTCCATTGGTCACTGGACAGTCAAATACAAAGTGCTGACATTGATTCACAAAGTCATCTATTCTGACAATGTTTGAGCCCTCAGCTCCATTCTTCGGCTTTCTCTGAGGACAAGCAGGATGGTAGTCCTCACACATGGGTAACATCATCAGATGGAGACCCAATGCAGAAAACCTATGTCGAAGTTTCTAGAACTTTGACTATGCACACTGAACATTCCCACACGTCCATGCGGGTCCCTCTCCAGTCTCTCTTTTTTTTGCAGAGCTGTAAGCATACGTTTTTCATGGTTTTTTTCTCGTCCCTTTCGGTGCCTTCCCATAGTGTCTCCTAGTCAGGGTTTTCAGCAATTAGGGTAAGTTTCTTTTCGCTGTTGATTCCCCCATGGCGGTAGTGTATCAGTGCCTGCCAGCCATTGCCGCCCCACCAGCATCATCATTCGATAGAGGCCATTTTGTTTCATCCATCATGGCCACATCTGGGTTTTAGTGATGCCCCTGGTACCTGAGGACCATGTTAATTATGGTTCTGCATGAGACATGTGACCTCTGCTTAGGGGCATTGCATGACATCCAGGGTTGCCGCTTATGCACCCAGATGACCCCAAAGGGATGTCAATTTTGACTCAACAAGATGGAGCAAGTCTTCAGTTCGAAGAAGTCTAATCCATCAGCATCAGTATCAGTGGACACTGAGCCATTGACATTAGTGGGACCATTGGTGACGATGTCGCCAGCAGATAGGAGTGCTGGAGACCAATAATTTTCAATCTCCTCCAGGCCAAGGATGTCGGGTTCCTCCTTATTGGCCTCAGCACCAGGGAAGGACCGGACTGAGCATTGAGGGAAGCCGAAGAAGCATTGGCACCAGCCCCTGTCGATGCACAGTGTCAGGCTTAGGGAATCACCAGATTTTTCCGTGATATCCCTGAAGTGACTCCGCAGTGAGGAGTGCCAATCCTCTATCGGTGCCAGGGATATGCGATGGTCTCTACCGGTCCTGATGCCAGTCATCGATCAACCTCGAGGGTCCGAGGAAGATCTAGCTACCTCTCCTTCCTCCCAGTTGGTCTTCTCATCAGCAATGTTCAACGAGTAGCTGGAACGTTGAATCCAGCTAGCGGTGGACTGAGCGCTACAGGGTTTTGGTCCTGTGGCAGACCTGGTGCCAGACCTGGTGCCACCCATCCTCATACAGTTTCTGGAGAAACTCAACGTGCTCATTGGTGCGTTACCGTCCCAGTTGGTATCAGTTCCCGGGACAGCTTTGGTGCCCAGCAGGGCACTGAGGCCTCCCCCTACCAATATGGTGGTCATCACCAGCTCTTCCGAGGAGGAAGCTCCATAGAAGCCTGCCATCTCCTGACCATTTCTACTGGTGCCTGCACCTCTGGACATAGGATGAACACCTAGGGACCTATTTCCTGTCACCTTCAGTGAGGATGAGGAACCCTATGACCCCTGGGGGGATGACACTTCAGAGTCCTCCTCCAAGGGCTCCAAGGGTCTCCCTTCAGACCCTTCTTTTCCAGAGGAGTGAAGGAGGTCTCTGCCTGAGGACTTGACCTTTGCAGAGTTTGTGAGGGTGATGGCCAAAGCCATCCCTTATCAGTTATTGATGGAGGAGGATGCTAGATACAAAATGTTTGAGATCCTCCAGTTCATGGAGCCTCCAAAGGAGATTGTGGCAGTCCCGGTACACAAGATCTTTAAGGCGCTGCTGCTGATAAGCATAAGCTGCCCCACTGTTTGGTGGTGGTCAAATATGCCCTCAAGAGGGCCAAGCACTCTCAGACTCATTCCTCGGCAAACCCAGGGAAGGACCATAGAGCGATGGACGCTCTTGGGAGGAAGATATTTCAAGGCACCATGCTTATTGCTCGCATTGCTGCCTACCAGCTCTACATGAGCCAGTGCTCGTGGGACATCTGGAAGCAGGTGCATGCAGGAGGTAGCTGAGCAGCTGCCTCAACAGCAGCAAAACACCCTCATGTCACTGGTGCATAAGTGCCTGGAGTGCGGAAAACACGAAATCCATGCAAACTTCTGTGTTTTCAAGATGGCATTGAGAGTATCTGCAATGGGAATTGGCACCTGCAGAATGGCATGGCTGTGGGCATCAGATCTCTGACCAGAGATACAGGAACAACTTGCTGATGTGCCATGTACCAGAGAGAATCTCTTCAGAAATAGGTTGAGGGATACTGTGGTCCAAATTCAGGACCATCACAAAACCCTCCAACAACTCTCCATCAGTACTCCCGACCTGTCCTCCTCATCCAGGAGGCAGGCAAGACCAAGGCCAAGGAATTCTTTTTTCACCAAAGGAAGAACTATCCTCTGCCTCCTCACTCCCGTCAACACCATCAGGGCTCCCGCAGCTGGCCCAGGCACCAGAGAGCTCCCAAGCCCCAGCTGGCTCCTCAGTCAACTCCAGGGAAGGGATTTTGACTAGGTCGTAGGGAGCGTATGCCAGTTGCCTGTAACCTTGGGGTTATACGGGCCACCCAGGTGTCCTGCCAGATTTCTCTCTGTGCCCATTTTGGGGGCCAGTAGCACATAAGGCAGTACTACTAGCAGACCTTTCCTCCCTCTTAATGGCCAGAGTGGTGAAGCCCGTACCACCTGGGTAAAGAAGGCAGGGATTCTACTCCAGGTACTTCCTGATTCCAAAGAGAACAGGAGGACTCCGCCCCATCCTAGACCTAAGGGCCTTGAACAAGTTGCTACAAAAGAAAAGTTCAAGAGGCACTTTGATTCCCCTTTTGCAAAAAGTATACACCCATATCGAGATCTTCCCTGCTCACAGGAACTATCTCTGACTTGTGGTGGGAAAACAGCATTTTCAGTACCAGGTGTTGCCGTTTGGACTTGTGTCAGCCCCATGGGTCTTCACAAAATGCCTAGCCGTGGTGGCGGCGAACCTCAGCAGGCTAGGAGCTCACTTTTCCAGTATCTGGACAATTGGCTAGTCAAGAACATGTCTCAGACAGGGGCCACCAGATCCATGTGCTTGACCATCCGGGTGTTGGAATCACTAGGTTCATTTTCAATTACCCAAAGTCCCATCTCGGTCCTTCTCTTCAATTGGACTTCATAGGAGTCCTGCTAGACACAGCTCAGGCCAAGGTCTTTCTGCCTTGCCAGAGGGCCGTCACCTTGATAACCTTCATGGCAGAGATCCAACAGAGCCAGCAGTTATCAACCTGGACTATATTGAGGTTGTTAGGCCATATGGCCGCAATCATCCATGTTACTCCCTTGGCACGTTTACACATGCGCAAAGCCCAATGAACCCTGAGGTTAGATTGGTGCCAGGCCACTCAGAGCCTCCAGGATTGAATCTGAGTCACTCCCATTTCTCCGGGACTCATTGTCCTAGTGGGTACTTTCAAATCTGAAATGAGGGATCTCATTTCAAAGTCCCCCTACCCAAATTGTCCTAACCATGGATGCATCCACCCTGGGGTGGGGAGCTCATGTACATGGTCTTGGCACCCAGGGTCTCTGATCCTCCCAGGAAAGCTTTTGACAAATCAACTTCCTGGAGCTTCAGGTGTTCAGGGTTGCGCTATGGGCTTTCAGAGATCAGCTGTCCAACAAAATTGTCCTGATCCCCACCGACAACCAAGTAGCTATGTGGTATGTCAACAAGCAGGGAAGCATGGGATCATACCGCCTGTGTTAGGAAGTGATCCAGATCTGGTTGTGGGTCCTGTGGCATGGGATGGTGCTCAGGGCCATGAACCTAGGCGGGACAGAGAAAGTGGTAGCGGACAGGCTGAGTCGAGCCTTCAGACCCCACAAGTGGTCCCTGGACCAGGAAGTAGCAAATCAGATATTCCGCTCCTGGGGGAACCTGGATGTAGATCTGTTCATGTCCCCTTGCAACAGGAAGGTGCCTTGGTTTTGCTCCCTGTACATGTCAGACGGCAGACTAGCCTCGGACGCCTTTGCCCGTCCTTGGGGCAAGTGTCTTCTGTATGCATATCCTCTGATTCTCTTAGTGGTGAAGACTCTGTTGCATCCATCGGTCTCAGATGGCTTCGACCTTTGTGCCTCACCTTTCTCTCTGCTCTCCCTGCTAGCCTCGGGAAGATGGCTACCGCCGCGTTTGCATGCCGCTCTCTCTGGCGTCCCCGGAATGGCAATGGCAAATCCTCACGCCATGTTTCTCCTGAGGGCCTCCTAGGGTGCGCACATGCACGCCACCCACGTCTTTATCCACGTCATGGCAGGAACCTCGGGGGCGTCCCCCTCGAGTGACGTCACGCCATCTGGGTATTTAGCCTGCCCTTTGTTTGCTAGCTAATCGAGTTAGCAAGGATTGTGAATGGATGGAAAGCCTCCGGTCTGAGCTACTCTGCCGCTTCCTTGCTGCCGCTGGAAGCTCTCTCTGCCCTTCGGGGTATTTCTCTAACTTGGGTACCCGCTCCTCGGGGGCCCTTTGCTTTCTTTCAGGTGCCTATCTGGAATCAGCTACCAACTCACTAAGTTGGTAGCTGTATAGGTGGAGATCCCAGTAGGCAGAAGTAGTTGTATACATGCACCGAGCCAGGGAGAGCAGGCCCTCAAGGAGCCTGCTCTCCCTGGCTCGGTGCATGTATACAACTACTTCTGCCTACTGGGATCTCCACCTATACAGCTACCAACTTAGTGAGTAATCTAACGTTGTCAGTCTGTCTCATCTACAGCTGTGCTGCACTGGGAACCTGCATTCAGATCTCCCTATACTATCTCTGTGAGACGGGTCACCTCTGCCGAGGGCCCCTGGATTGCTACCTCTGGATCACCTCACTACTGCCACCTCTGGTGGTATATCTCAGCTGTATAATAAAAGACAAATCTCTGTGTTTGCATGTCTCAAGTCTAGCCTAGTACTGTGGTTCCTCACAGGGCTCCTCCCCGTGGGCGTGGTAATCTCCACAGTACCCATGAATCCACTCAAACACCTCAAAACCATAACAGGCTCTTTTGAAGCTTTATGAGGACAGAAGGACTATGATCCTCATAGCCCCTCATTGGAAGAGACAGGTCTGGTTTCCACTCCTGGGGTAGTTGTCCATCTGGAAACCAATCAGTCTGGGGACTTCCTCAGATCTCATCACGCAAGATCAGGGCAGGCTACATCATCTCAACCTCTAGGCCCTGTTTCTCGCAGCCTGATTGTTGAGAGGTTGATTCTGTAGCCACATGATCTTTCAGAAGATTTGTCTCAGGCTTCTAGAAAGCTTTCTACTAGAAAGTCCTATGGACTGAAGTGGAGGAGGTTTTCCATGTGGTATGAGAAGTGGAGGAGGTTTTCCATGTGGTATGAGCAAAATGTCCTAGATCCGTTCTCCTGCCCCACACAAAAACTGCTTGATTACTTTCTATATCTACTGGAGGCTGGCTTGGTGCTTCAGACATATTTTAAGAATAAGGATTTCCTTTTTTGTGGTCAAAAAAGCCAAGTATTTCCTGATGTTGCTAGAAGTACCCAACTGAGAAAGAAACAATTTTTGTTATTAAAATCAAGAGTTCTATCCCTGGGGGTGGTATTTTTCCTTAAATTCCTCTGCAAGTGTCTGGTTACATACCAGAAGAATATATTTATATTTCAAGACCCTCCCACCTCAAGACATTTCTTGTGGATAAGGAACTTTGATATGAAGTTTATTAAGACTGCCAATTTGAGGTATAAGTGGTATTAAGTTATTTATTTTCTCAATCACTGTAATTAAATACAAATTTTGTTTGGTACCTTTTGGTTTTGTTTTGAAATGCTTCCCAAATGTTTTTGGGGACTAGTTTATTGGAATACTGTATTGAATAATATTGATATAATGTATTATGTTTGCCTGATATTACAATATGTTTAGCAACAATATCAACAATCAATGGTACCACAAGTATAATTTAAACACATTATGTTTGTGCACAACCAAATATATGTAGGCCCCTTACTTTAAGGGTCTGTATTGTGCAACAGACTCTATTCTTGTATAGGGTCACCTTGCTTTAATTTAAATTATCTGTTTTTAGTTATTTTTTCTATTTCCTTTTATCATAAAATCAATAGTCACACAATCTCCGTAATTATAAGGAGGGGACACAAATACTCATCTACTCCATGGTAGTTCACCATGAACTTTTTATGATAAAAGGAAATAGAAAAAATAACTAAAAACAGATAATTTAAATTAAAGCAAGGTGACCCTATACAAGAATAGAGTCTGTTGCACAATACAGACCCTTAAAGTAAGGGGCCTACATATATTTGGTTGTGCACAAACATAATGTGTTTAAATTATACTTGTGGTACCATTGATTGTTGATATTGTTGCTAAACGGTTCGGTACACTGGAATACAGTGGTATTGGGTTATTTATGTTGTGATTACAATATGTTTGCCATATGGATATTATCAATGTATGTTGTTAAAATTCAATACAAATATTAATGAAAAAATATGAAAGCAACAGAACTGCATGGCTTACAGGATAAGAAAGAGGCACTGATGGCTAATATGGAAAGAGAGAATAGAACATCTATTTATAAAGTATAATATATGGAGCCCTCCAGTACAGGCAGAACAAATGGATAGAAATTTATTGAAAGATAATCACAAAATTGCTATAAAATAGGAGGTGCTATAGCTAGGGAATTTCAATCTGATGGATGTTGATGAGATATCCTTGCTGCGGTGTCAGCTTGAAACAGGAAAGATCCTGGATTATCTGCAGGGAGAACTTATCACCCACAAAAAATGGGGCGATACTGGACTTAGTGCTTACCCATGGGGACAGTGTTTCTGATGTCATAGTGAATGATCACCTGGGCTCCAGTGATCACTGGATGGTTCAGTATCAGAACGTAGGAAGTCAAGCTTCATTCAGAGGTGAGGGTCCTAGACTTCAGGAAACCTACTTTGTTAAAATGGGGGAGGGGGAGTACCTCAAGGAGTTGTTAGCTGGATGGAAAACTATAGGGGAAGCAGAAGAGTAGTAGGCAAAACTAAAAGGAGATATTGTAAGGCCAACTAAACTCTTTGATAGGAAAGTAAATAAAGGTAAGAGGAAAAAGAAACCGCTATGGTTTTCTAAACCAGCAGCTGAAAAGGTAGGAATAAAAGGATGGCATTTATTTCTTTTTGATGTTCAGCATGGAAGGGCCAGGAATAGGACCACAGAAAACGGACATAAATAGGATTGGAAGTGAGGATAACTTCAAAGAATTTTAAGTAGACTGCTTATGAGGAGCTAACTAAACAAGAATAGATAAAGATGAGATATCTCAGAGGATATTAAGTGAACTCAGAGAGGTTCTGGCAGCTCTGCTGAGTGACCTTTTTAATGCTTCTTTACAGTTCAGAGTAGTTCCAGACTGGAGTCAAGTGGAAATGACTTCTCTTCACAAAAATGAAAGCAAGCAGGAGGCTGGGAACTAAAAGCCCGTTAGTCTGACCCCAGTAATGAGTAAACTAATTAAATCGCTGATAAAACAGGATTGTTCATTTTCTAGAATACAATAGATTACAAGATCCTAGGCAGCCTGGTTTTACCAGACCTAGGTCTTGTTAGACGAACATGATCAATTTCTTTGACTGGGCGTCCAGAGTATATCATATACTGTACTTGTATTCCAGTAAGGTCTTTGAAACAATTCTGCACAGATAACTTATAAATAAACTAAGTGTCCTTGATATGGGCCATAAAGTGACTATGTAGTTCACTATGAAGATATTGTAGATATCTGGGAAATGTATTTGTCTTTGTGGATAACACCAAAATCTGCTACAGGGTAGACATCCAAGAAGGTGTGGAAAACATAAGGAGGGCTAGAAGCTTGAAGAATGGTCTAGAGTTTGGCAGCTAAGATTTAATGCTAAAACATGCAGAGTCATGCAATGGGCTACAAAAGCCCAAGGGAGTGGTATAGTATGTGAGGATCCATTGCTGACTTCACCTCCAGACTCCAGGTGGCGCTGTGAGAAAATAAGACTATCTATCCAGTCCTCTCAGCTCTGTGTCCCTCACTTCTCCCAGCAGCCATCTTATTTCCTGCCTGGATATGTATTTATATTCAGGCTTTTCCTCAGTCGCTTGCCAGAGATTGTTCCTCATATCCTAGTTCTGACTTTGTGGCCTGAATCCAGATCTCAGTATGGCTGCTCCAATCCAATCAGTGTCATCATTATTAATGATTCTGGCTCTCTCTCACTCATTCTATTATCCTTTCCTCTTCTAGTTCTTGCCCTCTCATTCCTGCTACAAAACACATGGCAGCATGGACCTTGGAAAAGATAAACTGCTAAACAGTCCAAGTTTATATTGCTGACTTTGTAGAGTTGGGGAGGAGATGCTATTTACCCTCATCATGCTCCTCCCAGCATTCTCTAGAATTCAACCATCTTCCCATTTACCTCCTTCGTAGCACCCCCCACAAGCATTCATCCCCCTTCTCTCCAACCAATATTCATCTCTGCTTGAAACAACCCCCAGGCATTCAACCCCTCCTCACCTCCATCAACAGTCACGCTCTCTTGTACTGCATCCCAGGCATTCATGGCCCCCCTTCTCACACACTTTCAGTATGTAGCTGCTCACAAATCACAGCTGTGACCTGGTACTGCTTTTTCTCCATCCTTCCTTCCTGGCTACAGGCAGCCCTTGGGCAGAAAGGAGAACAGAGGATGGCACTGATACAACTGGGCAAAGAGGAGCCCTGCTGCTCTTGGCTGCAGTACTTCCCTGTATGCTTTCTTTTACCATAGGGACAGAAGAAGGAAGGGCTAGTGCAGAAGAAGACATAAAATCTGCTATACTGGGTTAGACCAAGGGTCGATCAAGTTCAGTATCCTGTTTCCAACAGTGGCCAATCTAGGTCCCAAGAACCGAGTGGGATCCCAAATAATAGATAGATTTCATGCTACTTACACCCAAGAACAAACAGTAGCTTTTCCCAAGTCTACCTGGTTAATAACTATTTATGGGCTTTTCCTCCAGGAATTTGTCCAAACCTTTTTTTAACCCCAGCTATGCTAACTACCTTTATCACATCCTCCAGCGATGAATTCCAGAATTTTACTGTGCATTGAGTAACTATCATATCCCTTCTCAGTCGTCTTTTCTCCAATCCGAAGAGCCCTAACCTGTTTAACTTTTCATATTATAGGAGCCACTCTCTTCCTTTTATCATTTTTGTCGCCTTTCTCTGTACATTTTCTGGTTCCGCTATAACTTTGAGATCTGACAACCAGAATAGCACACAATGCTTAGTGCGTGGTTGCACCTTGAATTGATACAGAGGTATTTTGTGTTCTATTCTGAATAATTATGAAAGATATGCTAATGGTTGGTAATTGAGGTTGAAGTAATGATAAGTTGCATTACTGATCACTTTTTAACTTTTTCAACCATTCTTGTATTTTTCCTAATGGGAGGTGGGGGGTAGGTGGCAAGGTGGGGGCGGAGGGAATGCACTTTGGAAAGGAAGCGCCTGAGCTTCAGGAAGGCAGTGTCATCTAGGGGTGTGCATTCGTTTTGAACTTAAATGGAAAACGCAACTTATTTATTTTTTTTAACTTAAAAAAGTGATGAGGCGTAAACGATCGGATTTCCAACTTATTCAACATAGCTATGTTGAATACGTTGGAAATCGCGATTGTTGATCTAAATAAAAATTTAAACCCCTCACCCTCCTTAATCCCCCCCCCCAAGACTTACCAAAACTCCCCAAGCTGGCCAAAAGTTCCGTGAGGGTCCGGGAGCGGACGCGTGGGGAATCACGTGACGTCTGCGTCACTCCGACGTGACGCCGACGTCACGTGGTCCATCGCGGTTCCGCTCCCGGAACCCTTGTTGGGCCCAAAAGGCCCACTCCCCCGATTTACGATTTTTCACGATAAATCGGGGGAATTTCTATTGTATCGCGACTCTAACGATTTTTGACGATTTAAAAAATATCTGACGATTTTTTTAAATCGTCAAAAAAAGATTCACATCCCTAGTAATTTTATTCATGTGAAAACAGAAAAATTCCTTATGGTTCATGTCTACAACAATTATTTTATACACATGGTGGCTGAAATGGTTATAGTAGCCAAAGTGAGTCAGCTCCAGCAGCCATGCTTGTTCATATCTGACTTTCCCACTGACTTATTGTAGTCCTTGAGGAGAAGGGGAATTATTGTTGAAAGGGAATGTATTGTCATTTTAAAATAAAATGGAAACAACAATGCAATTTTTTTTTCTGTCATTTCCAATCCAAAATGACATAAAAATCAATATTTTATTCTGTTTCATTTTTTGCCTTAGCATCAGCTAAATGATTTTAGCACATGCAAAACCATTTATCATGCACTAAAATGAAAAAACAAAATGAAACAAAACCAAAATGAAAAATGAAATAAATAGAAAACAGAATGAAAAATGAAAATTATACATTTTCCATGCACACCCTTAATTTTCAAGGATACTTCACCATTAGGTCCGAGGTAGTTGTAATATATCCCCAATCTTTCTGCTCCTTGGAAAAGTTTTCTGTTCTATATGTAGATGCATTGATAGGCAGTTATTTCTAACTGTTTCTCTTTGTCTAAATATTATAAATCTAGTAATATTCTAAGAAATTAGAATCAACCTAAGAGGATCAAGATTTTTGAAAAATAAACCATGTCAGATGTAAACAGCGTCCAGACTTAAACAAAGTGAACAAATTCAAGTCAGATCTTCAAGGAACCAAATCTACATTCCAAACAGGCAAGCGAATATTCTCCCATTCCTAATTTTTGGTTCCTTAAAAGGATACAGATATTTGCCCAATCATTAGTTTAAAGTGATTTAATTCATTGGTTTGACAATCATTTCAAACTGGAGGAGCTCTGCCCTACAGGGACCTGAAATTAACAAGTCAGAATCAACCTGAAGAAAGTTTCTGTGATGGTCTCTATCCAATCATCCAACCAGATGTTTTTGCAGTTCTATTAATTTAATTAAACATGCCAATTTGATCTCTTGTAAGCTCTCTGGCGATGTTCATTCTCAATGAAAAGAAGATTAGAATGATTTTCAACCAATATCTTCTCAAATGGCAGAGGAACACTTAGTGGACAGTGGTGATTCTAGAGGGTTTGGAGTACAGCCTGGCATCTAGACTTCATGTAACTATAGTGTTCAGTATCTTCTTCCTTCGGCTGTTCTAAAGCTCACAGAGAAAAAACTGGTGAAAATGAAGAATGTATTAAGAAACCAACAAGGTGAAGACCATTATCCCTGAGAGTCCTGGCAAGACTATAGGGAGTATCATCAGCACAATCCAGCATCTAGTCAAATTACATTCCATGGGATCCTTCATTACTGAGGGTGTCAGAGACTGAAGATGGGAGTTTAGACATATGGAAAGTCATTCAACCACAGGGTAACCCAGGAAGCCATAAAATTACTGACGAAGCCTTCAGCACATGAGACCTAAGAATAGAAATGTCACAGTCCAGACATAAAACATACATCAGTGTCCAGGGGAAGCCTGGTTTCACATTAATTGCCTAGCACTCCTGCCAGATTTATTTGTACTTGTAAGTTTCATGATAGATAAGAACAAATGCTGCTTTCTGCTTCATATAGACAAAATCATCAACACTAGGTATGTTTTCAGACTTTGTTTTATTTTTCAGTTTGTTTTCTGTTGTTTACATGAAATGAATGAATGAATAAATAAATAAATAAAATATGTTCATTCCTTGCCCCACTACAAAAAAAACAAACAAACAACCTCTCCTGGCCCTTCCCCAATGCCTCCAGCCTCCCTTAGACTGACTAAACCCATGAAATCATTAACATCTATTAGCTCTTTCAGGCTGATGCAATAAAATGCGCTCGCACTGGTTAACCCGTGGTTGGACGCGCTTCCACAACCCCTTATGATATAAGGGGAATAGCACATCCAAAACGCATATCCAGCCCACCCACCATGAAGCTAATAATGCTCATCACATACAATTGCATGTTGATGAGGCTATTAGCAATTCTCCCCCGATTAAAAAAAAAAGGTACACCCGACATGCACATTTTTACCCTTAGAAATGAAAGCCTGCCTGGTTTTAAGTCAGGGGAACAAAAAGGATAACCTTTCAAAAAAAAAAAAAAAAAAAGGTGACGGCGGTCAGGTTAGGAAAAGGGATACTCAATCAACAAGCGACCATTTTCCTAACCTGTGGCTGTGCCCAGGTTAGAAAAGGAACGCTCGTAAAATTGAGCGTCCGTTTTCCTAATCCAACCTGAGGCCGCCGCCGCCGCACAGACAGCATCACAGCACAAAAGCTAAGTCCCTCCCTCCAGACTTACCATCCAATCGGGGAGACGAGAGGGATTTTAAATTTCACCTCTCTCCGGCGCCGCTGACAATAACAACCTGAGGCCGCCGCTGCTGCTGACGCTACCGCTACCGCTTCTGCTGCCGCTGCAAGAGGAAGGCCTGCGCGATCGGCGCCCAGACCCGTCGGGGTAAGGCCTTTTTGTTCCCTTCCCCCCGGCGAGCCTGATCTGCGATCGCACAGACAGCATCACAGCACAACAGCTAAGTCCCTCCCTCCAGCCTTACCGTCCAATCGGGGAGACGAGAGGGATTTTAAATTTCACCTCTCTCCGGCGCCGCTGACAATAACAACCTGAGGCCGCCGCTGCTGCTGACGCTACCGCTACCGCTTCTGCTGCCGCTGCAAGAGGAAGGCCTGCGCGATCGGCGCCCAGACCCGTCGGGGTAAGGCCTTTTTGTTCCCTTCCCCCCGGCGAGCCTGATCTGCGATCGCACAGACAGCATCACAGCACAACAGCTAAGTCCCTCCCTCCAGACTTACCGTCCAATCGGGGAGACGAGAGGGATTTTAAATTTCACCTCTCTCCGGCGCCGCTGACAATAACAACCTGAGGCCGCCGCTGCTGCTGACGCTACCGCTACCGCTTCTGCTGCCGCTGCAAGAGGAAGGCCTGCGCGATCGGCGCCCAGACCCGTCGGGGTAAGGCCTTTTTGTTCCCTTCCCCCCGGCGAGCCTGATCTGCGATCGCACAGACAGCATCACAGCACAACAGCTAAGTCCCTCCCTCCAGACTTACCATCCAATCGAGGAGACGAGAGGGATTTTAAATTTCACATCTCTCCGGCGTCGCGCGCCAAAGGCGCGCGACAAAGGGGCTTGCCCCTTTGTGCGCCCCTTCGTGCAGCCCCTGAGATCATACTCTTTTTCATTATCTGCTTAATTCTCCTTTCATACCTTGATTAGAATTCAGCATATCATCTTTAAATCTATAAATTACATTGGCAACAAGATTCAAGTCAGCTGATTCGTGTAAGGGAGACGAGAATAGATCCCAAGCTTTATTCATCAACAGGAAAACAAATTGAAATTGTAATCCAAAATCTCCACAAACCCTGGAACCTCAACAGATAGTGTTCCCTGATCCTAAAGCCAGCTTCGGGTCAATAATAAGCCAGTTTACTGGCCCTTGAATCTTCATCTTCTTTGGAGCACTCGAGTAAGCCTCTAATATTCTCTCTATACCACACAAACAGATCAACATGCTTCTTGGTTTCCCTATCCCTATACATCACCATGTTTGCCATGGCGAATACTCCATACCAATCATCAAGAATCAACGTAAACATCAAACTAAGCCTCTCCCACAACACTACAACCGTCATCAAAGGCTAATTCCAATAATGATTTCACCAATCACACAATTCCTCGGCCTTTCTCTGTTATCTCTTACTCTATTCAATGCTCAATCACTTTCAAAAAAAACTCATATCTTAAACGACTACCTTACTGAAGTAAACCCAGATATCTGTGCAATCACAGAAACGTGGTTTAAACCTTCAGATTTAGCTCTGTTAAATCAACTACCAACTCAGCTTTATGATTTTTTCTCCATACCTAGAACCAAAAGAAAGGGAGGAGGTCTGCTTCTCGCAGCCAAGAAAGGTCTAAGAATATCTTTACAACATTCATATACCACATCAAAATTAGAGCTCTCTTTCTTTAAATCTGATCATTTACAAATTGGCCTAATCTACGCTCCACCAGGATCTTTAGATTCTGACCCTTCACCAGTCATTGAACTCTCTGCCAAATACTTCAACCCAGACAAACCTGCCATCTTACTGGGTGATTTCAACTTACATGTCGATGCTTCACCACAATCCCCAAATTGTGTTACCCTACTCTCGGCTCTCAACTACATGGGCTTCACACAAATTATAAAAGCCCCTACCCACAAAGCAGGTCACACTTTAGACCTTATTTTCATTAAACAGTGCATCTCAAACACAAATACAATCACATGTTCACCTGTCCCTTGGTCGGACCATCAAATCATCAACACGACCTTCAAGCTTTCACAACATCCTCCACTTTCGTTCCCAAAAAACACTATTCAATTCAGGAAACCTTGTTCTACAGACCTTCTCATCAATCAGTTCACTAATGAATTATCACATCTCGATCTCTCCAACGCATCTACAGCCACCACCTCATGGTGCAACATCACCAAAAAGATCGCAGACATTACCTGCCCTTCCATCACAAAAGTAGTACAACCTTCGCCAGACAACAGGAAACCCTGGTTCACCCCAGAACTGAAGCTGCTTAAACAAGAGCTAAGAAATAAAGAACACACTTGGAGGAGAAACCCATCCCCCACAACATTAGCTATTTATAAAACCTCCCTCAATGCTTATAGGATCACCATACTGAGAACAAAGAGAGATTTTTTTTCAAAAAAAATACATCATTTCATATTTGATTCAAAAGCACTTTTCTCCTACGTTTCAGCTCTCACTAAACCATCACCTCCTACCATTCCTGATGATCAAGCACTCAACAAAGCATCAGAACTAGCAGAATACTTTAAGGATAAAATTGACAAACTGACTATCTCTTTCTCATCATCTTTTTCATATCCCCCTTTCCCTCACATTACCTCACCTCAACTAAATACAACGCTGGAAACTTTCGAGACCACTTCAGCACTTGAGATAGAAAACATACTTAAAAAAATGAAACCGTCATCTCATCCCTTAGACACAATTCCTACTAACCTTCTCATCGCAATAAGAAACTCCATATCAAAACCAATTGCAGACATCATTAACTGCTCTCTCTCCCAGGGTCTAGTTCCTGACCAACTTAAATTAGCCATTCTCAAACCTCTACTTAAAAAACCTAACCTTCCAACCACAGATCCAGCTAACTTCCGCCCAATAGCTAATCTGCCATTGATCGCCAAAATTATGGAAAAGATAGTCAATAAACAACTATCTGAATATTTGGAAGAAAACAACATTCTTGTATCTTCCCAGTATGGCTTTCGGAAATCGTTAAGCACTGAATCTCTCCTTATCTCTCTTACCAATTCTATTCTATCTAATATGGACAAAAAACAACCACATCTTATGATACTACTAGATCTCTCTGCAGCCTTTGACACTGTCAACCATTCATCTCTATTAAAATGTCTGGCAGATATAGGCATTAAAGGAACAGTCTTCAGCTGGTTCAAATCCTTCCTAGCAAATAGACAATTCAAAGTAAAGATTAACAACAAAGAATCACAACCGATCCCTTCCAACCGGGGGGTCCCTCAGGGTTCCTCCCTTTCCCCTACCCTCTTCAACATTTACCTCTTACCTCTATGTCATCTACTTACTAAACTAAACCTAACTCACTATCTCTACGCGGATGACATCCAGATACTCATCCCAATCTCAGAATCCTTACAAAAAACCTTGGCTCACTGGAACAATTGTTTGCAACAGATCAATCATCTTCTCTCCAGCCTTTGCCTCATTCTTAACAACAACAAAACTGAGATCCTAATCATCAATCAAGACATCAACATCAAACTTCTAAACCCAGCTGACCTACTCAACTCATCCACTCCCATATTAAATCACTCACCACATGTTCGAGATCTAGGTATCATGCTAGACAATCAGCTCAATTTTAAAAAATTCATAAGCACAACCACCAAAGACTGTTTTTATAAGTTACAAGTCTTAAAAAAATTGAAGCCTCTTCTTTATTTCAACGATTTTCGGATGGTCCTACAAGCCATTATTCTATCAAAAGTCGACTATTGCAATTCGCTTCTCTTTGGCCTTCCATATTCATCCATCAAACCCCTCCAAATGCTACAGAACTCTGCAGCCAGAATCCTTACCAATACGAATAAAAGAGATCACATCACCCCCATTCTCAAGCTCCTCCACTGGCTGCCTATAAAGCAAAGGATCCTATATAAAGTACTCACCGTAATTCATAAATCCATTCACAATATCTCTCCTCTTCAATTATGTAACCAACTACGCCCTCACTCCTCCTCTAGACCCATCAGAGGAGCATATAAAGGCACACTCTATGTACCTTCAACAAAATCCTCGCATCATAAACGTGCCATATCTACAGCAGGCCCCATTCAATGGAATGCGCTCCCACCAGACATTCGGCTTGAGTTCTGCCACTCTTCATTCAAAAAAAAACTTAAAACCTGGCTCTTTAGCCAAGCTTTTCCAGGACCATGATCATCATTTTTTCCCCTCCAACCAGCAAGAACATATCTTCTTCACAAACCCCCATTTTCCATACCACTACCTACTTCGGTATCTAATCTCTTGCTGCAGGACACTTGAGACTTTCTCACTTATACGTTATAATTTTTATGCTCAATAAGACCTGTCAACTTAATTGTTTAAGTCTTTTTTTTTTTTTTTTTTTTCTCCTTTATCTTTTGGTCATCAATGTTACAACGTTATTGTTAAATTTTGAACTTATGTACACTGTTCCAAGTTTCATAACCTTGTTCTATGTAATGCCTTTTGGCAATTTTCATGTTCTGTTTCAATGTAAACCGATGTGATCTTTATTTCATATAGGAACACCGGTATATAAAAATCTAAAAATAAATAAATAAATATCCAGCCCACCCACCACGAAGCTAATAATGCTCATCACATACAATTGCATGTTGATGAGGCTATTAGCAATTCTCCCCCGATTAAAAAAAAAAGGTACACCCGACATGCACATTTTTACCCTTAGAAATGAAAGCCTGCCTGGTTTTAAGTCAGGGGAACAAAAAGGATAACCTTTCAAAAAAAAAAAAAAAAAAGGTGACGGCGGTCAGGTTAGGAAAAGGGATACTCAATCAACAAGCGACCATTTTCCTAACCTGTGGCTGTGCCCAGGTTAGAAAAGGAACGCTCGTAAAATTGAGCGTCCGTTTTCCTAATCCGCACTGACAGCCAACCTCTCCCGGAAGCCCGCTGCCCAGGAAGCACTAGGGGCGTACAATTTCCCCTAGCACCTCCTTTTTACCGCAGCAGCTGATTTAAATAGGTGAGCGTGGGGAGAACGGGTGCTTAATCCTGACCTCCCGTTTTCTCCGCGCCGATATTGCATTGGCCTGTTTATGAGGCAGAAGCAGTCCTCATAGAAGAAGGGAGCTTGGGGGGAGGCTGGGGGAAAACAGAAAAGGGTTCAGGATATTTGAAGCTGTTGGGCAGAGACCACACATCTTTTTAAGAAACCAGTCAAATGAAAATGAACAAAATATTGTTCATTTCTCTTTTGTTTCTTTTTAAAAAATGAAACAAAACAGATAATGTCATTAATTTTTCCCATTTTGTTTCAATGAAAGCACATCCCTACTCAGCGCTTAAAAATGCAAAAAAAAAGTTGGATGGGACATGATCCAAAATAGTATCAGAACGAGTAAATGATTTCTGCCTTCAGAATCACATTACACTTAAGGCAGCTACATTACAAGCATTTGGTCTGAACCAGTCAAGCATGATATCAAGCTCACCTTTAGCAGAAGAATGGGATTGCCTCAGAGACCAATACGTTATTTTTCTCCCCTTTTAATAACAGAGAATTTTTTACAGGTGGTTTAAAATATTTCAGGGATTCTTGGGAAAGAGTGGAGATGCCACTCGGTGAGATTTAGATATCAAGATAAAAGAAAACTTATAAATTGGCCTGATATTCATTGTTCTGTCCACATGGTAATTTGATGTTATTTTGATGTTTTGTATTTTCAGTATTCTATATGCATAGTCTTTGTTTATGTATTATGCTGCCACCCAGTGATTGCAGACAAAAGCTTTATTAGTATTTGCTTTTGTCTTAATATAAAATGTATAACCTTTGCTCTGACTGGCAGAAGCAGTGTATTCTGGGAGATTTGCCTCACTGTGAGGAACCTCCATTTTGTCACCAGCTTTTTAAAAAAGCTTGCAGTAAAATATGTGCTCTCTCAGAACCCACAGAAAATCTTGCTTTTCATACTGAATTCAGTTAAAATACTCAAATAAGTCTCCATCACAACTGTAGCACAGTTCAGTAACTCTGTAACAGTTATTCTTATTTCCATTTCATCATTCAGTAAGTTGTGCATGTTCTAGGGTTTTTCTTTAATAAATGTTTGGAGTTTAAGAACTGAGCCTGCTTTCTTATATGAAGCTGAATCAGAGGTTACCTATCTGTATAATCATACAGAATGACATGCAGAAAAGATAGAATATTTATGGTTCAATTAATATGTTTTAAGACAGATGGATCCTATTTATACCTTTATAAAAGAAACGAGAGAGAGAGAGAGACACACACTAGCTATAAGGCCCTTATAGTAGTTAGGTATTTATACCTCTGTATGAGGTCCACCTAGTTACTCGAGATGAGGTTTAGGTAGTAGTGTAGGGGTTAGGGGTCACTTTGACATTCAGAGTGAGACATATGAACAGAACAGTACACTCTTGTAAAGATTTGATGTCCTTCAGAGTGAGGAAACTCACACAAAGATGAGATTGGTACAATGTTCTCTCAACTTAGCTTGATGGACTCTCTACCTGGGTAACATCAAGCTAGGTTGAGAGAACATTGTACCAATCTCATCTTTGTGTAGTTATTTCCAGCATTAAAACTGTGCAATATGGCTTCGCAAACTGCAAAGCCAGCCCACTTGGGCAGAAATCCCGCCCCAAACTCTTCCCCCTTTTCCAAATTAACATCGCACCATGAGTTATGGCCATAATGCGGCTTGGAAAATAACCCCCCTAGATTGTAAACCCTTTGGAGACAGGGAAATACTTACAGTACCTGAATGAAATCTGCTTTGAAGTGTCACAAAAGGTGGGATAAAAATCAAAATTATTTGCATTATTTATATTTTTGTTAACATGTGAAACAACCCTCTCAGGGGCTCAGTAACTAGAATCTTTTATGGGATGGGAATGAACCCTCTATGACTATGCTGTTTTAAGATGAAGGAGGTAATCCTAGAGTCCTGTGTTGTTGAGCCAGTTATGATCAGTTACTTGAATTAAATGCTTGGATTCTGGGTTAGACATGTTTGTGATGCAGAATCAGAATCAGATGCAGAATTTGAAATTTATAACTGTTCTGTATTGTCTGCATTGGAATGGAACTACGATTAAGGAGGTAATCTTATAACAGCCCAGCCAAGTTAGGCAGCAAAATCATGTGTAAATTAAGCCAATTTGCAAAGCTGACTTCACAGAAGTCCACTTTGAAAATTCTCTCTCCAAACTTACCTGGAGTCAGTCTAGTTTGTTTCCAGGCCTGTGGGAATCACCACTCATTCCCATATGCCTGCTGTAAAGACTTTGCCATCAATTACAAAATTCCCAATAAAAATTATGTTGGAAACCAAATCCCAGCTTCCTGCGAAATGTTTGCTGCTATATAGCTTCAGACACTTCAAACCCTTATTGCTACTGTTTACAAGGATTGTAAACATTAGACTTTTACTTAAAGCAGATGCATGGGGCCTAGAAGAATATCTTCCCTCATTCAGGGAAATCTTGTGTTATGTGTGCCGGCCATGGCAGGCCCGCGGTTGGGCCCACTTTCCCCTGGTTGCCTGCTCCAGGGCCTGGTTCCACCTCCCTTGCAGACGTGGGCAGCTGCCTACGTGCTCGGGCTGCTCCCGTTGCTCCCAGCTCCTCCGCAGATGTCTCAGCTCCGCGGCGTGGTCCACGAGGAGATGCCACCATCTCACACCACGTCTCTCCTTAGGAGCGTGTGCGCGCTACCGGGCTACTTTTAAAGGGGTCATGGTGGGAAACCACCCCGCGGCCTCGGATGATGACATCACTGGGTCCCAGTATTTAAGGCCGGGCCCAGCCAGTGTTTCCCTGCCTTGGCAACAGGTCTCCACATTTGTCGTCTGCTTAGTTGCTTGTTCCTGCATTCCTGGTTCCCGGTTTGTTCCTGCTTCGTCTGTGTTCCTGATTCCTGATCCTGCTTTGTTCCTGGCACCTGCTCCTGAGTTCCGCATCTTCCTTGTCTGTCTACCTTCTGATTGATACCTGTCTTGACCCCTGCTTCGTCTGACCACGCTTCTGATTGATACCTGGCTTGACCCCTGCTTTGTCTGACTATGTTTCTGTTTGATTCCTGGATTGTCCTTTGCCTTGTCTGACCATCCTCTGCTTGACTCCAGTTTGACCCGTGCCCGTTTGCCACACCTCCTTGCCTGACGCCTGCCCTGATCCAAGTATGCTCTACCACGCCTCTTCTGAATCTGCTCTGGACTTGGCCTTTCAGGCTCCGGGCCTGTTCTCACTCGGGCGCCCCCTGCCTTCTCCGAGTTCCTTTGGCGCCCGGGTTTCCTGGACTCAGCCTCGTCTGGACTTGTTCTCCGATCTCAGTCACCGCTGCTGGCCCCTGGCTGATTCGCACATTGCTCCGGAGAAGACCTCGGACGGAGGCCCACCTAAGACCAGCCGGCCCCGATACCCAAGGGTATCGGGGCCGGGGAACGAGGGCTGGTATTGGTGAAGCTCCAGCCGGCCTCCGCAATCATCTAGCTCCGCCTACCGACGGTGGGGACCTGTAGGGCTTGCCCTGTGGGTAGCGTCAACCCCACCTCGGCCTAAGGGTCCACCTCCGGCGCAACATCTTGGACACTCAGATAGAGTAACAACATGAGAAGAGTGCCATGTTAAAGTTCTATGTTTGAGGTGTGGTTCCTGGGGCCTTTATCCGTGACCATCAGCCCAGGTTTACATTTATATCACTAAGACTCTGCATTATTGCTCCACCAGAGAGTCAGAAGAGTGAATTTTAGAGGATAATTTTCAAAGCTATTTACACACATGAATCATGAGTTTATATACAAAAATGGCTGGTTTTAAAATTGCCTGGGGCTTGTGTGCATAAAAGTATGTATGTAACCCGACTTCATGTGATCCAGGTTGGGGTGGAGGTGAATTTGGGGCAGAGTTTGAATTTATGCACATACATTTGATTTAAAAAAGCATGCACATAAATTAATTTGCACAAGTTACGCCCTGCAAAAGCAGTAGTTTACTTTTGTACGGGGTGAGTTTCTGCTCATTATTTTGGATAATTTTCAAAACCAATTTAAACACATAAGTCTGCTTTAAAAATTGATGTAACTTATGCATGGGGCTATCCCATAGGTTATTCATGATGTTATAAAAATATTATCCCAAGGATCATGCACGTGAGCATGATACTAACCTCATGTATTCCCCATATTATAGCAGTATCTCATATGTTTATTTGTACATAAGTTGAAGGCAAATTGTACATAACTTGAAGGCAAATGTATTATTTGTACATAATTTGTAGGCAATTATTGTTAGATTCCTGTTTTTACCCTCTACTCTCCTTTCCCTTGTTTCCTTCTCCCTTCTACAATTCATAATGAGTTCTATGTAAAGCCTTTGTGCTACATTTCTGTTTTGTGGAAACCAATGTGATGTTTTTTCTTAACGAATTTCGGTATATAAAAACCGTCAAATAAATAAATAAATAAATAAATAAATACTTTGTATATGCACTGTGTGTATATGTGTGGCCTATTTTAAGTGGGTGCACACCTATGTGCGTAAATCCCGTTTCTTCTGCATAAGTCGGGGAATTTTAAAAGGGGCACATGTCCACACCATTGCCAATTTCACCAGTTCGTCCACCAGTTCACCCAGTTAACAGCTAGACACTCTAAATCCCTGAGAAATGGCTCTTTTTTTCATTTTAAACTTACACCTCCTCCGTAGCAGAAGTAAATTTATGTGGCAGGGGATCTGGGCACACGCCGAGGCTCATAAGTATTTATGCGCACAGCTCTTGGCCGTGCTCCAAAACGCCCATGCCCCACACAGATCATGCCCACGCCTTGCTCCCTTTTGAAAATGTTTGAGATGTGCAGCAGTGGGAGATACATGCACATCTGGGTGGCTTTTAAAATTCAGTGGGTGCACGTGAGCCCGATTTGTGCGTGTATTTCCCAATTTTGGCACGTGCCGGGCTTTTAAAATTCATCTCTAGGTGTTGACATATTTGGTAGATTTATTTAATCTTGTTAGGTTTTGAACCTGCCTAGTGAAGCCAGGCTACCCATGTATTAGAATGGTAATGTCATTGTCTGGCAGGTTAGAGTCAGGGAGCACCCCTGTAGAAATGGTACAGGACCACAGGGCAGGACTGGAGCTGGTCTTTTACCTAACCAGCTCCCTCCCCTGCAGGTTGAGCTCTTGGGTTCTGGGGGCCGGTAGGACTTGTTGAACATCATAGCTGGCATCAGGCACAGGCTGAGAGATGGGTCCATATACTGGCTGGGGGATGGAAACAGGCACTGGCTGAGCTGCACCAAGGCTGGAGTTGAGGGCAAGGCCAGGCCCAGGATCAGAGGCAAGACCACAGTCTGGGAAAACATACAATAGACTGGACAGGGCAAGACAAGGGTAGGACAGGTCAAGGACTGGCATAGCCAGGCAACAGGGAACAAGAAAGCCCAACTAGGCACAAGACTGGGCAAGGTAACTCTAGAAGGCCAGAGGCCCCAAGGCAGGACAAAGAGGCCCAGGCCCAGAAGGCCATAGAGGAAGGCAAGAAACCTGGAAGACTATAAACTAGGACAGGGAGCCAAGATAGGTTTCAAAGCAAGGCAAGAGGCCAAGGGAGGCCACAAGACAAGACAGGAGGTCTGGGTAGTCCACAAGGCAAGGCCAGAGGCCTGAATAGACCACAAGGGAAGGCAGGAGGTCTGGGTAGGCTGTAAGGCAAGCTAGAATATTGAGAAGGAGGTAGCCAAGTCAAGGAGCCAAGGTGACTCAATGAAGATGGCTGAGGGGGGATATGATAGAGCTCTGGAATTTGTTGCCAGAGGATGTGGTTAGTGCAGTTAGTGTAGCTAGGTTTTAAAAAGGTTTGGATAAGTTCTTGGAGGAGAAATCCATTAATTGCTATTAATCAAGTTGACTTAGAGTATGGCGGCGGCCTCTGCTACTACAGGCCTTAAAAGCATGGGATCTACTTAGTGTTTGGGTACTTGCCAGGTTCTTGCAGCCTGATTTGGCCACTGTTAAAAACAGGATGCTGGGCTTGATGGATCCTTGGTCTGACCCAGTATGGCAATTTCTTATATTCTTATGGGACTGAGGCATCAGGTGATCAGTGAGGAAGTAATGTACGCTGCTGGGAGCGGGGCTCGTTGAAGACCTCTGTTGGTGGGGAGACTGTATAGCAGGCAAAATCGTGACAGGTAAATATTAATAGGCTATGAATATATTCAGAGCTGCTTTTTCTGCTGATCTTACTCTCTTTGGAGATAGGTGTACAGATAAATAACATTAAGGGGGTAACTGATTTTGGCTGTGTGGAAATCTACTACAGTATTTTGTAACCTGTAAGTATCAGTTCATGCAGTTTATAATATGTCTACCCCCAAATAGATTTCCTGTTTACTTGTCGCTACGGCGTTTACTGTTCTGCATGAGCCGGCTGCCCTCGGAGACTTGCTCTTTTTAGAAATTCATGTGTGCTACGACGTTTGTTCTGCTGGTTGCCCTTGGCATTAATTTACTCAAAGGTGTTAGCTGCATGAGAAAAACTAGCTGTGCGGTTCCGTTTGCCCTGGCATATTTGAATGTCATGTGTGTTGCTTGAGTGATGCATACACAGTGAAGTCCATCTACTGCATGCAGTAGATGGGCATCCTGTGCTATAGCCCCTGATGCAGCTCTTTTGAGCGAAACTCGGCCTGAGTCGGGCTATCCTATTGCTAAATAAAGAATTAAGAATCCGTGGTGTTTACCGGTTCTTTCTTTTTGGTTGCTACTGCAGTATTGGACCGGTTTCCGGTGTGTTTTTTTGGACCTACCCCCAAATATATGTGCATGTTTCCTTATGCCCAAATATGTGCAATGCATTGAAAGAGGCATAGTTTTCCTAGCTATTTATAAACAATTTGCGCTTGTAAATGTGGCAGCTTATTTGAATATATTTACTCCTCCTCAATATCTGGAATAAGTGATCATAAACATCTTCAAAGTGAAAAAAATGACTGAGTGGGGGTCTGGGTGAAATGGGGGGATTTCAGGCTGAAGAGCCAGGAGGGCTTGATGACCTGCAGATGGATTGGGCAAACTGGTAAACTAATTGTTAAAACTGGTAGTTTCAGTGCTACACGCATATTAGAAAATCTCCTGATTTACAGGCTAAATGTATCTAAAATATGCATGTTAAATCTACTCGAGTATCACTTTAAAATTAGACATAAAAATACCAGTTGTGCACAATTATCCAGCTAAATTACTATTTATCCTTCTAAATAGCGGCTTAGCTGCACTTAGCCGGATATGTCTTAAAATGCTACTTATTCGGCTAAATCAGATAGCCAGATAAGTAGAACTTTTTAGACTAATCCAGCTATCTGTTTTAGCTGGATTGTTAACATTTTAAGACTTATCCTGATAAATGCCCCTATTTATCCAGATAACTGGGAATTTATCAGGTTAAGTGCAAAAATGTGACTTGCTCAAATAAAGCCTATTTACACACAGAACTCGGTATATTTTAAAACATGCGCACATAATTGAAATCACCAGTTTGCCAAACCCTCTACCAGTTCATGCATTCCCTCTCCAGGTCAGCAAGACCCTTCTAGTTCTTCACTCTGCACTCCCCCCTGTTCACACAGACCTCCCACCCAACTAATAGTAAACAATGGATGACTCTGATACCAATTGCGCAAGATAATTAATAGATATAAAATTGCACGAGTAACTTGCCGAATGTATGTGCATAAGCTCTTATAAAATAGCAACTTTCACATATGTGCATCTTGGCCATGCCCTGGAATGCCTCTAGACCCTCTCCGTTTTCATGTGTAAATGTGCACACAAGTCCAAAAATACAGACATACTTTTGATGTTTATAAAATCATGTATACCGTGAGTATAAGCTACTTACATGCATATATGCTAATTTTACATGCATAAATGTTTTGAAAATTAGCCCTTAAGGGTATATACATAAATGGAGTATGGTGGTCCAAGCATTCACTCACTAAATATTCTTGTTAGAGGATGTGAATAAGATTTAAAAACATCTGAGAGACCTCTACAAATGAAGATTATAACTCAAAAAATTGTCAGTAAAATGTCATTATTAGAGGCAATTTTCAAACTGTCCATCTTGGTGCAAAGTTTGCATATACTTTTATCTTTATTTTTATTTAAATTTGTTAATTGCTTACATAGTTATTCTAAGCGATGTACAAAAAGATAACAAAAAGTAAAAATATATAAACCAGGGAACATATAATCATGGAACTTTGCACCAAATTTCAAATGGAAAATAAACACATGTACTTTCCCATTAAACAGTCTGGGGTACTAAGTAGCTGTTGACTTAAGCCGCTGCTTTCTGTGTGCGTGGAATTTTTATGAAACACGACATGAGTAGACTGGAAAATGCCATCTGTGTACATTATTTTCCGATCCTGCCCAGAACACACTACCAGTAATGCTTCTCCCAAATGTGGCTAAAGGTATGTGCACTGCAGAACACCACACGCACTTTTAGAGAATTTTAGACAGCCAATTGACCCTGCTAAATCACTGTTTACTAGTGAAATAGTTTTGAAAATTGTCCTTGTTGTTGCAAGGCCAATTACCCGCAAATGTTGCACCATTTTTCAAAGTGAAAGCACGTTCCTACTTTCCCTTGCAAAACGATTCCCGAAAAACTACCCACAGGCACTTCACCTGGTAATTTGTGCAGGTAGTTTTTCAGAGAAAATTCAAAAGTATGTGCAGAAGTGCAAACTCTTTCCCAACTGTGCCGCCAGGAATGCCTCTTCACAGTGTGGGTAAAAGTACATTCATAGAGGCCAATGCATATGTACTTTTACCTGCATAATGGAATAGGCAGGTTTCATAGACATCAATATTAGAAGTCGTTTGTCCACATGCACTGGACCTGGGTGTACGCCCAGGCACATAAGTATTTGCACACACATCTCTTGGCCCTGCCCTGGAATTCCCACATCCCACCCAAATCATGCCCAGACTTTTTCAGTCAAAGCGAGATATTCGCGCATCGGGAGATACACATGCATGTAGGAGGCTTTCAAAATCCGGTGGGCGTGTGCATGTCTTACAAGTGCGCATATCTCCCAATTTTGGTGCACACTGAGCTGTTAAAATGCACCTTATAGGGAGTCATTTTAAAAAGCATTGCCATGCTTAAAATTGGATTTTACACTTGTAAATGAACTTTACCCGTGTAAGTGGGCTTTTGCAATTGCTACAATATATGACATAGAATTTTCCCTAAGAGAGTCACGTGTAAGTGCACGTTCCATGCGTAAATGACTTTTAAAAATGACTTCAATAGTATATATTTACACATGTAACTCCTTTAAAAATTACCTCCATACTTTTTAAGATTCAAAAGCATACACATAAATCTAAATCTCTCCCCAACTCCATCCCTAGGAACACCTCCACTCAATCCGGGTAAACCTGCACGCAAACATGACAAGCATGCATACGTTTACCCACACATCAGGCAGACAATTTTATAAAAGGCCATTTCTGTGTATAAAACACTGTTTTACCTGCAGATGTCCCTATGAAATTTATCCTCAATTAGGTAATTTTGTATGATTATGTATATGCATGTAACACCAGTTTTATGCTTTGAAAATTACGTGCACATTATTACTCCTGCTATTTGGTGTGCTTAGTTTTGCCAAGAGAATTTCTGCTCATAGAAGCACTGTTATTATCTCATACTGAAACGTTTCGGCAAGATTTTCAGATCTCAGTGCAGCTTTTGACACAATCGACCATTTGATTCTAATTCATCATTTACGTAGTATTGGAATTGGCAACACTTGTCTGAATTGGTTTGCTTCATTCCTGAAAGATCGTTCACAATGTGTTTGTGTGGCAAATGAATGTTCTGAAAGGTTCGTCCCTTTCGCCTGTTCTTTTTAACATCTATAGAGCTCCAGTGTGTAAAGTGTTAGCACATTTGGAAGTTGGATATTGGCTATATGCAGAATATCCAGTTTTACATACCTATTCAAGATTTGTTTGAATCTTCATTGAAGAAGGTTACCTCATGTTTGAAAACTTTAGAGGAATGGCTCTTTCAGGACAGACTATTGCTAAATGTATCTAAAACTGAAATTTTATATTTGGCAAGATCTGTGGACCCTAGTGTGCCAAAAGTTTTGATATTAGATGATAAAAAAATCCCAATTGTGAATGAAGCTAGAAATTTGGGAGTTGTTATGGATACAACTTTGTCAATGAAATCTCAGATTGCTAAAATAATTAAGACTTCTTATTTCAATCTAGGGATGAGAATAGTTTTTTGACGATTTAAAAAAATCGTCAGATATTTTTTAAATCGTCAAAAATCGTTAGAGTCACGATACAATACAAATTCCCCCGATTTATCATGAAAAATCGTAAATCGAGGGAGGGCGGGAAAACCGGCACACCAAAACAACCCCTAAACCCACCCCGACCCTTTAAAACAAATCCCCCACCCTCCCGAACCCCCCAAAATTTTTTAAATTACCTGGTGGTCCAGTGGGGGGGTCCCGGCATGATCTCCCGCTCTCGGGCCATCGGCGCCATTTTGGCTGCCACTAATATAAATGGCACCGATGGCCCGATAAAAAAACACCCCACCCGACCCTTTAAAATGACCCCCTTAGCCTCCCCCACCCTCCTGACCCCCCCCAAAAACCTTTTAAAATTACCTGGTGGTCCAGCGGGAGCGCGGGGAGCGATCTCCCGCTCTCAGGCCATCGGCGCCATTCCTTTGCCCTTACCATGTGACAGGGCAAAGGTAGCACCGGCGCCATTTTGAATATTGGCAATACGGCCTGAGTGGTTGGCCCCTGTGACATAGTGAGGGCAAAGGTAGTGCCGGCGCCATTTTGAATACTGGCAATATGGCCCGAGTGCAGGAGGTCGCTCCCGGACCCCCCGCTGGACTTTTGGCAAGTCTTGTGGGGGTCAGGAGGCCCCCCAAGCTGGCCAAAAGTCCCTGGGGGTCCAGCGGGGGTCCGGGAGCAATCTCCTGCACTCAGGCCATATTGCCAATATTCAAAATGGCGCCGGCGCTACCTTTGCCCTGTCACATGGTAAGGGCAAAGGGCCATCGGCGCCATTTTTATTAACACAGCCGATGGCCTGAGAGCGGGAGATCGCTTCCCGCGCTCCCGCTGGACCACCAGGTAATTTTAAAATCTTTTTTGGGGGTTCGGGAGGGTGGGGGAGGGTTTTTTTATTATCGGATCGGGCGCAGCCGATAATCAGAACTCAAATCGGGCTGGGCGATAAAAATTTTAAGATTTGGATCGGAACCGGAACCGATCAGATTCCGGTTCCGATTCACATCTCTATTTCAAACTGCACTTGCTGCAGACTCCAACCATTTCTAAATCAAGGCGATTTGACATCCATCAAACAGTGTATGGTCTTGTCTCCTATTGCAATTCCCTGTATTTAGGGCTGCCACAAAAGTCATTGAAATCCTTACAGAGGATACAAAACTCTGCGGCTAGGGTTATCACTGGGATAAGGATGAGGAAGCATATAACTCCATCATTGATGAGTCTAGACTTTTTACCAATAAAGTGGAGAATTACTTTTAAAGTTATTATGTTAGTGTTTAAGTCTATTAATGAATTAGCTTCCCCTAGCACGAATATAATATTGAAATCCTATCAAACATCTCGGTGTTTAAGGTCTTCATTTCAACATCTTCTGGTTGTACCTTCACCTAGAAATATTAACCTCAATGAGCAAGAAAGAGGCTTTTCTTGGTTCAGGGGCCAGTATTATGGAACGCGTTGCCTCTAGGGTGTTATAACTAGTGAGGTTTGGGTGGATCCTTGGACACTGTGGCAGCTGACCATGCCCATGGGGGGAAGTCCCGTGAGGGGCCACAGGTCAGGCTCAGCTCTTGGACACACAAACACAGATTTATCTTTATTTAGACAGTTTGAGAAGCCACCAGAGGTGGCAGTAGTGAGTAGAAGATGTAGCCCGGCTGGACCAGAATTCCCCAGATGCTGGAACAGCGGTTCCTCTGGTAGCAGGGCTGTAGTGGAGAGAACTGAGAGAATGAGTACAATAGAACATTCACAGAGTCCCAAATATGGAGAAGCCCCAAGATAGGGAGAGCTGGCCCTCGAGGAGTGAGTACAAGATACCTGGGAGCAGGGAGACTCGGCAAAGTGCTCACACAATGGTTCCACATAGGAGATGGCACTGGCGCTGGAACAGAGACAGGCCATCGAGGAGCGAGTACCTGATTCCAGGGAGACAGCTCTGAGGAGTGGATGATAGAGTACTCACTGATGGTGTCTATAGCGAATTCTTCCAAGTTGAAGAGGAGATGGATACAGGCAGCGGGTCAGGGAACATGGGCCCTCGAGGAGCGAGTACCTGTTACCTGATAGCGACCTGAAAGAAGCAAAAGAGGCCCCCGAGGAGCGGGTACCCCGTTAGCAGAAAGAGTCCAATAGAAGTTGGAGAGGCAGAGTAGCTGAGTACGGAGAGCGAATCCCATCAGTAAGAATTCCCCTTGCTAACTCAACAGCTAGCAATAAACTGTAGGCTTAAATATCCGGGCAGCGTGATGTCATCACAGGGGGATACCCCTGAGAATGCGCCAATGAGGAAATAAGAATGAGGGCCGCGTGGTGCATGCACCCTAAAGTACCTGTAGAACATGGTGGGAGGCAGTGCCCAAGCCGGTCTGGGGACGCCGGAGAGGACGGCAGGTGGAGGCCACAGCAGCCAGGCGTCCGTGAAGAGCAGGAGGAGCCGCAGAAAAGAAAAGGTAAGCGGAGGGAAGCCGTCGGGAAGTGAAGGTCGCAATAGTACCCCCCCTTCAAAGGGCGGTCTCCTCTTCGGTACCAGGTTTTGGTTTCCAAGGATGCGAGAGATGAAACTGATGGAGCAACTTTTTGTCAAGGATATTAGCCAGAGGCTCCCAAGAATTTTCTTCGGGGCCAAAACCTTCCCATGAAAGAAGGTATTCCCAAGTCTTGCCTCATCTTCAGACATCAAGCATGGCTTCGACCTTGTATTCTAGGTCATCTTCTGCACTGATGGCAGATGGTTCCTGAGACTTGGAAGAGAACTCACTGAGAATGAGTGGTTTCAAAAGTGAAACATGGAAAGCGTTGTGGATGTTTAATCTAGGTAGCTTCAGAATGTTGTTGCCAAGACATCGGAGGATTGGAAATGGTCCAATGTAGCGAGGAGCAAATCGAGTGGAGGGTAACTTCAGTCTAAGGTGCTTAGTAGATAGCCAGACTTTGTCACCAGGTTGAAAGACAGGCGCTTTGGAATGGTGAGCATCATAAAACCTTTTGGATTGATCACTCGCTTTGAGTAGCATTTCTTTCATCTTAGTCCATAATTGATGGATATCATCAGCAATGGATTGAGCTGCTGGGGACATCACCGAGAGCTTCAGTGGAAGTGGCGGTGATGGTGAACGTCCATAGACCACTTCAAAAGGTGTTGATCCAGTGGATGATGTTGGGCTAATTCAGCCCATGGTAACAGTTCGGCCCAGTTATTCTGATGGCAACACACATAGGCCTGAATGAACTGTTTCAGGGTCCTATTCATCCATTCTGTTTGGCCATTTGATTGAGGATGATAGGCTGATGTATAATCTAGAGAGATGTCGAAAAGCTTGCACAAGGCCTTCCAGAATCTTGCCGTGAGCTGTGATCCTCGATCCGAGACTATGTGCTTCGGTAGGCCGTGAAGGCGAAAGATGTGGGTTATGAAGAGCTTCGCAAGCTCCAAGGCTGAAGGTAAGCCAGGCAGCACCACGAAATGGGTCATCTTGCTGAAATGGTCGACAGTGACCAAAATGATGAGAGAGAGGAAGATTGACTACAAAGTCAGTAGCGATATGTGTCCAGGGCTGTTCCGGAGCTGGAAGCGGTTGCAGCAATCCCCACGGTTGGCCAGAAGTAGGTTTGTGCTTGACACAGTTGGCACAAGATGCTACGTAGGAGAGTATCTTCTTTGATAGTTGGCCACCAATAATACTTCTGTAGCTTCAGCAGGGTAGGGCATTGACCAGGATGGCCAGCCAGCTTGGAATCGTGTGCCCAATAGAGCCCTTTCTTCCTGAGGTGTTTAGGCACGATGGTTTTACCAGCGGGCACAGTATGAGTAGCCACCAAGATGACTTTCTTCGGGTTGATAATATGCTGAGGTTCTTCTGGAACATTCTCCGAGAGAAAGGAGCGTGACAGGGCATCAGCTCTGGTATTGTCTCCGGGGCAATATTTGAGCACGAAGTCAAAACGGTTAAAAAATAAGGACCATCTGGCTTGTCTATGGTTAAGACGTTGCGCATGGCGGAGATACTCTAAATTCTTATGGTCTGTAAACACGGTAATTTGATGTTGAGCACCTTTGAGCCAAGGCCGCCATTCCTCAAATGCCAGCTTAATAGCCAGGAGCTCTTTATCTCCGATCCCATAGTTCTTCTCTGCTGGAGAGAAACGTTGCGAGAAGAAGGAGCAGGGAGGTAAGGATTTGGAGTCTCTGGTTTGGCTCAATACAGCCCTACACCGACATCAGAAGCATCGACCTCCACGATGAATGGCTTGTTGGGGTCTGGATGACGCAGGCATGGTTCGGTGGAAAAGGCAGTCTTTAAATCCTTGAACGTGGACATGGCCTCCGCAGACCATTTAGAAGCGTTGGCCCCTTTCCGGGTCATTGCAGTTAAGGGAACAGTTAAAGAAGAATAATTCTTTATAAAGCTTCTATAGTAATTAGTGAACCCCAAAAATCATCTCAGGGCCTTCAGGCTGGTAGGTTGGGACCAATTTTTAATACTTTCTAATTTTTGGGGATCCATCTGGAAGCCATCCTTAGACACAATATAGCTAAGAAAAGGCACAGAGTCCTTATGGAATTTGCACTTGGATAGCTTGGCGTAGAGCCGATGTTCTCAAAGTCTTCGTAGTACTTGTTTGACGTCCTCTAGATGAGTAGACAAGTCCTAAGAAAATATCAGGATGTCATCTAGGTACAACAGGTCCCGCAAGATGTCGTTCATCATATTCTGGAACACAGCAGGTGCGTTGCACAGGCCAAAGGGCATTACTAAGTACTCAAAATGACCATCTCGAGTGTAGAAGGCTGTTTTCCATTCGTCCCCACTGCAAATGCGAACTAAGTTATAGGCTCCCTTCAGGTCAAGTTTCAAGAATATTTTGGCACCTTGAAGCCAGACGAACAGCTCTGAGATTAAAGGCAGGGGATATCGGTCTTTGATCGTGATCTCGTTCAGACCTCGATAGTCGATACAAGGATGTAAAGTACTGTCCTTCTTCCCCACAAAGAAGAAGCCTGCGCCGGCTGGAGACTTTGATGGTCTAATGAATCCTTTCTGTAAATTCTCCTCGATGTACTCGGACATAGCCTTATTCTCTATTACAGAGAGTGAATAGACACATCCTTTAGGAGGTTCAGTGTTCGGTTTCAGCCTTATGGCGCAGTCATAAGGTCTATGTGGAGGAAGGATGTCGGCAGCTTCTTTGGAGAACACATCACCGAATGATGTGTATTGAGATGGAAGTCCTGACATCACTGGAGTTGTAGGCATGCAGAGGACAGAAGAAACCTCCTTAAGGCAATTGCCATGACAACCTGAGCCCCAGCGGGAGAGTTCCAAGGTGGCCCAGTCGAATTGAGGCTGATGCAACTGCAACCAGGGTAACCACAGAATGACAGGGTGCATAGCCTTCTCTAACACAAAGAAGGGAAGACTCAGTATGGAGGGCTCTGGTGCGAATGGTTACCGGTTCAGTGCGACAGGTCACGTCACCTGGCAAAGGCTCTCCATGGATAGATGATAAGAGCAATGGAACCTTCAAAGTGACAAGGGGAATCCTCAAATGCTCCACTAGGTGTCGAAGTATAAAATTGCCTACTGCCCCTGAATCCACCAGGGCAAGAGTTTGAAATTCAAACAGTCCACAGATCAGGGAGACTGGGAGAGAGAGTGGAGGAGAGGGCATAGTAAGGCCTAAGAACAGTCCTCCTGCAGGAATTAGGCCCGTCTGTTTTCCGGACGAATTGGGCATGTTGGGACATCGTGACCAGCTTGTCCACGGTACATATACAGGCCATGCCTCTTCCGAAGTATTCTCTCTTTTGAAGTCAGGTGACTGCGACCAAGTTGCATCGGTTCCTCTCCGCTGGCGACAGGTATTGCTGGAACCATCTGAAGTGCAGGTTTAGCACGAATCTCCTTCTGAACCGGTCCTTTACTTGGCTTGAGTTCTTTCACCTTATCACAAAGCCGGTGGTCAATTCTAGTAGCCAAAGCCACTAGTTCATCCAGCGAGTCAGTGGCCAGCTTGTCCTTCAAGCAAGTATCCAGACCTCTGAAGAAGAGAGTTTTCAGACATTTGGGATCCCAGCATAATTCCTTAGCAAGAGTCTTGAACTCTATTGCAAAATCAGCCAGTGGTCGGTTGCCTTGCTTCAGGTCCACCAGAGCAGAACCAGCAACAGTCACTCGAGCAGGATCATCAAAAATGGATTTAAACAAATCCAGAAATCCGTCAATATCCTGCAGAATTGGATCCTTATGTTCCCACAGCATTGAGGCTCAAGACAAGGCGCTTCCATCAAGGTAAGATAGAATATAAGTAGTCTTGGTGTAGGCTGTGGGGAAGTGAGAAGGCTGTAATGCAAAATGCATGCAGCACTGATTTAGGAATCCTCTAGTTCTTTGAATCTCTCCAGAGAAACGAACTGGAGCAGCCAGAGGTACTGTTATTTTTATAGTTACTTCAGGCAACTGACTTTCATTACTGGAAGTAGTGCTTTGATTCTTCTGTGCGTGCAGTTGATGGAACGCAGAAGTGAGTTTCTCCAATGCATCTTGTTGTTCAGCATTGCGCAGGGCCAGGCCAGAATGGCCTGCAGGGCATTGAGCTGTGCGGATCCATGGAGTTAGCAATCTGTTATAATTAGGGAGGATTGGGTGGACCTTTGGACACTGTGGCAGCTGACCACGCCCACGGGGGGAGGGAAGTCCCATGAGGGGCTCAGCTCTTGGACACACAAACACAGATTTATCTTTATTTAGACAGTTTGAGAAGCCACCAGAGGTGGCAGTAGTGAGTAGAAGATGTAGCCCAGCTGGACTAGTATTCCCCAGGCACTGGAACAGCGGTACCTCCGGTAGCAGTGCTGTAGTGGAGAAAACTGAGAGAATGAGTACAATAGAACATTCACAGAGTCCCAAATATGGAGAAGCCCTGAGATAGGGAGAGCTGGCCCTCGAGGAGTGAGTACCAGATCCCTGGGAGCAGGGAGACTGTGTTGGCAAAGTACTCACACAGCGGTTCCACGTAGGAGATGGCACTGGCGCTGGAAAGGAAGCAGGCCCTCGAGGAGCGAGTACCGGTTACCTGATAGCGACCTGAAAGAAGCAAAAGAGGCACCTGAGGAGCGGGTACCCCGTTAACAGAAAGAGAGGCAGAGTAGCTAGGTACGAGAGTGAATCCCATCCGTAAGAATTCCCCTTGCTAACTCAACGGCTAGTAATAAACTGTAGGCTTAAATATCCGGGTAGCGTGATGTCATCACAGGGGGACGCCCCTGAGGAACGTGCCAATGAGGAAATAAGAATGAGGGCCGCGTGGCGCACGCGCCTAAAGATACCTGTAGAACATGGTGGGAGGCAGCGCCCAAGTCGGTCCGGGGATGCTGGAGAGAACAGCAGGCGGACGCCGCGGCAGCCAGGCGCCCATGAAGAGCAGGAGGAGCCGCAGAATAGGAAAGGTAGGCGGAGGGAAGCCATTGGGAAGTGACGGTCGTAACATAGAGCTAAAAGAAGAGATATCTATACTAAGACTTAGAAAACACCTAAAGGCCCATTTGTTTTTCCAGGCATATGTTGATTCATAGCTGTAGAAGAAACTCTGTCAAATTAAATGAATAAGTCTAGAATATTGCGATAGGCTGGGTTTCAGGTTTGGGAATTTATTTATTTATTTATTTATTATTTTTATATACCAACTAAGATAAATTGTTGGGTAAATGTAAATTTAATGAATGCTATTATGGTGTTTATATTATTTTAATGTTTTATTATTTTTGTTGGTTCTGTCTTTTTAAAGAGTTTATTATGAATGTATTTATGTTAAACTGCATAGAATTTTGGATATGCGGGATACAAATATTTTAAATAAATACTTTATAAAATCAAAAGATATGAGCATTTCGATCCCACCCAGACTCCAGCCCTGTAATGCATCTCCCCTATGCACACAAAAGTACATGCATACAGTATGTATGTGTGTAAATTTATGCTCACATCATTTCATAGTTTTCTAAAGGGCTATTTCTGTGGGTAAAGTACTATTAAATGTGGGGCTTCTTAAAATTTAACACATTTTGGACTACAGCGCTTATTTCTCACCTGTTGATGTAGTGAAGCTGGAGAAAGTAGTTCTTACAGAAGAACACTAACACATCCCTAGTTACAGTGCTAATCAATTATTGAGAAAGGGAGTGCTCAAGCTGAATGGAGCAGAAGTAGGATGTGTCAATATTTGAAGGAAACCATTCGATCCAAAACCAAAAATGTCAAGGTCCTCTGAAGAAAAGGGAAAAAAAGAACAAAAAATAGAAGGCATGTAAGATCTCTCTAGCTATCTGCTAACTTTCAGAAGGCTAAAAAAAAAGATAGCTTTGGCACTAATAGTTAATATTTAATTATAGAGCACAGAACAAAATGGAGAAGCGAATTGCAGATTGTTTAAAAATTAACCCACTGCCATTTCTTACATCATTTCAATTCCTTTTGATGCAATGCTCATTCTAAGGGGAGCAGAAGCTATCAGTGCAACTGTTCTGACCCAAGAATGCTTACTGGTTAACTTTAAACAGGACCCTCTAATCTACTTTGCCAAAGTAAATGAGCTGATCTGACTGAAGTCTGCATGGATCATGGTCAAATAAATGTTTTGGATCTGGATTCACATAAAGGAACATAGTCATACATGCTGGACAGTACACACTGATCTGTTCTATGAAAACTGTGAGATACACTAAAAACTGCTTCGTATACTTTTATAATTAATGGTATTCCAAAACAATTGTGGAAACTATTTATCTTAAGAATTCTTCAGGGCAGCGCTTGGAAAGGTAGACTGAACTAGGCCAAACATGTCACCGATATCAGTGTGGCATATTCTCACATGCAGTACCATGCACCAGCTCAGAAGCTTATACTAACTCGACAGACAAATATCAAAACAATGCAAGGAGTAGCATTAGCAAACTCATTTTTAGATTATTAAGCTGGCTATTAAAACAAGAAAATTCATTAAAATCCTTCCAATCCTTTTAAAATGTAATTTCTGGGGGAGTTAGGTTTAAATTGTTTGAGCACTCCTCTTGCCTGTTCACTCCCATTATCACGAATCTAGGTAAATTGTGACAGTGCTGTGCTCATGCTGATCCTTATCCAAATACTATACCCACCCCACACCGATACATATAATCACTGCATGTAAAATGCTGGAAAGCACACTCAAGAAGTTTTAGGGCTGGTCAGGTGGTAATGATGTACAATGCCATGTGGAAGGCCCAACGTCTGGGGATGCTGCAGAAGCAGTGCTCATAGCCCCTGGGAGAGGAATTTTTTTTGTTTTGTTTCATAATAGTGATACCCCATGGCCAGATTTGTCAGGTTCTAAAGAAAGCCACGGTCTGTGGCCTTTGAATCCGACTATGGCTACAATGCTTGGAGTAGGTTGGGAGGGGTTAAAAATAAGGACCACCCCCTCTACCCAGGATGTTGCAAAAGAAGATTCAAGGCACTGTAGCCCAATAAAGGCTAGATCCAACTGATCTACCAGGCCAGAAAAAGATTTTCTATAAAACAGGAGGCATGACCTGAATCAAATTCACAATCTTTTTTTTCCAAAATGTATAAAAATATAAGAAATAATCTACATTATGACAAAAATAAAGGGAATCTAGGAATAAAACCTTACGAGAAAACAAGAGAGAAGGGAAACAAACAACTTGACATTTTGAAGAATCCAGTTAGTATATCTGACTTAAAAGGATATAATTTTATTTACACAAGTTAAAGATAAACTGAGCAACCTTAAACATGAACATTGCCTATTCTTTGGATTATATGGAGAGAGGGAGAGAAAGATCTTCAGGTTTCAAATGATGCAATCAGAGACCAAAAAAATGTGGCAGAAATAACAGAAAGAAATTATATCAATTGTGCTGAGTGCCACTGGCCTGATGAAAAAGAAATTTCATGTCATTTAGATAGGTTGCTTGTGCATATAATACCCTATGAACTCCAGAATGAAGCTGTCTTTGGTACAATGCAAGTATTAAGAAGAACATTAAGGTACATTTAAGAATCTTACTGTAAATGTACATGTTACTGAAAAGTAACAGATTTTCCACTATTTTCTTACTGCAAGAGTATGCATAGTGGGTGATTCATTGCCCAGAAAGGCTAGAACTCCATAATTCATTGCCCTTTTGTCTGTGTGCACAACGTGTTTCCAAGTCTCCATGGTATAAAAAGGAGGACTTTATACTGCATATTTTTAGAACAAGTTGAATAAACAGATTGACAACAAAAATGCCTGTGAGATTTTATGCTACAGTTGTATGGATCCCTGGTTAAATTGTATGTCTCACTGAATATAAGTTGACAGAAGCTGACACCTCTAAATGGTACAAAGTTGAACCTGATTTTTTTTTTACAATTTTAATGCAAAATAACTATTTATTCGCTGAATTTAACAGATTGAAAATATTAAAGGAGTAATTTTCAAAAGGATTTACATGCTTAAAACTGGGTTTTACATATGTGTAAATGTACTTTATGCATGTTCTGGGTGTTGTATAACCTTTGCCTCCCTTGCAGCCGCAACCAGAAATCTGATAGAAACATGCAATTTACCATTTTAATCAGCATTCAAAATGGAATTAAACTACTTATAATTAATAGTTGGTGTGCCCACCGTTAGCTTGCAAAATGGCTTTAAAGCGAGCAGGGTATGAACACAACACATTTTGAAATAAAATGGTACCATTTTCCAAATTTAATAAGTCCAATTAATTTCACTGCAAAGTTTTGTGGCATAATGTCCCTGACCACTTTCCTTCAACATTAAACTCTCCACCTTAATAATGGCACCTATGTTTTTGGCAGCGTTCAAGTCTGGAGAGTTCCCTGGCCAAACGTTGTTCCCCAAAAAATCAATGGCATTTTCTTTAAGCAGCTATTGCATGGCATTGGCTCACATGCATGGTGCCTTATCATCAAGCAAATCGATGATTTGAAGTGCTACAGGAGGGGGAAAGCAGGTGTTAGAGTACCCAAAGGTACATAATTAAAAAGATACGCATTTATATCAGATTTTACATGAAAAAGGATATTCATAGTTTTCTGAGGTAAAAATGTCCCAACAACATGTATATTATTTTTACATGCACTTCTATGTGCTAACCAAAAAATACTGCAAAAAAGATACTTTGAACCCACATGGTATGAGGTCTATTGTAATGTGCATTTGATGAGGGCTTGGCCCTCAGAAAGCCATGTGTAAACTAAATTACAATTACAATTTAGTAAACCTTCCATATCAAAACAGCATTAAATGCCAGAACTCAAACAGTGACAATCCTACCTATGAAAAGGTAACACTCGCAAATATTACACCAGGCTCTAAAACATCAACTATAGATCCCTACATAAAAAACTATATGCCAGCAGAATATCTCACCTTGGTCGCACATGCAGAACACAGAAAGACATTCACCAAATACAGAATATAAACATTGTAGAGTAAAAATAGAAACGTACAGAGAATACCACAAAAAGCCCGATTGTATGCAGTGTAACAATGGAAAAACAAAACCACCATCTAATCTTATAAAACAATAATAAAATCACAAAATATAACTCACTAATCATAATAGTAAAACTATAAAAAAAAAGAAATATTTCAAAAACAGCTGATGAACAGATCATCATCCAATAATTAAACTCAAAAAGGTTTTAAAACATTTTTTAAAATCCAATAAAATATTTCAAAACAGACATCAAATAACATCCAACAATTAAATCTATAAGGAAAAAATTCCTCACTCCATACCTAGGATCTTTTGATTTCCATTCACCCTGAGATTGTCATTGATCGGGGGAGGGAGGTGAACAAATTTTATCTCACTCTCTCTCTCTCTCTCACATACACATACACCCCCACACAAACACACAAGCTCTCTCACACACCGGCGCGAACAAAAATCCGGGGTCGGCGCGCGCAAGGCTGCGCAAAATCGGCAGCCTGCGCGCGCCGAGCCGCGCAGCCTGCCTCGGAGGGAACTTTCCTTCCGCGTCCCCTCACCTTCTCCTCCCTTCCCCTACCTAACCCACCCCCCGACCCTACCTAAATCCCCCCCCCCACCTTTGTTGGGCAAGTTACGCCTGCTTCAAGCAGGCGTAACGTGCGAGTGCCGCCTCGCATCCCCCGGCACAGGCCGCAGTGCTGGGGGACTCAGGACCACCCTCCCGGCCCGCCCCCGAACCGTCACCATGCCCCCGGACCCACCCAGACCACCCCCTGACATGCCCCCAGATAAGCCCCCTCCTGCCCCTTTTACAAAGCCCCGGGACTTTTGCGTGTCCCAGGGCTTTGCGCGAGCCGGCGGCCTATGCAAAATAGGGGCGCCGGCGCGCGAGTGCCCTGCGCATGTAAATCCGAGAGGATTTACACGCGCAGGGCTTTTAAAATCTAGCCCATAGGCTCTCTCACACACAGACTCTCACACACAGAAAAGCTGACTCTCTCTCACACACACACACACACAAGAAAGCTGCCTTTCACACACAAACATACACACACAAATGAGCTCTCTCTCACACACACAGACACACAAGCTGCCTCCCCCCCCCCCCACAAAAGCTACTTCACCTCCCACTCACAAGATGCCTTTGATCTCCCCTAAAAAACAAGGTGCCTTCCCCCCCCCCCCCACATACACACACAAGTTTCCTCTCCCACACACATACACACACAAGCAAGCTGCAGGGTTGTCTTCCTGCTGGCAAGGAGCCCAGCACTTCATCCAGCAGGGTTCATGGCGTTGTCCTCTAGCTGATAGGCAGTGGGAATCCCGCCGGCATGACATCCAGAGCTCCTACAGGTCCTTTCATTGTTGGCGGGGAGTGGGAACCCCACCAGCATATCATCCAGCAGCATCCATGGGGTCTTTTGCTGGCAGCACATTATGCAATGGCATGGGGTCCTTTATTGGCAGGGTCTAGGAACCCCACCAATATGACATCATCCGGCATGCCTGCAGGCCTTTTCATTGCTAGTGGAGAGTGTGAATCTTGCACGGTCTCTTGCTGGCCATCTCAACCTGCATCATTATAGAACTGCCCCTGCTTCTCATGGACAAAAGTAGCTTTGCTTACTACCAAAACGTTCTCTGGATCACTCAAAAGTAGGATAACACTGTTGGTAAAATTGTATTTCAAAAATAAGTGCCATCGCAAGACTCCCACGTTCTTTAATTACCCACATTTTCTTCATTGTGAACATGACAAAAAGACCAATGCAAGCAGGGTTTCTGACAATTTGGAGATAATGTTCATTGTCACTAATTTCATTCAAAGTTTTGACAAAACTTGATCATTTTGAAAATGTGGTTTTTGAATGGACCAAATGAAAAATTTGTTGGAAGGTGCTAAATGAAGGAAATCATCTTCATCCCAATTTCGTAACCAATTCACCAGCCAGAGCCTGTCTTGGATATGGGTTTCGGTTTTCAATAGTTTTGAAATAACATGAAATGCCTGGATACCAGCCCTGACTCGATAAAGATAAACTGTTCTTCTATCAACGTTATTCATCCACTCATCCAAAATCATTTGTGCCACTTGGTAACAGTTATTTTTCTGCTTATTGCTGTAATTTTCAATAATTTTTTGGCTTTCTTCAAATAATTTTAGTGGTCATCTGTTATCAAATTCCATAAAACACTCGGCAGTCTTGCCACGTCCTCTGAACCCAACTTTCACTTCAACCTAATTTTTGCCAATGCACTTTATTGTAATAAAATTTGCTCAAGCATCACACGCCTTAAAAAAGGGTAAGTTTTAAACGGCCGTGCGGGCATCCATTTGCGCGCAGTTTCCAGCGCATACACATGGACATGCTGATTTTATAACATGCGTGTGTCACCACATGCATGTTATAAAATCAAGTTCCCGCATGCACATGTGCGCCCAATTTTATATCGGCACAAGCATGTGCACGTGCATGTTATAAAATCAGGGGTTGATGCTTGCAAGTTGGGTGCACACAAGTGCATCTTGTGCACACCGACGCCCGCGGCCTTCCCCTGAAATTGGAGCGGCCTGGGAAGGAACTTCCCTTCCCCCAATCTAACCTTCCCACCCCTTGCCCTATTCTAAACCCCCCCCCCCCCCCCCCCCCCCGACCTCTATCTTACCTTTTGTGCCTGCCTCTGGGCAGCCTGCAGTGATCCTCCAACACAGCAGCAAAAGGCTGCTGTGCCAGAGGCCTCTGGCCCCGCCCCAGACACCCCTTTTTTTTAAAGCCCTGGGACTTAGATGCATCCCGGGGCTTTAAGCACGTTGCCAGGCCTTTATAAAATAGGCCTGGCGTGCATAATCCACTGGATTTACGCATGTAGAGGTTTTAAAATCCGGCCCAAAGTGTTTTTTTGTTGGCAGTTAAAATTTTATAATCTACTTTGCACATTTACAGGTAGATTTTAAAAGCCCTACACGCGCCAAAACCAGGACATACGCGCAGAAGTCGCTGCCTCGGACACCATGTAGATTTTAAAAGGCACATGAGTATGCGCATATCTCCCAGTACTTGCACAAATCGGGAAGTCAAAAAGTGGCATGGTGTGGGAGGAATCTGGGTGGGGTAAGGGTGGGACCTGGGCAGTTATTTTTCCCTATATGCAACACCTTGCACTTGTCCACATTAAATTTCATCTGCCATTTGGATGCCCAATCTTCCAGTCTTGCAATGTCTTCCTGTAATGTATCACAATCTGCTTGTGATTTAACTACTCTGAATAATTTTGTATCATTCACAAATTTGATAACCTCACTCGTCGTATTCCTTTCCAGATCATTTATATATATATATTGAAAAGCACCGGTCCAAGTACAGATCCCTGAGGCACTCCACTGTTTACCCTTTTCCACTGAGAAATAGGAATAGCCACTGCTTGTTGCCAGCATTAGTAGTGTGAGATCTGTTTAATGTTTGAGTACTTGCCAGGTACGTTTGACTTGGATTGGCCACTGTTGGAGACAGGATACTGGGCTTGATGAACCCTTGGTCTGACCCAGTATGGCATATATTATGTTCTTATGTACTGGGAAAGGCATCACTTCTGTTATGTTTCTTCCAGTCAAGCAATGAACACTGTGCAGTCAGAGATTTAAAAACAAAAATACACTAAAACTGCTGGTTTTTTTCACTGGTACTACCCTTTTCCCTGCTCCACTGAGCAGACAAAATGCAGCAGCACCTCTGTCTCTCATTCACAGTAAGAGCAATGCACTGTGACTGCAGCAGTGAAGATAACAAAAAGTCCTTTGCCAATGTCAAAAATCCTCTCTCCTTTTCTTTTCAATAATTTTTTCTTTGATTCTAAGAGAGCTTCTGAAAAACAAGCTTATGCTCAGACCTTTCAGTGAGAAGACGTCAGCATCACTTTGTCCAGATACCAACTACAGGCTAGTTTTAAATAATTCTTCACTTTGATTGATCATCTCTCCTGCCTACTTCCACCTTAGTTCCAGCCTGGTTTCTACCTCACACAAGCATTGGTTTGTTGTTATAGTTAGGACCTGTACAATCCTCTTGTACAGGTCCTTGGTGTGGCCTCACCTGGAGTACTGTGTTCAGTTCTGGAGACCGTATCTCAAAGGAGACAGAGACAGGATGGAGGCGGTCCAGAGATAGGTGACCAAAATGGTGGGTGAGCTCCATCAAATGACTTATAAGGAGAGATTGAAGAACCTGAATATGTATACACTGGAGGAGAGGAGGAGCAGGGGTGATATGATACAGAACTTCAGATATATGAAAGGTTTTAATGATCCATGGTCCTCAACAAACCTTTTCCATTAGAAACAATTTAGTAGAACTAGGGGTCACAATTTGAAACTACAGGGAGGAAGACTTAGAACCAATGTCAGGAAATATTTCTTCACTGAGAGGGTGGTGGATGCCTGGAGCGCCCTTCCGGATGAAGTGGTGAAGACTAAAACTGTGAAGGATTTCAAAGGGGCATGGGATAAACACTGTGGATCCCTAAAGGCTAGAGGATGGGAATAAATAAAAAAAGCTTAACTGGCATGGAACGGAGTTATTACCCTTAAGAGAAACATGGGGAAACTTCACGGAGCAGCAGTGACTGCCTTGGGAAGCTTGCTGGGCAGACCAGATGGACCATTTTTGTCTTTTTCTCCCGTCATCACTATGTTATCCCTCTTATAGTAGCACTTTTCAATGGGCCATAGACTTGAATGGAAAACACAAACGAATGAAATGACAAATTTTTCTTTAAAATTATCATCTCTCCATTTGTTTTGGTGGGCCACAAATGAAATGAAAATGATCCTATTTGTTGCATTTTATCCATTCATTTAATATGAATGCATATCCCTAGCCTATTTACAAAGCTACCATATTTGAATCGCTAACCTGAAAATAAATTCATCTTTCCTTCCTTTTTAGTTTGGGCATGTTATTTTCCTAGTCATTTTGGTGTCATTCTCTTTTTTCACTTTCTTCTTGTAATTGGAGATATATCTTTTTATTTTGCAGTGATATAGTAATATTGGTTTTGGGTCCATTTTAATTTAATTCACATTGGTTGAGAGGTGGGTGTTGAAAAAGTGTCACTGAAAATTCTAAGGTCAGCTCTGGTATGTGACTTTCCTTTTAGATGTGCCTAGGAGCCTGTTGCAAGTCCCACTCACACCCAACCTGCTCCTAGGTCCGCTTACCCTTCCTCCACGTCAGCCAGTCCCGGGTCGGCTTCCCTCGCGTCTGCTGTCAGTTCCACTTGGCCACGGCGTTCCGCGGCGGTATTCCCCGATGCTTCACCTCCCAGCTCCAGCCAGGCCTCACGGCAGGGCTTGGCGTCCTCCACGGCATCGACCCCGCCCCTAGGCACGCGCGGACTGACTGCCCTCTTAAAGAGCCAAGGGTGGGTCCCAGCTCCACGGTGCACCCAGATTGATCCCTGTACAAAAGGAAGTGCCTCACATCACTTCCTTGCCTTGGCATCGGGTCTTCACCTGATGTCTTGAGTCATTCCACTCCTGCCAGTTCAGTGGCTCATCGGGACCCCCTTTCGGTCAACTGCATCCTGGGACCACCGTTCCGTCTGGTGTCTGTTTACGCAGTGGCCGGGGACCAGGTCCGACAAGTCCCTCGTTCGGGTCAATCACCTAGTGATAACAAGTTTGACTTCCTGTGTTCTAGTGTCTTGCTCCTGTGTCTCCTGTTCCAGTCTCTCTGTTTCAGCGTCTCCTGTGTCTCCAGTTACAGCATCTCCTGTGTCTTCAGTTCCAGCGTCTCCTGTGTCTCCAGTTCCAGCACCTCCTGCTCCTTCGTCTCTCTATCCCTGGTAGTACCCTTCGGACTGATCTCACGGTACTGACCATTGCCTGTTCTTGACTACTCCTTGATTGCTGCCTGACCTGACCTCTGCCTGGAACACAGACTACTCTTGTCTGCCACCTGAAACTCGACCTCCTGCTTGACCTAACTACGCCCAGACCGACCTCTGTTACCAAGCCTGCCTGGCTGACCATTCTACACCAAGACTCTGGGCCTTGATTCTCGCTATACTCTCAGACACTCTATTCTGGCCTCCTGCGACCTCTGGACTTTCTTATCTGAACACCAACCATGCACCCTTGTTCATGGTGGGCACTCCCTTGAACTTTCTGTCTAGGAGACCCTGCGAGGCCCATCTAAGACCTGCGTAACCAAGGGCTCAACCTGAGGGAACCCCGGGTTGCTATTGGTGAAGCTCCAGCTAGCCTCTGTTTCCTCCTGTGCGCCGCCTCCTGGTGGCAGGCTCGCTCCGGGTCCGACCAGAGGGCCGTACCAATCTTGCATCAGGCCAATGGTCCACTCCTAGCGCAACAGGAGCCCACTCCTTGGGTCTGTTTTTTTACTCTTTATTTTTATTATGAATATATATATCGCCTAATACCAAAGCTCAAGGAGATTTACAATAAAAATATACACAATAGATTTGCACAATAAAGCAGAATGTTAAAATTATAAAATCATAAAAACAAAAAATAATAAAATAATACAAGACATGTTTTATAAATAAAGAGTTTAAAAAAAAAATAAAGTGAAAAAAAACCTATATAAATAAGATAATAGACTTCCTTATTGGATTACATAAAAGCGAGGCAAAATAAATGTCTTTAAAAGAGATAAAAATTGGTGGCGGTAAGCAGGAGGAAAGATGGCAGCATGAACCGGATGCTGGAAACTGTTTTCTTCTTCATTTTGCTTTGAATCATGCCTTCTAAAACAAAGGAGAAGGTGTGCGTCTCCCCACTTAACTCTCACCTCTTACCCGGGCACCAACTAATGCCATCTTTGTGTCCAGTCTGGCAGTGATGGAGCAGTTAGCCCCATAGCGTTTGTTGGTGAGGGAGCGCCTTTCTCGCCAGGTAAAGTCACCTTGAGCCCGCCCCCCCTTCCCCGATCTATGGCTCCCCATCAGTTCTGGACTTGATATTTCTCCACTGCTGTCCCTGGCACCGCGAGATGACGTGTTGTCGGTGCTGGGGGGGGGGACGGAGTGGAGCTTCGCTGTCTCAGCTGCCTGTCTATTCTGGTGTTCGAGGACTCAGGATGTGCTGTTCTGGCTGCATACTTGGCCTCTTCTTCTCCTGTTGAGAGCCAGTAAAAGCCGGTGGATATTGCTGATGGTAGGCTTTGGCTGTTTCTTGAAGGATTGCAATATAAAAACTGATCACCTATCAAGTCAAGTTGACACTATGGGGAAAAATTATGACCTACAGCTTGGCGAATTAAAATCCCATGTTACAGCTTCTGAGACTGCTATTCCTAATATTCAGTCCTTTAATGCGACAGTGGTTAAGGATAGAAACAATGGGGTAGATTTTTAAAAACTATGCCCGTGCGTACTTTTGTTCGTGCACCAGGCGCAAACAAAAGTACGCCGTATTTTAATAGATACGTGCATAGCCGCGCGTATCCTTTAAAATCCAGGGTTGGCGCGCGCAAGGCAGCCCAAAATCAGCAGCCTGCGCGCGCCGAGCTGCGCAGCCTGCCTCTGTTCCCTCCGAGGCCGCTCTGAAATCAGAGCGACCTCGGAGGGAACTTTCCTTCCAACCCCCGGCACCTTCTCCTACCTAACCCACCTCCCCAGCCCTATCTAAACCCCCCCTACCTTTGTTAGAAAAGTTACGCCTGCCTCAGGCAGGCGTAACTCGCACGCGATTCCCCGGCCCGGGAGCGGTTTTGGAGGCCTCGGCCATGCCCCCGAAATACCCCCGGGCCGGAACCATACCCGTGGCCTTGCCCCCGGATGACGCGCCACCGCGACATGCCCCGGACACGCCCCCCCCCCTTCCCGGAAAACCCTGGGACTTACGCGCGTCCCAGGGCTTGCGCACGCCGCCAAGCCTATTCAACATAGGCTCGGCGCGCGCAGGGGGAGCTTGGGGCAGGTTTTCGGGGGGTACGTGCGTATCTTATGCTCGTACCCTTTTGAAAATGTGCCCCAAAGTGTCTCGGAGGTTGGAATATCTGGAGAATCACATCAGGCAAAATCTTCATTTCCTTAATTTCCCAAAGGTAGTGAAGGAGGATTCTTACTACACTTTGAGTCCCTCAAGCTAGGTTGAGAGAACCTTGCCCAAATCTCATCTTGGAATGAGTTTCCTCACTCCGAAGGCCAGCAAATCTTCACAAGAGACCACTGTTCTGTTCGTAGGTGTCACGTAGAATGTCAAAGTGGCCCCTAACCCCCTACACTCTTACCTAAACCCCACCTCGAGTTACTAGGTGGGCCTCGCATAGGGATACAAATACCTACCTATGGGCCATGACATTATGGCCAGTCTCTCTCTCTCTCTCATATATATCTAGGACCATTAACAATGGTCCCCTGGTGGTTGAATGAAGGAAATACAACAGGTCTGGCACTTATTGCAGAATCTGAAAATGGTATCGCAATTTGCGCTAACTTAGCTCTTCGCACAGGTAATTAGCACAAATTGCAATAAATGCTATAGTAGCATAAAAGACGCCCCTTTTGCTATCGCATGCGGTACTTACCGCATTTTGATAAATCCACCCCAAAGATTGATAATTTGTTAACAAAGGGTGCTATCTTTAATGCAATATGTAATGTAGACAATCCCATATCTGGATTTGCCTTCTGTTCATACTAAGATGATGATATTATATTGATTCTAGAAATAGATGTTGAAATGTTTTTTTTATTCTTCTTCTCCCTTCTACATAACCTTTTTATTATGTACATTTGTACAGTGTGACTTGTGGAGTTTTTGATGGAGTGCTGTGAATTGCTTTTAATTTTGATTGTATTTACATTGAACACGGATCTCCTTTGAAAACATGGAATAGAAAGTTCAAATATAATCCCCACTCTGGATAATTAGGCCAGTAGTAGAGAGAAGATCACTATAGGGAAAAATTATTATATTAATCCTATGTCACTAGAAATACTGCAGCTTCTTTTGGAGTTGGAGTAAACAAAATACAGTTTGAAGTGCATCTGTTCCAATTCTTGGTAATTACTTTACTTTGCATTCCTGTTGGGTGGTGAAAGATTGCTCAGACCCTGTATCCCCTCTAAATATTCCCTTCCTCATTCATGTTAAAAAATGAACTGAATGAATATATTTCAAACATCTTTACTACATGAATGTGATTCACTTATAAATAACAAAATTATATTTCACATCTATACAAGTAAACTACTTATGAAACTAACAGAGTTAAAAACTCTGGGTTTTATTTACTAAGGCTGATTCCCTATTCTGCACCTATAGGAAAACAGCTTAGTAGATCAGGTCCTCTGTAAAACTAAATTTCTTTCTGGTAAAGTAATTAAAAATGTATAGAATAAAGTATCAAAAAACACTGTACCTACAATTCAGGAAAACAGAATGAGAGATCCCTAGATAGTACACATTTCCTTTCCTTTAAACAACTCCCAGTTCTGAGTTAAAATATACAAAGTAAACATTGGACAACTAACACACGGGTTTCAGTAAGGGAATCCATAACTCATGGATTTCCAATCTTATGAGACTTTTTGTTCCAAAGATTATCCAGGGTCTTCCTTGCAGGGGAACTAGCGCTTCAATCTCCCACTGGCCTAGTCAAGGGTATATTGAAGTAAAATAAGTAAAATGTGATCTGCTTAGATTACTAGATAAATAGAAATGTAATTTTCTAAAATGCTATTATTCCCATTTTAACCAATACCACCTTTAGATGATAAATTCCTTGTAGTTCTCTTTATGGATAGTTTTTAGCAGTGGTTCCTAACCTGGAACCCACGCGACCATCCCAGGGTATCCTCCAGAAGGGATGCCAGAAAGTTTAGCTAGGGAGAAAATGAGCGGGCTGCAGCTACCTGTAATTAGCTGAGCACATTTAAAACTAATCGGAGAAAGTTCTTTTTCACTCAATGCACAATTAAACTCTGGAATTTGTTGCCAGAGGATGTGGTTAGTGCAGTTAGTGTAGCTGGGTTTAAAAAAGGATTGGATAAGTTCTTGGAGGAGAAGTCCATTATCTGCTATTAATTAAGTTGACTTAGAAAATATCCACTGCTATTACTAGCAACATTAACATGAATAGACTTAGGGGCCGATTTTAAAATTTAAGAGCGCGGGGTACATTTGTGTGCACTACCCGGCGTGCACAAATATACACCCGATTTTATAACTTGCGCATGTTATAAAATCCGGGGTCAGTGCGCGCAAGGGGGTGCACACTTATGCACCTTGCGTGCACCGAGCCCAAGGGGAGCCCCGATGGCTTTCCCCGTTTCCTCCAAGGCCGCTCCGAAATCAGAGCAGCCTTGGAGGGAACTTTTTTTTTTACTCCCCCCACTTTTCCCTCCCTTCCCCTATCTAACCCACCCCCCAGCCCTACCTAAATCCCCCCCCCACCTTATCTCGATGAGTTACGCCCGCCTCTGGCAGGCGTAACTTGTGCGCGCTGTCAATATGCCGGTGCGCCATGCCCAGACACAGACCGCTGTGTCGGAGCACTCGGCCCCACCCCTGGACCACCCCGGACCGCCGCCACGCCCCCAGACATACGCATGTCCCGGGGCTCGGCGCGTGCAGGGGTAGGTTTTTGGGGGTTATGTGCGTATCTTACTCCCGTAACCCTTTGAAAATCTACCCCTAAGTTTTTGGGTATTTGCCAGGTTCTTATGGCCTGGATTGGCCACTGTTGGAAACAGGATGCTGGGCTTGATGGACCCTTGGTCTGACCCAGGATGGCATGCTCAAAAGAGCTGCTGCCACAGACTAGCAGTGTGAGAATGGGGCTTTTTATGGCACTGAAAACGTCAGCTGCAGAGCAGAGGAGAAAGGGACATAGAGGGTTCGTTTGCACCCATTAGAAGCCTGAAATCTCACTGCTGCATGTTTAGCGGATGTGTAGAAGAGAGGGACCAATTGCAGCCCTCGCGAATCGTAACCCCCACTGTTGCATTTCGTGAGGATGTGGGAAGAGAGGGCCAATTGCAGTGGTCAGACCCTTCGCAGCCCCTGCTGCACACCAAGGAAAGCAGAGGAAAGTTGGCTTATCACAGCGGTGAGAAACATTTCCCACCACTGCCACGTGCTCTGCCCACTGGCCTGACAGAGAGGAGAGGAGAGCCGCACCAAAGAAAAGTGAGTAGAATGGCTGAAAGAAGAAAGGAGGATATGGGAATGCGGTGGACAGTATGAGGGGAGAAGGAATGAGACAGGAAGGAAGGAAGGAAGAAAAGGAGGATAAAGAGGGAGACAGGAATCCATGATTGACCTGGCTAAGGGGAGTGAGAGTGGATGGCAGTCTATCAGGGGAGAAAAGGAGAGAACCCCAGCGATCATGTTGGACTGAGGTAGAAAGAAAGGGAGGGATAGAGATCATCACGGTCCAGGAGGAAAGAAGGGAACGATGACCGCTGGGATCATGGAGGAGGGAGGACGAGACATCAGCCAGGTATGGATATCACATTAAGCAGAAATGTTATTCAGGGGGACACAAGGACAAACCTGGAGATCTCATAAGCCTTCTTTACTTTGAAAAGCAGGGCAATGTTTTGCTTTTTTCTAAAATCTAAATTATTTAGTGACTATCATTTTCTGTATGTGTTTGTAAGAATCATTAAATATTCTTACAAATAAAGACATTTTACAAAGAAAGACATTTTCATATTATCCGTTTTTCCCCCAGCATATATCTTCCTGAAGAGAGCAATATTGAACTGTTCTTAAACATATAATCATGTTGACAACCATATAATCATGTTATTTACTTATTAACCCACATGTTATTTATTAACTGTTTAGCAATATTATATACTATTCTGTTACTTGGATTAATTATGTTCATTGTAAACCGCTAATTGAAGCGATGGTTACTGTTCCCTGTAAACCGGGGTGATATGTATATTATATAGGAACTTCCGGTATATAAATCCTTAAATAAAATAAAATATTATAAAGGATAAAAATAAAGCAGGCTAAAAGGGGCCACTGAGGATAAAAGTAGTTACACTATGAACAGCAAGCATACTTTTACCAATGGGGGAAAAAGGAGCAGGGGAGGGAAAGTGCTCGCAGAGATTTTAATTCTGAAATCCTCATGCGTACTCTCATGCACGCACTTTGCAGCTGCTTCAAACCAGACGCAAAGGGCACAGCTTCAAAAGTATACTGGTTTTTCGCCACTGGCCTGAGTTTTCAAAAGGAAACTCTACAGGCAGTTTCCCTTTGAAAATGAGATTGCAGGTCTGCAGGTGCTGCTGCTGATTTTCTGCCAGGTCGCACCAAGTTGCCAACCTGGAACGTTTTTGAACTTGCTTCCTTTTCCCCATTGCAGCTGGACTGAAAGGTGGAATGGCCTCAACCTTCAATCATGAGAGCAATTCTTAAATTGCTTTGGAAATTGCCCTCCCTTGGTATGCAGTTTAGATCAAAGGTTTACACATCATGAATGATTCTGGTGTGCATCTCATTAATTCTTTTCTTATGGCATGAAAAGATGAAAGAGAAGTGTGTGGAGGTCCATGAAACTTTTTGAAGCTGAAAAGGGGTCCATGCTCCCTGAAAGGGTGGGAACCCTTGGCTTCTAGTACTTTTGAGTACTTCAGTGAATAAGTAACCTCACAGTGTTGAAGAGAGACTGTATTATTTCACAAAACATATGAAAAGGGATGTTGTGATGATGACGATAATCAAAAGCCTTTATTTTCTAAGAATCCTTAAATGTGGTAAACATGGAATGACTTTGTTTAACCTTTTTGACCATGACCATATAATGCAAACACAGTAACCTAATAGCAGACGGCAAAAAAAGACCAGTTGGCCCATCTGCTCTGCCCATTCAGACCTATGCAGATATAGCTGCATGACTGTAGCACCTGATCACCTTTATTATTATTATTTTATTTCTTACTATACTGCCTTTCTATTAAAAGCAAAGTGGTTTACAATTAAATTAAAATACATATGATATATACATACATAATCAAACAATACAATAATAATAAAATAATCTAAACATAAAAGAGTCCCATCCTTTAACTAATAGATAATAGTAAAATAATACAGTTTAAAACAACCAGTATTTTCAGATTTTTATTTTCTTTCATTATTTCTTTTTTTCCCCCTAGTACAAAGCAGGATTCTTTGTGTGATGTGATATTTTTTATTCCACCAAGAAAAAGCCAGATATTGTAGTAGATGAGCTCCTGAGACCACAATAAGTTACTTTACCTGTATAATGGCGTACTGGTTTTTAATATAAAAACAGATGTAATTAGCATTAGTTGAAATATTGTATTATAACTACAGCATGTTATGCCACATCTGCTGTACTATGAATTGAGAAATCTTTGATTATTAGCAGCTAAGAATATTTCTAATATATAACATTATGGTACATGAGTATTTGTCTGTATACAGCTAATAGGTTCTATATGCCTGAAGTTGGCTCATTCAGTATTACTGCACACTCTGAAGTGTGATATATTTGGTGCTATGACAATAAATGTCTTCTGGAAATTCTTCTACCATAGAAAATAACAATGTTTCTTATACTGTTTCTAAATTTGAATTGTTGAATTTGACTCACAATGTTGTGTTAGTAAAATTGTTATGCAACAACCATCTTACGCTAAGGCAACTGGTAACAGGCAGTGAATATAAATTGTGTGCCAGTAAGGAAGCCATCCAAAAATCTGTTGAACATTACTGGAAATATACTGATCTTTCTATCGAGTTCACAATAATTAATTTAATCTCTGGAGTTGGCATACCACCTAGCCAACACCTAGAATGTGAAATACCAAGCAAATACTTAAGCTGCATCAATGTGCCAGTATCAACCTTTGGAATTCAATTACTTTTTTTTCAGTAGGGAAGAGGATGCAGCAGCTGTATTGGTCCTGGAGAAAATTGAGATCTCATATGGCCATCTGTAGAGACAATTCAGGCCACCATTTTGTGAGCATCTTAAAGGAGCCAAACAAAATGGAAGAAGGACAGCAAAGCATTATTGATATTTTTCTATATGTGTGACAGAACTGAGAAAAGCAGGCACTGCAGAAAGAATGTCTAGGTTAGAAACCATATCCTTGACACTGCCACCACTCTGTCTACCATTAACCTTGCTGAAACAAAGATATTCACTGGAGGACTCTTTTCTCTAATGCCATTTTGAGATCATGCAGGTCTCCATGAAAAAATAAACTCTTCACTTCTTTTACAAAAAAAAGTGTGAAACTCCCAGTCAGAGAGCTTACTTAGTCCTCATCCATATGCATGGACCATGCATGTATTATGTATATTCATTTCTATAAAAGTAAACGAGACAAAGGAACCTTAAGTCCTCCATCAGAAAAAGCCAACCATCAGAAAGCTCCCACTAGTACCAACGGACAATACCTTTGGGACCAGATCAATAAGCCTGCCTTCTTGCCTGATCTTCAATGTTTGAGAAAAGACGCTGACCAGAGATGCCCGCTAAGATGCCAGCTAATTATTCCAGACCTGCACATAGATGGTCACAGATGCAGATGTCTTCACAGAGAGAAGCTACTCATCTCTTTCAATCGCTGCTTGCCAGCGTGCTGAGAGAAAAAATGTTAACTTTTAATTAAAGTCAAAAGTTACGCTTAGTTTTGGGGTAGATAGCCAGTGATTGTTCTGACTTAAATCTGTGCAAACCTTTGGTCAATAATAAGTTGTGCTACTTTAGAAAATGTGAAGTAATCACTATACTAATCAATTATATTTTAATAAATAAAACTCTCAATAAAATCTCTAACTGTAGATAAAATTAATAAATCCTTGTTTTGATTAAAACAAACTCTGATCAACAATAGTTTAAGCAATTAATAAATTCATAAATATTATAATTTACTGCATACATTTGCAGGTTCCAATTACTAATTACTGTATATTTGTAATGCAATCATTCCTACGTATCATACCTTATACGGGATCAAGATAAAAAGATGTAATACATGTGTTTCAGGATCACATGTATTATATGTATTACAGGTGATCCCCTTCTTCAAGCTCACAATTAATAAAATCTAATATATTTTTTAAAAATGTAGAACATTAAAAAACTTAATAGGATGGGCACTGTAGTGACTAGAGTGTGCGAGAAGTAGGAGGGCATCAGCCAAAACTAGCACAGTGCTCCCAGTTCAGTTCAGGCCAGTATCTACAGCAGATCTTTTGTAGAACCTGCAGATAAAGATGAATCATTTGAGACATATGAAGAATTAGAGCAAGGGGATATTGAAAATCTAGTAGCTGAGGAGGGTTTGGAGAAACTAGCAGGGATGTGCAGAGCAAAATTTTATGTTCATATTTCTTATGTCCGAAAGGGGGTCCCACTTGCGGCCAATATGGACATAAAAAAAATCCAATGAGTTGGGTATATGTACATATGTGCAAAAAAAAAATTTAAACCCCCTCACCCTCCTTAATCCCCCCCCCAGACTTACCACAACTCCCTGGTGATCGAACGAGGAGTGAGGACGTCATTTCTGCAATCCTTGGCGAGAAGCATGTGACGTCGGCGGCACGTCGAGTGACGCCGGCGTCACGTGATTCCCGGCTCGTTCGCACCGGACGGCTCGTTCGGCCCAAAAAGAACTTTTGGCCAGCTTGGGGGGGTCAGGAGGCCCCCCCAAGCTGGCCAAAAGTTCTTTTTGGGCCGAACGAGCCGTCCGGCGCGAACTCGCTGGGAATCACGTGGCGCCGACGTCACTGTCGAGTGACGCCGGCGTCACGTGATTCCCGGCTCGTTCGCGCCGGACGGCTCGTTCGGCCCAAAAAGAACTTTTGGCCAGCTTGGGGGGGTCAGGAGGCCCCCCCAAGCTGGCCAAAAGTTCTTTTTGGGCCGAACGAGCCGTCCGGCGCGAACTCGCCGGGAATCACGTGACGCCGGCGTCACTCGACGTGCCGCCGACGTCACATGCTTCTCGCCAAGGATTGCAGAAATGGCGTCCTCACTCCTCGCTCCATCACCAGGGAGTTGTGGTAAGTCGGGGGGGGGGGGGGGGGATTAAGGAGGGGGAGGGGGTTTATATTTTTATTTTGTCTCAACAATCGCGATTTCCCACATATCCAACATATCTATGTTGGATATGTGGGAAATCCGATCATTTATGTCGAATCAATTTTTTAAGTTAAAAAAAAATATGAGTAGCGTTTTACTAATGCGGTCAATCCGAATGCACACCCCTAGAAACTAGTTACTAGGGTGATATCCATTGAGCAGCCACAGGCAGTAAGTGATCCTGCCATGGTCAAAACCACCATCAAGGAACTGCAAACAAGTGTGAGAGACACCTGTGACCTTTTGCCTCCGTTGCGATCTTTACATGGAACAACGGTATATAAAATATCTAAATAGTCTGCTCTCAATGTCAGCACCAGCAGCAACACCCAAGAATCCAGAAAGGGGATCCCACATTAGAGCTGTGGTGGTACTTCACTTATGGAGGATCAGCATTTTGCAGAAAGCAAAAGCATTTACTGTTGAAAGGCTATTGGCAATGGAAAGGTCTTTGAATCAGTGGTATGCTCCATCATTTGCAAAAACACCATTAGTGTCAGATTCAGGGAGGGCCAGTACCAGACTGGGAACCCTATCCTCCACTCAAAATGCAGCAGCAGGAGAAGGAAAGTTACAGCAAAAGGAAGGTCTACTTACGAAGTTGATCTCCCAGCCCTTTCCCCTAATGAGTTGGCAGGCCAGCAGCCCTCATCCTATGTTAGCAGCAAGTCACTATGAAGCAGCTTGAGTGAGGCAGGCAGCATCAAAAGTGATGGCATGGGCCATCAGGGAAATGATTGTCCAGACCCTGCAGGTAATTGGGAATGTGAGATTTAGCAGCTGCTGGTGCACAGGTACCCCAAATTGCAAAGTTTCCTTTAGGAGAACATCTAGTAGGTGAGTGATCCCTACCTCATACACTCAGTGCCACACCCAGATGCAATCACAACTGGCCCAGGCAGAGGGGAATAGCAGCATCGATTTCACTAGCTACCAGCCAGAGTGCTAGGATTGTCTACCTCTCCCTGATAGCACACCTGACAGCGCACCGTTTAGCCCTCATATGGCTGCACATTTTAGATGCTCTATTATTAACCCTTTCACTGTAAGGGGTAATAGCATGTGGAAAACGCGTGGCTAACCAACACGAAACTAATAGCGCTCATCACATGCAAATGCATGTTGATGAGCCTATTAGTTATTATCCCAAAATACCGAAAGTAAAATGTGCAGCCAAACCGCATATTTTACTCTCAGAAATTAATGCCTGTCCAAGGGCAGGCGTTAACCATAGAAAGCACCAGGAAAGTGTACAGAAAAGCAGAAAAAACTGCTTTTCTGTACACCCTCTGACTTAATATCATAGCGATATTAAGTCGGTGGCATCAAAAATTAAAAAAAAATTAAAAAATCTGCCGGCGTCCGTTTTCCGAACCCATGGCTGTCAGCAGGTTCGAAAACCGACGCTGGTAAAATTAAGCGTCATTTGTCAGACCCACTGACAGCTAATAAGTAGGCGCTAGGGCTGCGCTAGTATCCCTATCGCCTCCTTATTAGCGTGGGACCTAATTTAAATAGAAAATCGCACACCCAGGAGTGCCTGGGCATGCATCGGGAGAGCTGGCACTCGCCTCAGAGAACCGGCTCTCCCACACGTTTTATTGCATTGACCTAATTGATGGCTAGGGTGCAAGAATAGCAGCACCAGAGGCAGAAGGGCAGTGCGGATACAGAGGAGGAAAGAGCAGGCTCCCCATGCACTACTATCAGCGACAGCAGTATCCTGAAAGTAACCACTTATTTTATTTATTTTTCAAATTCTGTGATTTCCAATTTTGTTCAACATGGATGACAATCAATATACATAAAATATTACATAAATACATAACATAAAAACATAAAATCAATCTAATACAATTTTAAACATAATGGTGATATTGTTAATATTCAGTAACTAATTTCCCCAATCAAGTAAAGGTTTGCACAAACAAAACAGCTTTCAGCTTTTTCCAAAACTTCAAATAATCACATTCATCATGAATATTATTTGATAAATTGTTCCATAACTTAGAGCCCACTTTCTCCCCTACCTTTTATCTATCACCCTTCCTTGTTATCCTTTTGCTTGTATCTCTTTATTTTTTTATTTTATGTTTTATGTATGTTTGATATGTAATCCACCGTGAACAATAGACACAAGTGGAATATAAATATTTTAAATCAATTAAATAAATGGCCACCATACAACGGGCTCTTCTGCCACAGGCCATACCTTCAGCAGTAGGCAACATAAACTGTATCCAACTCCCAGAAAGGGAGACCCCTGTACAAACTGTAGTTGCGGTATCTTGGACAGCCCATCAATTTCAAAATTTCTGATCCATTGGCACAAAAGAATACAGTCCAGCCAGATCTCACCCAGACTTAGGTCTGCCAGTGCCATTTTGGAATATGGCACTGGCAGAGTTGAGCAACTTTGAGAGCGGTCCACAATTATTTCTGGTACTGACTCCAGCTATCAGTGCTTCTACAGAGTGGAGATGGTTATCCTTGCTTGTTAGTGCTTTCACCCACAGTCTACTACACCACTTGATCAACCACTTTCTAAAGAAACTTAGATGATCAGGAATTGACCCCCTAAAGAAACAGCTACCTATAAGTCTTGGAGGCATTACATGAATGGGGATACATCTTTGGACAGTATGCTTCCACCTCTGAGCAGAGCACTATATGGCAATGTCTACTGGATCAGTGGATGTATTCACTAACCAATGAGAACAGAACAGTATGCTCTGCCTGGGAACATTTCATTTTCCTCCTGCATTGTTTCTCTTTTATGATTTATAATCATGTAAGCTGGAGGGGGTGGGGGATATTGTTTGACCTTTTGCTGAGACTATTTATTTTAGTTCCCTTTTGAAGGGGGAACTAATTTTGTATAGATTAATGGTTCCAACATTAAGTGGGATAATTTCAAATCTATCCAAAATAGACCTTCTTTTCTTCTAGAAAGTGGAATGCAATGAGAACAAAAGCAAGACTGGCTCAGTTGGTCCATTATGACATGGCGCTACCTGGTCATTTTACCATTCTTTTCCTGGACAAAAGGTAAGTGGTTGGTTTCTTGTTCCAGAACAGAGGCAGATATCCTTAATGCTATGATATGTTTAGGCGAGGGAAGAAAGTGCCGTGCATACATGGCATTTTCAAAAGTACATGTGCTCTTTCACCTTCTTGCAAAAGTAGCAGGTGCAAAGTACACAAGCAATGTTAGCAAACATACTGCAGGCTAGTACATTTTCAAATAGAAACTACCCTGATTGTTTTTCTTTGAAAATTACTGTTGCAACCATCCCTTCCCGACAGCTGCACTCCTCCTACCTCTCTCCTGTTGCTTCTCCTCTTGCTGTTAATGGACGCCTGGCTGCCGCAACGTCTGTCTGCCATCCTCTCTGGCGTGCCCAGACCGGCTTGGGCACTGCCTCCCACCATGCTCCGTCTGTACCTTAGGGCGTGCGCGCCGCGCGGCCCTCGCTCTTATTTCCTACTTGGCGCGAACCTCAGGGGCGTCCCCCTGTGATGAAGTCACGCTGCCCGGATATTTAAAGCCTACGAAGTTTGCTAGCCTTTGAGTTAGCAAGGGGATTCTACGGATGGGATTCGCTCTCCGTACCCAGCTACTCTGCCTCCAATCTTCATTGGACTCTTAACGCTAACGGGGTACCCGCTCCTCGGAGGCCTCACTTTCTTTTCAGTTGCTATCAGGAAACCGGTACTCGCTCCTCGAGGGCCCATGTTCCCTGACTTGCTGCCTGCTCCTACCTTCTTCTTCTGCCTGGAAGGATTCGCTATCTTCATCACCAGTGAGTACTACCATCTCCACCTCTGAGCTTTCCCTGGAGCCAGGTACTCGCTCCTCGAGGGCATGCTCTTCCTATCCTGGGGTTCTCCATACTGGGGCTTGTTCATATTCCACTGTACTGATTATTCTCAGTTATTTCCACTACAGCACTGCTACCAGAGGAGTTGCTGTTCCAGAGCCTAAGGGATACTAGCCCAGCCGGGCTACTTCAACTACTCATCACTGCCCCCTCTGGGGGCTACACAATATTGTTTAAATAAAGATTAATCTCTGTGTTTGTGTGTCCTCAGCTGAACCTGACCTGTGGCCCCACATGGGACTGCCCCCTGTGGGCGTGGTCAGCTGCCACAGTGTCCAAGGGTCCACCCAAACCTCACTAATTATAACAATTACATTCAAGTACCTGATGCAAAAGTAACCGTATACTTCAGAACTATGTGGTTTATTTGAAAATGGCTTCTATACAAACCTTACAACTTAAGACATATGTAACTTTTCTCTTTCTCTCGAAATAGAATGTCATAAAACATTAGAAACTATTAAAAAGACACAAATTAAATATTATTGTAATGTCAAGATAAATTTGCTTTCCCAATCTCTTTAGGTGGCTAATTCATTCTATTCCTGAATTATTGAGTTAGTAACTTTTATGGGCCTTATGCCATGATTCCGAATGATATATATTTGAAGGATACGAACAAAACAGGGATGTTAGGGCATCCTGATAGAGAGATTGCAAAAAATGCTAAAATAGCCCTTGTGTCCTTAGGTAAAGAGCAGAAAGATTCTAAACTAACTAACTATCAACTGATAAGCAAGTTGTTAATTCAAACAAAATATATATTTTGAAATGTATGTATGCAAATGCTAGAAGTCTAAAAAAATAAGATGAGAGAGTTAGAATGCATAGCATTGAATGAAGAGATAGATATAATTGGCATCTCAGATGCCTGGTAGAAGGAAGTTAACTAATGGTACACTGTGTTATCAGGATATAAATAATATCACAATGATAGGATGGATCAAACTGGATGGATTAAACCATATGTTAATTTAATTTAAAAAGCTCTACAGGAAACAAAATTTAATGCAGATGGATAGAAATTCCATGTGAAACTTGGAACAGAATAACAGTGGGGATGTACTACTGTCCACCTGGCCAGAATGAACAGATGATGAAATGCTAACAGAAATAGAACAGTAATAACTGGCGATTTCAATTACCCCAGAATTGACTGGATAAATTTCACATCAGGGCATGTTAAGGAGATAAACTTTTTAGAACCAATAAAGGGCAGAGGGAGCTAGTTTAGTTACCCGGGGTGATTCGGGTAACTATAGACCAGGGAGTCTGACTTCAGTGCCGGGAAAAATAGTGGAAACTATTCTCAAGATCAAAATCGTAGCGCATATAGAAAGACATGGTTTAATGGAACACAGTCAACATGGATTTACCCAAGGAAAGTCTTGCCTAACAAACCTGCTTCATTTTTTTGAAGGGGTTAATAAACATGTGGATAAAGGTGAACCGGTAGATGTAGTGTATTTGGATTTTCAGAAGGCGTTTCAGAAGGCGTTTGACAAAGTCCCTCATGAGAGGCTTCCAAGAAAACTAAAAAGTCATGGGATAGGAGGAGATGTCCTTTCGTGGATTACAAACTGGTTAAAAGACAGGAAACAGAGAGCAGGATTAAATGGTCAACTTTCTCAGTGGAAAAGGGTAAATGGTGGAGTGCCTCAGGTGTTTTTCAAATCATCGGTGTTTTTCAAATCATCTGGAAAGGAATACGACGAGTGAGGTTATCAAATTTGCGGATGATACAAAATTATTCAGAGTAGTTAAATCACAAGCGGATTGTGATACATTACAGGAGGACCTTGCAAGACTGGAAGATTGGGCATCTAAATGACAGATGAAATTTAATGTGGACAAGTGCAAGGTGTTGCATATAGGGAAAAATAACCCTTGCTGTAGTTACACGATGTTAGGTTCCATATTAGGAGCTACCATCCAGGAAAAAGATCTATGCATCATAGTGGATAATACTTTAAAATTGCCGGCTCAGTGTGCTGCAGCAGCCAAAAAAGCAAACAGAATGTTAGGAATTATTAGGAAAGGAATGGTTAATAAAATGGAAAATGTCATAATGCCTCTATATCGCTCCATGGTGAGACCATACCTTGAATACTGTGTACAGTTTTGGTCGCCGCATCTCAAAAAAGATATAGTTGCAATGGAGAAGGTACAGAGAAGGGCAGCCAAAATGATAAACAGGATGGAACAGTTTCCCTTTGAGGAAAGGCTGAAGAGGTTAGGGCTGTTGAGCTTGGAGAAGAGACGGCTGAGGGAGGATATTATAGAGGTCTTTAAGATCATGAAAGGTCTTGAACGAGTAGATGTGAATCGATTATTTACACTTTCAAATAATAGAAGGACTAGGGGGCATTCCATGAAGTTAGCAAGTAGCACATTTAAGACTAATTGGAGAAAATTCTTTTTCACTCAACGCACAATTAAGCTCTGGAATTTATTGCCAGAGGATGTGGTTAGTGCAGTTAGTGTAGCTGGTTTCAAAAAAGGTTTGGATAAGTTCTTGGAGGAGAAGCCTATTAACGGCTATTAATCAAGTTTACTTAGGGAATAGCCACTGCTATTAATTGCATCAGTAGCATGGGATCTTCTTAAAGTTTGGGTAATTGTCAGGTTCTTCTGACCTGGTTGGGCCTCTGTTGGAAACAGGATGCTGGGCTTGATGGACCCTTGGTCTGACCCAGCATGGCAATTTCTTATGTTCTTAAAATCTTGAAAGGGTAAATGTGAATTGGTTATTTACTCTTTTGGATAATAGAAGGACTAGGGGGCATTCCATGAAATTAGCAAGCAGCACATTTAAAACTAATCTGAGAAAATTCTTTTTCACTCAATGTACAATTAAGCTCTGGAATTTGTTGCCAGAGGATGTAGCTAGGGCATTAAGTGGTAGGTTTTCAAAGGGTTACTCGCGTAACCCCCGAAAGCCTGTCCCAACCCCCCCCCCCCCCTACTGCACATGCCGAGCCTATTTTGCATAGGCTCGGTGGCGCGTGCAAGCCCCGGGACCCGCGTAAGTCTCAGGGTTTTCCTGGGGGGGGGGGGGGTGTCGTGGGGTGTATCGCAGTGGCGCATCATCCAGGGGCATTCTGGAGGCATGGCCGTGTGCGTGGTTCCGGCCCGGGGGCGTTCCTGGGGGCATGGCTGCAGCCTCCAGACCAGCCCCCGGACTGGAACCTGGCGCGCATGCAGCCGGCCCGAGCAGGCGTAACTTTGGGAATAAAGGTAGGGGGGTGTAGATAGGGCTGGGGGGAAGCGGAAGGAAAGTTCCCTCTGAGGCCGCTCCGATTTCGGAGCGGCCTCAGAGGGAACGGGCAGCGCGTGCAGGGCTTGGTGCGCGCAAGGTGCACAAATGTGTACCCCGTTGCGCGCACGACCCCGGATTTTATAAAATCCAGCGTACTTTTGTTTGCGCCTGGTGCATGAACAAAAGTACGCGCTCGCGCTTTTTTATAAAATGTACCCCTTAGTGTAGCTGGGTTTTAAAAAGGTTTGGATAAGTTCTTGGAGGAGAATTCTATTAACTGCTATTTATCAAGTTGACTTAGAGAATAGCCACTGCTATTACTGACATCAATAGCATGGGGTCTGCTTAGTGTTTGGGTACTTGCCAGGTATTTGTAACCTGGATTGGCTACTGTTGGAAACAGGATGCCAGGCTTGATGGACCCTTGGACTGACTCAGTATGGCAATTTCTTATGTTCTTCTGACAGAGGTCTATAAAACAATGAGTGGAGTGGAGTGGAATGGGTAAACTTGAATCAGTCTACTCTTTCAAAAAGTAAGGCATTACTCTTTCAAAAAGAGGACATTCAATGAAGTTACTAGATGATACATTTATAACAAATAGGAGAAAATATTTTTTAACTCATTACATAATCAAACTCTGGAATTAATTGCCAGAAGATGTGGTGAAAGTTGTTAGTGTAGTTGTGTTTAAAAAAATGTTTGGACGATTTCCTGGAAGAAAAGTCCATAAACCATTATTAAGGTAGACTTGGGGATATCCACTGCTTATCCCTGGGATAAGCAGCATGGAATCTATTAACCTTTTGGTATCCTGGCAGGTACTTGTAACCTGGATTGGCCACTGTTGGAAACAGGATACTGGGCTTGATGGACTTTTGGTCTGATCCAGCATGGAAAATCTTATGTTCTTAAAGATAGAGTGGAAGATTAGCCTAGTGATTAGAGCAGCCAAGAGAGAATCAAGGAAGCCATAGTTCAAATTCTGCTGATGCTTCTTGTGACTTTGGGCAATTCAGTTCACCTGCCATTTGCTCAAGTACAGACTTAGGGAGTCATTTTCTAAGCATTTTTCCTTTAGGCACAAAATAGGAGAAAACCTTTAGTAAATAGACCATTTAGATTGTGAGCCCTCTGAGGGCAGGGAAATATGTACCAGAATGCAATTCACTTTGAGCTATCAATGAAAAGGTATGGGCTAAATTCAATTTAATTAACAAATTTCTAGCCTGCACAATCCCTCATTCTTGGCGGGTTACAGTATTCATACAAAATAAAAAATATCATACAGAGAATAAAAGGCAACAAAAGCAAATTCTATATAAACAATAAAAACAAGGTCCAAATAAAGATTGTTCCATAATTATAAAATGTAAAAGTCAATTTTGAATAAGGCATTTCATGTTTTATCATAGGAATCCTTCTTAATATTCTTCACTAATTTTTGACAGCATACAACACTGACAGTTTACTGAATATTAGAGATGTGAATCGGAACCAGAATCGGATCCGATTTCAGTTCCGATTCACATCTCTACTGAATATATTATGAAAATTATGCAGGGTCATTTATCAAAATGTTTTATGGCATTAATGTCATAACACACGCAATAGTTATCGCAATATGTAGTGCGAATGTAAATTTGTCAAAGGAGTGGGACTGGGGAGGGGTTTGGGCAGGATTAATGAAAATGAGGGGCATTATTGCACCTGTTTTGGGCATGGGGAGAGGGGAGGAGTGGAGTGAGTAGAGAGAAAGTAGAGAGGGGTGGCACACATAGTAGTCAACTATTAATATCACTATAGGACAGCCAGCTAGTATCTCGAGGTGAGGTTCTGGTGGTGGTCTAGAGTTTTGGGGCCAGTTTTACATGCAGACAGACATATGAACAGCACAGTAGACCTTGGTGAAGATCTGACGTGATTTGGAGTGAGGAAAGTCACTCAAAGATGAGATTTCTACAATGTTCTCTCGCCCTAGTTTGATAGACTCGCTATCATAATTTGATAAATCTAGGCCTTGGTTTTTAATTACCGTTTTTATTTTAATAAGATTATTCTAAAATATAGAAAGGGTTCATAACAGGGAAATCTTTGATAGCACAAGGTTTATCAAACTCTGTACTCATGATCCTCAACCAGGATTGCGACAATGACTATTCGTGAACTATTCTGATTTTACTGTTAACTCAAAGCCTCTTATTTGTTTTTCTGTCTGTATGTCTGTCAGTTTGTCTTAACTTAATTGTAAGCTCCAGGGAGTATGGCCTGTCCATTATGTGTCTCAGCTGCATTTATCAGTCGTGCACTATATAAATCATGATAATAATTACAATTTTTGCATATGTTTGAACTAAAACTTTAAAAAATTCTGGCAGTTTTGCTAGCTGATCTTAGAGTAGTTCCAGAGGACTGGAGACAGGCATATGTGGTTTTTCTTTACAAAAGTGGAAGTAAGGAAAAGATTGGGAGCTATATGCCAGTTAGCCTGACCTCTGAGGTGAGCAAATTAATGGAATAGCTGCTAAAACAGAGGATAGTATGATTTAATGGAATCCATTGGATTGCAAGATCTGAGGCAGCATGATTTTACCAGTGATAGATTTTGTCACATGAATCTAATCAAGTTCTTTGATTGGTGACCAGAGAGTTAGCTCAAGGGAGAATGCCAGATGTAGTGCACTTGGATTTCAGTAAGGCCTATGACACATTTCTGCATAGGTTCCTTATAAATAACTTGAATATCCTTGGTATAAGCCCTAAAGTGACTGAGTGGGTTAGAAACAGGTTGAGTGGGAGGCAACAAAGGGAAGTGGTAAATGGAATTCACTCTGAGGAGAAGGGCATTACTAGTGGTGTGCCACAGGGTATTTGGACCAATTCTTTCCCACATTTTCAGAAGCGACATTGTGGAAGGATTGTTGGAAAGGTTTGCATTTTTTGCAGATTATACAGTTTAGACAGCCAGAAAGATGTAGAAAACATGAAGAAGGATCTAGTGAAGCTCGAGGAATGGTCTAGAATTTGGCAGCTAAACTTTAATGCTAAAAAATGAAAATTCATGCATTTGGGATGCAAAATCCCAAGGGAGCAGTATAATATAGGAGGTGAGATTCTTATAAGCCCGAATGAAAAAGATCTGGGGAAGATCATTTCACATGATCTTAAGGTGGCTAAACCAGTAGATAAGGTGACTGTAAAAGCCAGACAGATGCTTGGCTGCACAGCGACAGGACTAGTCAGCAGAAAAAAGGAGATGATATTGCCCCTGTATAAGTGTCTGGTGAAACTTCATTTGGAATACTATGTATTGCTCTGGAGACTGCACCTTCAAAAAGATATAAAGCAGTTGCAGTCGGTCCAGAGTGTGGCTACTAGAATGGTCAGTGGTCTTTGTATTAGACAATATTGGGACAGTTTTAAAGATCTAAACATGTATTTCCTAGAGGAAAGGCAGGATGGGGAGATATGGGACAAACATTTATATATCTCTAAGGTTTTCATGCACAGGAGGCGGTCTCTTTCAAAGGAAATGAGGCTCTAGAATGAGGGCCAAGGGATGAGGGTGAAAAGGAGTAGACTCGGGAGTAATTTAAGGAAATATTTCTTCACAGAGAGGGTAGTGGATGCCTGGAACAGCCTTCCTGTGAAAGCGATGGAGACAAGGACGGTATCTGAATTCAAGAAAGCATGGGATAAACACAGAGGATCTCTGAGGGAATTATAAACTGAATAGTTGTAGATGGACAGACTATACCAGCCATATGGTCTTTTACTGTCATCATATTTCTCAGGTTCTATGTAAAAATTCAAATTAATTTGCATATTTTATAAAATCAAGGGTCCTGACCACAAACATTGGGAAATCTTGCTCTGTTCTATGGAGAAAACTACAAATGAGGATTTCTAAATTCCATGGAAAAATATCATTGTCCTTTGAATTTGTCTGTCATAAAGTATGTAAAAGTAGTTTAAGGATTCAGAACAGGATTAAGTTCATTTGTTAGAAAAGATCAGGATATCAGTTGATGCAATGAATACAATTAAGTAAGAGATATCTGGTCTTCCAAGAGCAATGTGCATCATACTTATTTTATTAAATGAATCATTCGTGTGTCAGAACTGCAGATTAAAAGGTTACCTTCATGCTTTTTGCAACAAGCAACACTGTGTGGCTGAATACGGTAAATCTTCACAGCACAATAAGATTAATGGCATTAACGAATATTATTAGATGAGCGTGACTAAGAAAACCCATGTTCACCAATCTTGAATCAAATCCAATGAAATCTTTAGCACAGCTGATCCCAGTGTCTTGGCATGATTGATGTTATGGAAAGATTATGAGCATAGATAAAGTGACTTAAAAAAGGGACAGGGTGTGCTGACCTATTTGCATGTGTGTGCTGAGAGTAGCATTGCTGCTGTAATTAGTTATGCTCAGCAACACAATCAGAACTAGATAAATTAGTGTAATATTTTATTACTTAGCTCACATGTACTACATTGTTGAAAAAGTTTCTTAGTACTCTGTATGCCAGTAATTCAAATCAGTTTTCATCATTGCTTTTTTTTGTAGGAAAACAACTGTTACAAGGCTTAGAGAACTTTGTATGGGTTCTGTGCAATATTTAGAAAAATGATACTACAGAGGGGTTAGTAGATATTAAGTTTTGTCTTTTTGTCTTTTTGTCTACAATAGTGGATACTCTAGATGGAATAGTCAAAATAAGGAGACAAAAAATGCCTGGGTGTATAGGGAGGAGTAAAACCAGCAGAAAAAAGAAGGCATTGGTAATGGTGAGACCTCATTTGGAGTATTGGGTTCAATTGTGGAGGTAGTGCCTTCAAGAATATAGACAACGAAAGGAGACTTAAGGATCTAAAGACTGGGGTAGGCAAATCTGGTCCTGGAGTGCCACAAACAGTTCTGGGTTTCAGGCTATCCACAATGAATATGCATGAGATCTATTTGCATACGTTGAAGACAGTGCATGCAAATATATATCATGCACATTCATTGTGACTATCCTGAAAACCAGACCTGTTTGTGGCATTTCAGGACTGGAGTTGCCTACCTCTGATGTTTAACCCAGAGCAATGGTTTCCAAGCCTATCCTGGGGGACCTCCAGCTAGCCAGGTTTTCACAATATCCACAATGAATATGCATGAGAGAGATTTGCATGCACTTCCTCCATTGTATGCAGATCTATCTCATGCATCTTTATTATGGATAGCCAGAAAACTAGGCCTCTTTGTGGCTCTCGAGGACCGGAGCTGGCCACCTCTGAACTAGGGGACATGATATAAGATTCAAAGTGGATAGCCTCAGGAGTAACATTAGAAATATTTCTTCATACAGGAGTATGTGGATACTTGGAATTGTCTCCCAGTTCAAATGGTGAAAGCAAAAACAGTAACAAAATTCAAGAATGCATGCAATAAACTTAGAGGTTCTTAGTCATGAAAAACTGAAAGGAAAGTCAGAGATACACTGGGGTCTATGTCATTATAAAAGGAAGTAAACTGAGCAGGCTACCTGAGCATTATGGTCCTTCTTTGATGTCATATTCTGTGTTTCTATGTCACAAAACAACAGAGACAATTTAGCTAAATATGTATGTAGCTCAAGATAAAATGGCTATATAGGGTTTTAGCAAGCCAGAAATCATGTCTGGCTTAGAAACCAACCAACGCTAGTCTTCTCAGTCATTAACCCCCAAATTGTTATTTTTCCAAACAACCTTGTGTGAATAATATTTCAGATTTGTTCATGTGCAAATGTCAATGTAATTCCAATTTAAAACCAAAAACCCCAAAGATTTCTTAAGTACAGTCAACAAACATGAAATCCTAACATCAGCTGATGTTTTGTGGCACAAACTGTATCAGGGGAACAATGCCATAATAAACTTATCTGAAGCTGGTGGTTAGCATTAGGTGGAACACCTCAGATGTACTGAGGAGATTGTATTAGCATCACTTGCTCTGAACTATATCATAGTACACACAATAGTAATGAGCAGCGCAGGTCCGTCCTGGCATGCCTGGCGCCTGCGGGTAACCTGGTGCAGTGCTCAGGTCCTGCCACCTCCCTCCCTTCACCAATTTAGTGTCCTCAGAGCTGCATTGCTGGCCTCCCCCCTCCGGCCCTCGCTCCTTGTCGGTGCACAAACGGGCTGGCATGTTGAGGACGTCATTTGGGAGTGCCAACCTTGCTAGATGATCTCAACATAAGGGGACACTGTTGTGGCGCGATGACAACCCAGACCCCTTAAATAGGAAGTCTGCTGTGCATCGTTTCCTTTTACCTGCACCATTGTTACCGCCCTCCCCCCTTTAGAGCATCTGTGCAGGGTGTGGTGTCCAGTCCCTATGTTTCAAACACTCATTGTTATGATTGGTTATAGTCATATGTGGGGTACGTGCATGAGCCATACATATAAATATATATACATATATTATATAGGTGACTATGATGTATGCAAGGAGTGGGCACAAGTGAGGGTGGGCCATATATCTATGCTTAGCATTTACTTAGCCATTGTCATATGTGATAGTTAATGTAAACAATAAACATAGGAATTCTGTGGGTAGTATTGGTATGCTTGGGTTGATTTCCTTATCTATATCCAGAAGCCAGTTAACCAAAGTTAGCCACCATTGTACATGTCCTTGTAAACTTCTAGCCCCTTTTATAGATAGTGCAAAATGTTAGTTAACTTTCAGGGTCATTCATCAAATAGCGTTATGGCGTTATCGCGGGCATTAGGGCCATAACGCCCGCGATAACACCATAACGCATGCGATAAATAACGCATCGCGAAATGTGTATGTAAATTTTGAAAATGTAGTCAAAGGGGAGGAGTTTGGGTGGAGTTTATGAAAATGAGGGGTGTTTAATGTTGCATGTGATAGCGTAACGCACGCTATCGCACGATTTAATGCCTGAAATAACTGCACCTTTTTTCCTGACATTATGCCCGAAACAGGATTTATGAAAAAATATCCTGTTTTGGGGGGGGGGCGGGGGTTGGGAGGGAGAGAGAGAGAGTGCACCTCTGGGGAGGCACACATACTCGTCCATTCTGAACTCTGGGTGAGGTTTTGGTGGTGGGCTAGGTTTTGGGGGGCAGTTTTACATGCACAGTCAGAGGAACGAACAGCACAGTAGACATCAGTGAAGATTTTATGTGATTTGGAGTGATGAAAGATATAAAAAGATGAGATTTATACAATGTACTCTTGACCTAGCTTGATGCACTCTCTACCTAGCTGCTATCAAGCTAGGTCGAGAGTACAATGTACAAATCTCATCTTTGTGTACCTGTCATCACTCCAAATCACATAAAATCTTCTCTGATGTCTACTGTGCTGTTCATACCTCTGACTATGCATGTAAAACTGCCCCCAAAACCTAGCCCACCGCCAAAACTTCACCCCAAGTTACTAGTTGCCCCTCTTACAGTGGTATAAATAGTTTACTTATATGAGAGCCTGTATCTCTCTCTCTTCTCTGCATAAATTTAGTGCACATTGTAGTATCTGGAAAATTACCCTAAACACACCCCATTTTTTTTTTTTGTGAGCGCTATTCTCACAAAGGGGTAGATTTTCAAACCGCGCGAATTGGCGTACTTTTGCTGGCGCATCAGGCGCAAGCAAAAGTACGCGGGATTTTAGTAGATACGTGCGTAGCCGCGCGTATCCGGTAAAATCCTGGATCGGCGCGCGCAAGGCTATCGATTCTGTATAGCCGGCGCGCTCCGAGCCGCGCAGCCTACCCCCGTTCCCTCCGAGGCCGCTCCGAAATCGAAGCGGCCTCGGAGGGAACTTTCTTTTGCCCTCCCCTCACCTTCCCCTCCCTTCCCCTACCTAACCCACCCGCCCGGCCCTGTCTAAACCCCCCCCTTACCTTTGTCGGGGGATTTACGCCTCCCTCTGGGAGGCGTAAATCCCAGCGGGCCGCTAGCGCGCCAGGACGCGACCTGGGGGCGGGTACGGAGGGCACGGCCACGCCCCCGGACCGCCCCGGGCCGTAACCACGCCCCCGGGCCCACCCCCAAAACGCTGCCGACACACCCCCAAAACGCCACGCCGACCGGGCCCGGCCACCGACACACCCCCGACACGCCCCCCTCGCCAAACCCCGGGACTTACGCGAGTCCCGGGGTCTGCGCGCACCAGTAGGCCTATTGAACATAGGCGCACCGGCGCGCAGGACCCTGCTCGCCTAAATCCGCCCGGATTTAGGCGGATTTAGGCGAGCAGGGCTCTGAAAATCAGTCCCAAAATTTATAGCAAAATGATTAATCTAGATCTTTGTAAGCTTTATTTAGCATTTGCTTATTGCATTGTTGCAGCAAGTGCAGGTACCTGAGCCGGTGGCAAACTTTGGCAAGTGGCTCTGGTGTTTCACCATGGTACAAGGTCAGGCATCAGCTGACAAGGGAACATCTTTATAGCAAAAGGCTGGGGTATGGTTATGCCTTGGAGGGGAGGCCCCTTGCTTGGGAACAAGGTTGAGGGGGAGGGGGGTCAGATGAGGGGATCACTGTCTTGCTTGGTTTTATGATAGGTGGCATAATCCCGTCATCTTCATTACCATGACTCGGGTATGGGTTAATCTAATTACGTTATGTCAATAAAGCTGCGGCCTTTGCTTCCAATTCAGATCCCTTATGCTTGTGACTTGTTTCACTCACCTTGTGTTGGGGGGGGGGGGGGGAGGGAGAAGGACTGGGTTGACTCTAGTCACAGATGTCAGAGTTAATGAAATTAGAAGAAACCATTCTGAATTCCCAGATGGTTTCCTGGTATTTGGAGTTTCCAGGTATTTAGAGTTTCTAGGAAAACATTCTCTGTTTTTGATGTGGCAAACATGCCCCTAGTTGAGCTCTTTTTTGTAAAAACCATTGAAATAAGAACAAGAAAATACAGCTTCAGCATAGATCCAAGCAGATATTGCCAAAGAGAAGGCAGAAGGTGGTTGGTAGAAATTGATGGTCATATTATGGCCATTTGAGTGTCTGAGATGTCCTTGGTAATAGAATGCTATAAGGAGGGACACAAAAATTCAAAATGTAACCCTATGAAGCTGAAAAAAATAGGATAGGTCCTCTACGGTGCTCATTGTAGGAGCAAGTTTCTCTATTAAGCAGGGACTTAAACATTTTTATAATGAAAGAGCTCATCTGGTGAAAATGCAATGGCTGCTGAAGTTTGAGGATACCAGAAATATGCTGAGAGCATTACCAGTAAGAACCCTTTTAACTCACCTGCATCCAAGATGAGAACCCTGTAAGATATGGAGAAGATAATGTGAACTAGCAATTAATGTTGGAGAAGCAACTTTAAAATATGGAGAAAACCTTGAAGATGATTTTTAACACTGTCCAGAACATACAAAAAAACATGGGGGAAAAAAAGATAAAATAAAAAAAATATTAAAATACCTTCAGATAATTGAAAATGATAGTTGTCAAAATGACTGAGTTATATCAACATTCTCCCTAACTCTCTGAACCTCAGAAGAAAATAACTTTTCCTTTGTTCTCCCCTTCTCCAAAATGCACAAGAGGAAGGGGAAAACCTGAGACTTTCCCTCAGAGGATTGTAAATTTGATCAATGTTCTTCCTTTTCTTACAAGAAAAGGATGCAGTTGACCGGACTAGATGAATCAGGTACAGTTGCAGCCCTTGACTAAGACCACACCCCTAGCCTGGGCTTTATTCAATGTTTGAAAGTCCCCCCTATCAAGATTTTCTGGAGCCTGGGATGGTGCTAAGGCTTGAAGTTGCCTCTGTATGAAATTGTGGGAGGCTGGAGTGCATTTATTGCTGGAAGCTATGAGGTGAATTTTAAAAGCCCGGCACGCACATCAATTAGAGGATGTGTGAAGAAGTCAGGCTTCCGCGCCCACTGTAATTTTAGAAAGCACCCAGATACATGCGTAAATGTTGCGGCGTGCCACATCTCAAAAATTTCCAAAAAGGGGTGGGACATTGACATTTCAGGGCCTAGCCAAGAGATGCGTGCGTCAATACTTAGGCACCCTGGCATTCGCCGAGGTCCCCTGCCAAGCAACTTTACCTCTGCTACAGCTGTGTAAGTCATAAAATAAAAGGACTGAGCCATTTCTGAGTGGTTTAAAGGATCTGGGGTAACTGGGGAGAATGAAGGCTATCAAACCAGGGGGTTGTTGGAGAACCCAGCTGTTAACTGGGTGGATATGGATGGGTGGATATGGATAGGTGGATGAACTGGTAAACTGAGAATGGCATGGGCGTGCATTATAAAATAGCCGTGTCCCTGGGCATGGGCTGATACGTGCATACAAATGAGCGCCTGCATGACAGTTTGAAAGTTATCATGTATGGATGTAGCTGTAGAGTTTAGAGAACACTTGTAGATGGTAACTGAGGAAGAGCAGACTGGAAACTGCAGATGTACAGGAGATGCTTATTGGAAGCAAAGCTTCCAGACCAGCTGCCCCAATAATTGTAGTAGAAATGGTTGATGAGTAGATTTTAAGTAATCTGGTCCTGTGAGTAACTTCAGTGTCTTACCAGCAGATGTAGTAAAGGGGATAGTCCTAAAGAGATTATACTAGAGACTATCTGGAGTACAGTTACTCATTTGGAGGCAATGCTGGCAAAAGTGGAGCTGCAAAACTCTTTTATCATTAATTTGGATTACAGTACTGTGTATCTAAGAGGTGGTAAGTACATCTAGAAAGTGGCAAGACTATGCATATAACTCTGAAGGCGTGAGAGAGTTAAGAAAATTACAACTGAAATTAACTAAAATGGAGGAACCAAACCGAATGCTGAAGACCATACCTCTGAAAGGATATAGATGGGCTAAAGGTAATCCAGAGAAAGGTTACCAAAATGGTGCAAAGTCTACACCAAAACACACATAATTTAAGACTTAAGGACCTAAATATGTATACTGATGAGGAAAGGAAAGACAGGGGAAAATGATAGAGACCTTAAAATGCATAAATAATGCATGAGAAGCATATTTGTTTTCAGAGGAAAGAAATTTCTAGCATAAGAGGTCACCGTATGAAGCTCCAAGAAGGTAGCCTCAAGAGCAACATCTGAAAAATGTTTTTATGGAAAGGATGGTGGATGCATGGAATGGCCTTCATGGTGGAGACAAAAATGGTAACAGAATTCAAGAGTGCATGGGATTAATACAGAGGATCCCTAATTGTGAAGGATTAAAGGGTAAGCCAGGGATTAACTTGCACCTATGGCACTGCACCAAGAATGATATTGAGCAGAGTAGATGGGCTAATAGGCCCTATCTGTGGTCATATTAGAGATGTGAATCGTGTCCTCGATCGTCTTAACGATTGATTTCGGCTGGGAGGGGGAGAGAATCGTATCGTCGCCGTTTGGGTGTTTAGAGTATCGTGAAAATCGTTAAAATCGTGAACCGGCACACTGAAACCCCCTAAAACCCACCCCGACCCTTTAAATTAAATCCCCCACCCTCCCGAACCCCCCCCAAATGCCTTAAATTACCTGGGGGTCCAGCGGCGGTCCATAGCTAAATCGGGGGAAGGGGGAGGGCAGGAAAACCGGCACACTAAAACACCCTAAAACCCACCGCGACCCTTTAAATTAAATCCCCCACCCTCCCGAACCCCCCCAAATGCCTTAAATTACCTGGGGGTCCAGCGGCGGTCCGGAACGGTCTCCTGCAATTGAATCGTGTTGTCTTCAGCCGGCGCCATTCTGCGCCGCCATTTTGCAAAATGGCGGCGCAAAATGGCGGCGGCCATAGACCAACACGATTCGACTGCAGGAGGTCGTTCCGGACCCCCGCTGGACTTTTGGCAAGTCTTGTGGGGGTCAGGAGGCCCCCCCAAGCTGGCCAAAAGTCCCTGGGGGTCCAGCGGGGATCCGGGAGCGATTTCCTGCCGCGAATCGTTTTCCATATGGAAAATGGCGCCGGCAGGAGATCGACTGCAGGAGGTTGTTCAGCGGGGGTTCCGGACCCCGGCTGAACGACCTCCTGCAGTCGATCTCCTGTTGGTCTATGGCCGCCACCATTTTGCGCCATTTTGCAAAATGGCGGCGCAGAATGGCGCCGGCTGAAGACAACACGATTCAATTGCAGGAGGCCGTTCCGGACCGCCGCTGGACCCCCAGGTAATTTAAGGCATTTGGGGGGGGGGGGGTTCGGGAGGGTGGGGGATTTAATTTAAAGGGTCAGGGGTGGGTTTTAGGGGGTTTTAGTGTGCCGGTTTTCCTGCCCTCCCCCTTCCCCCGATTTACGATTTTTTGACGATAAATCGGGGGAATTGGTATTGTATCGTGGCCCTAACGATTTTTGACGATTTAAAATATATCGGACGATATTTTAAATCGTCAAAAAACGATTCACATCCCTATAATCTATGGACCGAATTTTGAAAGTGTTGCTATCGCTGAAAAGCCCTTATACGCAAGTATGTGGGCTGCACACGAGCAACACATTTTAATAACCTGGAAGTTACACATATATATATAAACATGGACAAGCAATAAAAAAGGGGTGAGTTCGGGGCAGGGCATGAGCACTGCAGAGTGGGGCCAACTGTTATGTGCATAACTCCATATTTTAAAACCAGAGGCCGCAGCGCGTAGAGGCTTGTTAGCCACTTGATTTTACTGCTGTTCCTGAGAGGAGCAAGTCTGCAGATGTAAGCCCAAAAACGCGACATGACAGGGCGAGGGGTCTGGGTCAACTGGGAGGTATGCAGGATGAAGAACCAGAGGAGTCTAGATAACCTCGAGACTGACTGAGCAAACTGGTGGACTCATTTGAAAAACTGGGAATGTTCCTCACAAGAGCATGTTTTAAAATCCGCTTACCTTTGGCAAAGTCCTGTGGAAGATACATGAAGTAAGTTTGCTTGAGTAACCTCTTAAAATTAGGAGTACACTTATATGGGGTAGGTGTATTTTAAATCATTCGTGCACAACTGCGCGTGATTTCAAGTTCAAGCATATTTCCGCTCAAGTGCCAATAAGCACGTGTATGGGCTCATTTTAAAATTAGACTGTATGTTTTTATATTTCAAACTTTCAGTAAACAAACAACTTATCTGGTTAAGAACTAAAGAAATGCCATGCTGGATCAGACCAATGGTCAATCGAACGCTGCATCCTGTCGTCAAGAGTGGCCAGACTGGGTCACCTAGAAATACCCACTGGTCACAACAATATTTTTGTGAAAGCCCCTTAGCTTCCAGTGAAGAAACTCTGATGATGATCTAGTTTCAGATTGTATGTTCTTTCTTTGTAATAATAATATAGTTATCATCTTGCATGAAACTTCTAAGGTAAAGTAGTATAAGAAAGAGTTATAATTCGGTAGTAAAAAACTGAGTAGAAAATAAGAAGAAACCTATATCTACCACAATTTCTCTCTGCCACAGCTGTGACAAGTCCTCAGCAACTCAGAGCACTGAGAACAAAAACTGGAATTTAAAGAGACTTAAAGAAATACTTTATCTTACTGAGAAAGATTCAGACAGAATTATAGCTATATGGTGCCCTTATTGCTGTCATAGCATTATAAAGTGCAGAAGTGTTCCAGAGGTGCTTAGTATTATACCCATATCATAAACAGAGTACAAAACTGTACAGAAGTTTCCTGACCCTAAAGGTACTACATCCAGCCAGTCAGTCCATACACCCTGATGGAATGCACAGTTCTATATCTATTTTTACGCCAAGGAGAGTTAATGATTAATGTGGTGGATTACTTCCTTCCTTTCTAACCATCCCTTCAGTTAAATCAGCAAGACTGACCCAGGTCAGAGAGCGGGCACTATCCTTGGCCGGACCCATATTATTGAACACCATGCCTCTGGAGATTAGACTTCAGAGAGATTTTAAACTTTTTAAAAAGAGTTTAAAAACCTGGCTTTTTAAACAGGCATTTGTTAGAGAAAACGAAGTTTAGGAGTGTAATGAATACAGGCAGCAGAACATCAGCACACAGCACTTAACTCAATATGTGTGTCTTTGTTATTTTATTGCACTTTTAACAAGTAAAAATATACAGTTCAATAGAATTATGCATAGACAAGAAAAAGGACAATATTTACAATTTTCATCAACTAGTCTTTATTATGAAACTATGTTACTGAACTTTAATGGCACTTTTATAGATAGTATTAATAATATACACAACCTCCATAATTTTATATGTGCCTTTATGTAAACCGTTGTGATGGTATATAACTTGACGGTATAGAAAAGATTTTAAATAAATAAATACATTATAAATGGAAAACCAGAGACTCATGTGGCTACTATGACTGTAGGAGATGAAAAACTAGAAACATTAAAAAAAAAAAGTAAAAGAAGGATGATGGGAATATTCTATTATTTTTTATACCAACTCAGCTTAAAAAAAACTAAAACTATCTCACTGAAAAACAAGAAAATGTTGCTATTGTAGAGAAAAAAGTACATATGTTCCAAGATCTAGAACAACAAACACATATACTTCCATACTGGCTAATATCTTTAAGAACAATATAGGGAGGAAAGAGTTATATTGAGAAAAGAAAAATTGCTTCAGTTTGGTCTATGATGATGCTAAGAGTTAGATCTAATACAATAGGAAATAATCTTTTAATCCCATACTAACAGCTAGAAAATAAAAATGTTTGTAACCCTCCCCTTTCACAAGGGGCATTACTTAAGAGACTGCTGAACTCTTGGTCACTCATGGCAGCTAGGATCATGGATTTTGCTAATGGGTGACAGGCTAACCTATAAGGCCCGAGATCACACTTAGATAATAATAATAATAATAATAATAAAACAAATAACAGTCCTCACCACCAGCATTATGTTCCAAAACAAGTAATTTTACTGATGATAAAAAGTAATAGTAAACAGCCCCGCATTATACAAAGTAAAACAGTTCAGAGACAAAATAAAATGTAAAGGAAAACAGTCTTTTGCTAAAAGAATTCCAGCACAGTTCCAAGACACAATCATATCTCTTCAAATTACTTGAGTATTAAGGCAGGAATCAGGGGATCTTGAGATTGAAAAGCTTCTTAAGTCTGGATGCAGATTGTTCCCTCATAGAAGCTACTTCAAGCTTAATATGGAAAAGGAAGAAAAGTTCCCTTTTCAGGGGCCTTGGAGAGCCACAGCCTCTTGGCTGCCTCTCTAACTCTCTCTTTGATAACTCCTCAAAGTCCTCCTTTTGAAACATTATGACATTAGTTTTAGCATAAGGTTAAAAAGTCAGTCAAAAAGACTTTCAAAAACAGTCTTTGATAGACATTCAACTCCGTTGACAATGTGAAGAAGAATTAATAAGCAATCTCTCAATGCAAGATATAAACACAGCCCAACACGGCCGGTGTTTTGCAGGAAAAGCTTCCTCAGGGGCATCTAAACAATATCAACATAGGAGTATTTGCCAGTTCAAGATGGACACGAAGTCTCAGAAGTTCTTCTTCATCGCAAGGAGGAGTTGAATGTCTATCAAAGACTGTTTTTTAAAGTCTTTTTGACTGACTTTTTAACCTTATGCTAAAACTAAAAATTTCAAAAATTCAAAACAATTATTTTTCAATTAATAAAATTAATTTTTATAGTGATGGTGAATGATTAGAAGACCGGTTGGGTTTTAGGTTAAAATCACAACGTCTGGCTTGATGACACCATCACTTAGGCTATAATTTAAATCTTATTTGGTTGCCCTTGTTGTCTACAGTTTTACCGATTGGGTTACTGTATTGACTCCCTTTGTTATAGATTTGTGATTTCAATTGCCCCAATATTGACTGGGGAAATGTAATATCAGGACATGCTAGGAAAGTAAAGTTTCCAGGTGAAATAAATGACTGCCTAATGAAACAGAGGGGGAGCCATTTTAGACCTAATTCTTAGTGGAATGCAGAATTTGATGAGAGAGGTAATACTGGTGGGGCTGCTCAGCAACAGTGATCATTGTGCAATCAAATTTGACTTAATGACTGGGAGAACATTAAGAAACTCTACAATCTAGCATTTAAATTTCAAAAGGGAGATTTTGATAATATGAGGAAAATAGAAAAAAACTGAAAAGTACAGCTACAAAGGTTAAGAGTTTACATCAGGCATAGTCATTGTTTAAAAATATTATTTTAGAAACCTAGTTCAGATTTTATGTATTTATTATATTCTAGAGATGTGAATCGGAACCGGAATCGATTCAGATTCCGGTTCAGATTCACATGTGGTTTTTTTTTTCATCGGGCCTGATCGCGGTTTTGTTTATAGGTTGCACATGAGCCAATAAACAAAAAACCCACCCCGACCCTTTAAAACTAATACCTTAGCTTCCCCACCCTCCCGTCCCCCCCAAAAAAACTTTTTACAGGTACCTGGTGGTCCAGTGGGGGTCCCTGGAGCGATCTCCCGCTCCCGGGCCGTCGGCTGCCACTAATCAAAATGGCACTGATGGCCCTTTGCCCTTACCATGTGACAGGGTATCCGTGCCATTGGCCGGACCCTGTCACATGGTAGGAGCACTGGATGGCCTGCACCATCTTGTGCTCCTACCATGTGACAGGGGCTGACCAATGGCACCGGTAGCCCCTGTGACATAGTAAGGGCAAAGGCTATCGGCACCATTTTGATTACTGGCAACCGATGGCCCGAGTGCAGGAGGTCGCTCCTGGACCCCTGCTGGACTTTTGGCAAGTCTTGTGGGGGTTAGGAGGGTCCCCCAAGACTTGCCAAAAGCACCTGGTGGTCCAGCGGGGGTCCGGGAGCGACCTCCTGCACTCGGACCGTCGGCTGCCAGTATTCAAAATGGAGCCGATAGTCTTTGCCCTTGCTATGTCACAGGGGCTACCGGTGCCATTGGTCAGCCCTTGTCACATGGTAGGAGCACAAGATGGCGCCGGCCATCCAGTGCTCCTACCATGTGACAGGGTCCGTCCAATGGCATGGATACCCTGTCACATGGTAAGGGCAAAGGGCCATCGGCGCCATTTTGATTAGTGGCAGCCGACAGCCCGGGAGTGGGAGATCGCTCCAGGGACCCCCCACTGTACCACCAGGTACCTGTAAAAAGTTTTTTGGGGGGGTCGGGAGGGTGGGGGAAGCTAAGGTATTAGTTTTAAAGGGCCAGGGTGGGTTTAGGGGTTATTTTTGTGTGCCTTTTTCCCGCCCTCCCCCAAAATGATAAGAGAACCCCCATGATCAATATCGTGGGGTTTTCCTATCATTTTGGGGAAGCCCCCGATTTCTGATGATTTTGAAAATATTGTCCGATATTTTCAATCGTCCGAAGCCCAATTCACATCCCTATTATATTCTGCTTTTTGCCACTTCAAAATGGATTACATTCAAGTATTGTATTTCTCTATCCCCAGAAGGACTTATGGATGTATTCCACACATTAAAAGAAGTGGAAGGAAAGCCAAATGACTGCTCGCATTGTTAAAAGGTGAGGTGAAAGAGGCTATATTATTCAAAAGAACTTCTTTTTAAAAATTGGGAAAAGGTTCTAACTGAAGAAAATAGGAAAAAGAATAAACAGTGGAAAATTAGATGTAAAACATTGATAAGGCAAGCTAAAAGAGAATTTGAAAAAAGCTGGCTGTAAAGGCCACAAATTCATAACAAAAACTTTTAAAAATATATCCAAAGCAGAAAGCCTGTGAGGGAGTTGGTTAGACCTTTAGATGATCGAGGGGTTAAAGAAGCACTTACGGAAGAGAACTCCATCAGGGAAACACTGAATTAATTCTTTGCTTTGGCGTTTACTAAAGAGGATGTTGGGGAGATACCTGTGCCGGAACTATTTGCAATGGTTATAATTCAGAAGAACTGATACAAATCACTCTGCCCATACAGACTTCATACATTTCAGATTCATGCTAACCACTTTCCAGTCTGCTATTGCACTTGTCAAACAAGATTACTATGTCCATCTGACAGACTCTCTTGCATCCAACTCTCGCCATCCCTTTCCCATACTCAATTCCCTCCCCTCCCTCCTCCCCATCACTCTCTGCCCAGAAAGGGCCGGATTTTATTAGCTACATGCGGGCGTAGATTTGTGCGCACAACCCGGCGCGCACAATTCTACGCCCGATTTTATAATATGCGCGCGCAGCCGCACGCATGTTATAAAATCCTGGGTCGGCATGCGCAAGGGGGTGCACACTAGTGCATCTTGCACACGCCGAGCCCTAGGGGAGCCCCGATGACTTTCCTCGTTCCCTCCGAGGCCGCTCCGAAATCAGAGCGGCCTCGAAGGGAACTTTCCTTCGGCCTCCCCCCCATCTTCCCCTATCTAACCTGCCCCCCAGCCCTACCTAAATCCCCCCCCACCTTTATTTTATAAGTTGCACCTGCCTCCAGGCATGCTGGCCCACGGCCGGCCTGCGATCCTGGGCACAGCAGCAAATGGCCGAAATCGGAGCAGCCTCGGAGGGAATGGAGGCAGGCTGCTTGGCTTGGCGCACTCAGGTTGCACAATTGTGCACTCCCCTGTGCGCACCGACCCTGGATTTTAACACATGCGCCTGGTAGCGTGCGCATGTTATAAAATCGGGCATAGATTTGTTCGTGCCGGGTTGCACGAACAAATCTACACCCGCGAATAACTTTAAAAAGCTACCCCTTATTCTCTTGGTACTCTGATTTCCTTTCATGGCTTTCAATATCAATTTTATGCTAATGACTCCCAGATCTACCTTTCTATACCAGAAATTTCACCAGAAATCCAGTCCTGAATCTCAGCCTGCTTGTCTGATATTGCTGCTTGGATGTCCCAAGTCTCTTGTTCTGTATGTTTGTCTTATTAAATTGTAAGCTCTCTTGAGCAGAGGCTGTCTTTTTCGTGTGTTTGTACAGTGCTGCACATGTCATACAGTGCTATAGAAATGTTAAGTAGTTGTTGTAGCAGCAGCAGTAAGGCAGATTGACAAATTAAAGAGAAGCAAATCGCCCAGACCAGATGGTATACACCCCAGAGCTTTGAAGGAACTAAAAAATGAAATTGAAAACTGTTACTGGTAATTTGTAACCTATCGTTGGGATTGTCCACCATGCTTAAAGACTGGAAGGTCCAGGGGTGACTGCCTCCTTTTTTTACATTTGTATATGTGCATGCAAAAGTGAAAATGTGTGCACATTTTTTACTTTTATAAAATATGGAATATGCAGGTAGAGGCTATTTACATTCATATAGGATAATTTTTGTGTGCATAATGTTTTGAAAATTCACCTACTACTTTTGAAAATGTTTTACACAATCAAGTTATATTTTTTTCTGCAAATAAAATATATGCACATATGTTTATAAAATAGGTAGGAAAAGTGCATGCTTTTAATGCATTGCAATCAGAAACAACTTAATTTACCCCACTCATATATAAAAATTAATAAAGTAGGATGAGGAAGGTTTCATACGTTTTCTGTCACTTGCTTCCACAGCCTTGTGTACAGAAACTTACCATGTTGTAATCATGAACCCACCTCCATCCTACCTGAAAAAAATTATTTTGAACATTTTTATGTGAAAAAAATCAAAATGTGTATGTGTACTTAAAAATCAGCTAAAAAAGCTCAATCTTATTCAAGTTTTTAGTCTTATTCAAATTTATATAAATGAGTGCTAACGTCTTCAATGCTTGCCACGTCTGAAAAACAATTAATCACAGTTTATATCTTCAACCCTTACTGTGTCTAATTGACGATTATAGTCATCTTCTTATTTTCTCTTTTAGCACTCTCAGCTTTTTTCTTTTAACACTCTCAGCTAGACGCCAGCCACATGATGTGAGAAGTCCCGACGGTGAAGAAAAAGGATAGAGACTCCCCTAATGAAGAAAAATGGATTGTATGGAAACATGATCATGTCGGGAGACATTTGACACAAAGTTAAGTTGAACGGGCAGTATAAATACCATACTAATTGTTGGCTGGGAACATAAAAGTGGCATGCAATAAAGCTATGGCTGAGAGTGATGAACATAAAGGTGGCGTGTAAAAAAGCTGTGGCTGAGAGTGTTGAAAGAAAAAAAGAGGATAACTAAGGTGGCATGTAAAAAAGCTGAGAGTGTTAAAAGAGAAAATAAGAAGATGACTATAATTAATTTTAATAAGACTAAAAACTTGAATAAGATTGAGCTTTTTTAGCCTATTTTTAAGTACCCATACATGTTTTGATTTTTTCACAGAAAGAGGGAGCGATTTCCATGAAAGTCCTGAACTGAGTCTCCGAAAGGTGAACCTCTTGCTTGGTGAGAATGTCCAGCAGATCTCAGGGCATGAGAGGCGAGGTCTATAAATTTTAAGGCTGCAATGAAACAAAGGAGGACAATGCCATATAGAGCCTTGTAAATAAAAGTAAGAATCTTAAATCTTTCTTGCCAAACACTTGGAAGCCAGTGTAAAGAATGGAGAACTGGGGAAAGTTGATCTCTTACCGAGTGTGCCTGTTAAGATGCCAGCAGCAGCATTTTGGATTAGGGATGTGAATCGTTTTTTGACGATTTAAAATATCGTCCGATATATTTTAAATCGTCAAAAATCGTTAGAAGCGCGATACAATAGGAATTCCCCCGCTTTATCGTCAAAAATCGTAAATCGGGGGAAGGGGGAGGGCGGAAAAACCAGCACACTAAAACAACCCTAAAACCCACCCCGACCATTTAAAATAAATCCCCCACCTTCCCGAACCCCCCCCCAAAATGCCTTAAATTACCTGGGGTCCAGAGCGGGAGTCCCAGTGTGATCTTTTACTCTCGGGCCTGCGGTGCGTTGTAGAAATGGCGCCGGCGCTACCTTTGCCCTGTCATATGACAGGGCAAAGGTAGCGCCGGCGCCATTTTGTTTTTTGTCCCCCGACGTCAGGAGCGTAGGAGATCGCTCCCAGACCCCCGCTGGACCCCCAGGGACTTTTGGCCAGCTTGGGGGGGCCTCCTGACCCCCACAAGACTTGCCAAAAGTCCAGCTGGGGTCCGGGAACGACCTCCTAAACTCGAATCGTTTTGCCATACAGCAAAATGGCGCCGGCCATACGTGTATGGCCGGCGCCATTTTGCCTGTGCGCGCCAACCCTGGATTTTAACACATGCGCGTGGTAGCGCGCGCATGTTATAAAATCGGGCATAGATTTGTTCGTGCCGGGTTGCACGAACAAATCTACACCCGCGAATAACTTTAAAAAGCTACCCCTTATTCTCTTGGTACTCTGGTTTCCTTTCATGGCTTTCAATATCAATTTTATGCTAATGACTCCCAGATCTACCTTTCTATACCATGGCGCCGGCCATACGCGTATGGCTGGCGCCATTTTGCTGTACGGCAAAACGATTCGAGTTTAGGAGGTCGTTCCCGGACCCCCGCTGGACTTTTGGCAAGTCTTGTGGGGGTCAGGAGGCCCCCCCAAGCTGGCCAAAAGTCCCTGGGGGTCCAGCGGGGGTCCGGGAGCGATCTCCTATGCTCCTGACGTCGGGGGACAAAAAAACAAAATGGCGCCAGCGCTACCTTTGCCCTGCTGTCATATGACAGGGCAAAGGTAGCGCCGGCGCCATTTCTACAATGCAGCGGAGGCCCGAGAGTAAAAGATCACACCGGGACCCTCCCTCTGGACCCCAGGTAATTTAAGGCATTTTGGGGGGGTTCGGGAGGGTGGGGGATTTATTTTAAAGGGTCGGGGTGGGTTTTAGGGATGTTTTAGTGTGCCGGTTTTCCCGCCCTCCCCCGATTTACGATTTACACGATATTTTAAATAACAAAACCGCGACGATAAGATTCCCTCCCCCCCCAGCCGAAATCGATCGTTAAGACGATCGATCACATGATTCACATCTCTATTTTGGATAGCTTGCAGGGCTTTCAAGGTTGTCATAGGAAGCTCTAATTGTTGCGTCCATCGGTCTCAGATGGCTTCGACCTTTGTGCCTCACCATTCTCTCTGCTCTCCCCACTAGCCTTGGGAAGATGGCTACTGCCGCGTCTGCATGCTGCTTCCTCTGGCATCCCCGGAACGGCTATGGCAAAGCCTCACACCATGTTGCTCCTAAGGGCCTCATATTATCTTTCCTTCTTTATTTTTACATATTGCAGTTGTCTTCCTAGAGGTAAAATCATATTATAAACAGCTCTAAGTACAACAGTGTTAAAAATAACCCAGTCTACAGGAAGTGGGGTGGGAGAAAAGCAGATAAAACACCACTCAAATGCCCTCCAACAATACTATCCTTTTATTTATTTTATTATTTTTTTAAATTTATGAGCTTCCTACACGATGTACAAATAGACATCCATAATAAAATCAGTACAGACATTACAGACATCATCAGAAGAGTTTTCAGTGAGATCTTCTCTTTTATGTCTCAATAATATGCTACTAGATTAAGTTTAGCTTTCCTTTAAACATTAACCTCCCAAAATCCTAGTTGTTAATTAGTGATCACGCTGGTGTTTTCTGTGGGCCTAAATTTAGCTGCGTTTGGGCTGCTCAACAGATGTTCTTTTTCTCACTTATGTATTATGCAACTGGGTAAATCTTTTTAATCTCTATTTTTGGAAGTTTTCTGACTGAAGCTCTACAGAAAAAAAGAAATGGTTTCATTGTCTGTTTACATTTCAGATTCCTATTGCAGATAAACATTATGGTTACACATTACAAGGCAAAAATAAAGTGCTATTTTAGGTCAATTTTCCCTGATCATTCTCTAAGTGAATGAAGCAAATAGTATCTGTTGCGACAGTCACCTTACCGCATTGGCGACTCCCTCCTGGGTTGATGGAAGGCTGGCGGCCGCGGCGTCTTTCGGCCGTCCTCGTCCGGCGTCCCCGGACCGGCCCGATGCTGCAATCCGCCATGTTGACCTGATGCCTACGGGCGCACGCGCGGCCGCTGCCTCAAGTACCAGAAGTGGTGTGAACCTCAGGGGAGTCCCCCTGAGATGACGTCATCTGCTTCAGATATTTAAAGGTCTCTGTATTGCTAACAACTCGAGTTAGCAAGGATAAGGATTTGTTCTATCTACGCTACTCTGCCTCCTCGGACTAACCAGGGGTACCCACTCCTCGGGGGCCTCGCTTTCTCTCTTAACTTTGTAGATTGCAGTCTAGAACCGGTACTCGCTCCTCGAGGGCACTTGTTCCCGGACTTCTTCGGAATTCACTTCTGCCTGGAAGTCATCGCTGCCTACTACTTCTGTGAGTTACCATCGCTCTCTCAGAGCTTTCCCTGGAACCAGGTTTTCGCTCCTCGAGGGCCTCCTTCATTCCAGCTCCTGGGCTTCTATGAGACATTGTGTGAGTGTTACCATCAGGTTCTGTCCATGAACTCTGCATACACTGCCTACTCACTATATTTCAGTTTCTCTACAGCTCAGCCTCCAAGGATCGCTGTTCCAGTATCTGAGGGACTACAGCCCAGCCGGGAATTCCAGCTCACTACTGCCACCTCTGGTGGTTCAGTATACTGTCTAATAAAAGAACTAGTGTGTGTCTGTCTCCTAACTCTGAGCCTGACCGGTGGTCCCTCTCGGGATCTTCCCCCGGTGGCGTGGTCATCTGCCACTGGTCCAAAGATCCACCCACAACTCTCCTAAATAATAACAGTATCTTCAGCAGCCTGGCTTAACAAAGGCGATAAGCACTTTGTATTTATTTGTATCTGTAGGAATTATGAATAATTGGAAATGTAGGTTGTTGTGAATTTAGTGGCCTATTTAATAAGTCATGTTACAATCAGGCATTAGCTATGATTTTAGCACCCAGTTTATAATAAAAGAAGTTAAGGTTTAGGTACCCAGCTTGAAAAATAAAAATAGTATGAAAGCATTACTAGCAGAAATAATGTGAACTCCAATGAAGGATCCTATCCCCCCAACTCCCTGGTGCACAATCATGACTCCTCCAGCCCAAATATTTATTACCCCCTACCCCAACCTAGACATTCTTCAAATAGTGCAGGACCGACCCAACCCAACATCATAAGAACCCTGCTGGATTAGATCAATGGGTCCATCCAGGTCTCCAACCATGGCCAATCTGGGTTACTTGGAAATGCCCATAAAAAAGACTCATCCCTGTTGCTTGCTCCCAGAAGTAAGAAGTAGCAAATTCCAAATTGGCTGATAAAACTATCCAAACCATGAAAAAAAAGCCCAATGTTGTCCACATCAAAATACTCAAAACAACCCAAAAGAGGAACAGCCAATGAATCTTATATCAATTAACTCACTATCCCTCAGTCATTATAAAATGGCAGTAAAGCCCGTTATAAATGATGAAACAACGAGCTAGACTGGGTGAGAAACCAAGCTCTCAGCAACGCAGTACAAATAAATTTGAACTGTGTGTTATTAAAAATTTAAATATGTATCAGGATTTATTGCTCATTATTTTTTTGAAAAATCTTTTTTGCAATGTAAAAACATATTGAAAAATGTTTTACTTATCTCCTCTGAAGAACTTCCATATACATATGTAGAACCAAATTTAAAGGTGCTCCTCCAAACATATGGAAATAGGGAAACTCAGTTTTTGGGGTGTATCCAAATATATAGATTGTTGAGGACCATTTCCACAAAAGACCATCATGTGACCTGGAGCCTGGCAGAATTCAGAAAAAAACCTCCAACATAAATTTCACATTTTTTCTAACAAACTAAATAGAGCACATCCTAGTGAACAAACAGCTGCAGTCCCCCCTTCCATTCAGGCAATCAGTTGGGCCCTCAACAAGTTTTGTTACATTTCTCATATATCCTGTAAGCCTGCCAACCAAGCAGCACTTGAACCACGCCCCCGCCTCGGACGGCCCACACCCCGCCCCTTTTTTCAAGCCCCGGGACACATGCGCATCCCGGGGCTTGCGCACGTCGCCGGGCCTATGCAAAATAGGCTCAGCGCATAACCCCCCTGCGCGTATAAATCCAGCTGGATTTACGCGCGTTGGGCTTTTAAAACCTGCCGCTATATTTTTATGCACTGCTGTAATGGCAACCAGAAAAAATTGCAAAAAAAAGTAAAAAAAAGAAATTGGGACTTGTATGGTAGTAGGCCTATTGTAACATGTGTTGGGTGTGGGCTTGGATCTCAGAAAGCCACAAGTAAACTAAATTGCAATTACAATATAGTAAACCTTCTATACAGCACTAAGTGCCAGCATACAGTAACAAGCCTACTCATGAAAAGGCAACACTGCAAATACACCAAGGCCTTAAACATCAATATACCTCCTATTAGGAAAACACAACTGGCCAAGCTGCAATATAGATCCACCTCTGCTTGACACACACTAAACTTCTCAAAAGTTCTCCTCTCTCATGTCTCACCTTTCCACATCTCTCACCCATCCATGGTCTCCTAATGTTGTAGCATTTTTAGTTAATAATAAGTCTTGACCCCTCCGCCTACCGAATTCAGACTCTTCCCTCGGACCCAACATACCCATATACGAAAAAGCTTTATACACCTTATGTCCGATGACGAACACACCATATGTTCGATGATGTACTCTAGTTACTACGTAACTTGCATAAAATGATCTTATGATCCACTCATATATATAGTCAACTCGCGTGTTGTTAGAAATGTTCGTTTCTAGATTGTAAAAGTTGTTCAATTATTAAGTCTCTCGTTCAAATGTACATCTACTGTAATAAGTTATTCTAATGTTCAAATAATGTATTAAGTTGTTCTCACATAAACTGGAGTGAAGGCAGATTGCTATACTTCGGTATATAAAAGATTTGAAATAAATAAATAAATAAATACACAGAAACTATACCTTAGCAGAATGCCTCACCTGGGTCTGACACAGGTGGAACACAGACAGACCCTCACCAAATACAGAATAAATAGACCATAAAGTATAACTAGAAAGGTATAAATTAAAAACTGAATGGGAAACCAAACAAGCCCTATACTGTATACAAAAAACATTAATATTCTTCATAAAACAGACAATAAAATCAAGAAATATAAAACATATTAAAATCATTTTGAAGAAAAGTACAAATATTTAAAAATAGCTGATGAATAGAATATCCAAAATTTAAAAACTTTTTTTTTTATTTACCACTTTGAAATGTTTTGTTGTTATTTGGATAACACATAAAATAAAACACACACCCACACACACACACACCCACCCACCCACCCCATAGTTACTAAGAGCATGGAACTCTAGTGGCCTCTAGTGGCATGTTTTGGCATTTTTGGCTGCTAAAAAAGAGCTATGCTGCTGAATATCCCTGTCAAAATTGCTACTTAGCTAGATAAGTTAGCCCTGCATCAGTTATCCAGCTAAGACCTAGATTAATCAAAAAGCTAAAAATATAGCTGAAATAGCACCTGCAATAAAAAAAAGGGGGCGTGGTTAGGATAAATTCCCTGCTCCCGCATCGCACAAGTAATTTCTTCAAGCTGTGATACATTTATTGCAGCAGTGCTAATTTTTGCATCAAACTGCAGGCGCGTTACCGATCGAAAAGGTTTTTTTTTTATCACAAATGCTATGAGAGAGAGAGCCTCTATAGAGACCAATATGTATTTATACTACTGTAAGAGGGGGCACTTTTAACTCGGGACAGGGTTTGAGGGGTGGGGTAGGTTGGGGGGGGGGGTGTCATTTTTACATACACAGTCAGAGGTACGAACAGCAAAATTGACATCACTGAAGATTTTCTGTCATTTGCAGCGATGAAAGATAAAAGAGGAGTTAATTTCTGCAATGTACTCTCCCACCTAGCTTCAATCAAGCTGTATTCTCACCTTGCGCATCACAAGATGAAAATACAGAAAGTACTAGAACCACAAATGTTGAATACTGCGGGGCCAGCACATGAAGAGGAGCTGCTGGACGGGCTTCCTCTTTCTGCTGGAGCCTCCTGCTTCTTCAGTCACCGGTAGGATCGGGTCCACCAGCTAGCACCACGGGCCTCCTGCTCCTTCTGCTGCAATTTCTCACAATCTTCTTGTGATTTAACAACTTTGAATAATTTTATGTCACTGGCAAATTTGTTTACCTCACTCATTGTTCCCATTTCTAGTTATGGTACTAACTGTCGCTCCGTGCAGGTTAGGTTACCCCCATGATTTTGTTAAGGGTATTAATTAATTGCTGCTCTGTGCAGGTTACCCCCAAGCCTTATATTAAGGGTACTAATATTAAAAGTCAAAACCAAGCAACTGTCAAACCCACAACAAAAATTATTGCTAACATGATTTTTACAGAGTGAGCAGCCTTCCTGATAATTCATAAAATGCTGCTGCTTGAACATGCTTTGCTTTTGCACTTGGCCGTAGAAGGTCCTACGCTTTTTCCATAATGTCTGTGTATCAGTATCCTAGACCATAAAAGTCAGGACCCAGCAATGGTTGTTGTCTGAATCCAATTCCCCTTTCCTCCCCCCCTGCCACCTCCACCAACCTAGTGGTGAGCGATGCTGCAATTGCGTCAAAATCATGTAAGCTAATTGGTTAAGAGTAGTAATCCCCTAACCTTTAGGGGTCCACAGTGATCCACAGGGTTTATCCCATGCCTTTTTAATTCGTTTACTGCTTTTGTCTTCACCACCTCTTTCAGAAGGGTATTTCCAGGCATTTAGTCCTACTCTGCTTTTTATCGTTTAACCAGCTCACAATCCATAGTAGGACCCTGCCCCCATCCAATGACTTTTTAATTTCTTAAAATGTCTCTCATTAGGGACTTTGGGAAATACTTTCTGGAAATCCAGATACATTATATCAACTGGCTCAACTTTATCCACATTTATTTACATCCTCAAAAAAATGTAGCAGATTGGTGAGGCCAGACTTCCCTTAGCTAAATCCATGTTGCTTTAGTCTATTAAACTATGCTTATCTATATGTTCATCCATGTTATTCTTTATGATTTATCCCCTGTGGATTCCTCACATTGTCATGAAAGCATTCTGTTTCAATTCACCATGTTTAAATTAGGCATTTTATCCAATGTCCATAGACACAGATCTGTGTATCGAACATTATGTTCTTTCTCAGGGGGAGGGTCACTATTCAAACCTGCAACGTTTTTCATCCACCATTTATGCCATTATCAGAGTACAGGAAGATATAAAACAGAAGAATATAGGAAGTGAAGTAAAATATAAAAATAGATGGACTGTAGATGCCTGAAATGTACCCAAAAAGCAAAGCGGAAGCCGATCCAGTTGGCTGTGTAGCAGTGAAAAAAACGAGAATCAGATGATGAAAAGAAGCCCTTTATTAGAAAATGCCCGACTCTGGCTGAGTTTCGCTCTTTACATAGAGCTGCCTCAGGGGCAATTGAATTGGCAGGACTTAAGATGTCTATGTCATCAACTCGATTTTCATCTATATTGCTGCGGAATGTATCAACGATGATCGATAGCTGTTGAATCATCGTTGATACATTCCGCAGCAATATAGATGAAAATCGAGTTGATGACATAGACTGTTTGGAGTTCTTATCACTCTGGTTGCTACTGCACATGGCAATGTGATCAGAACAAGATCTATTGACTGAACATGATAACACCTATCTCTGCACAAGTTTAAGACTTTATACGACACTGCGTCATTGGCCCTGCAGGCACATCTTAAGTCCTGCCAATTCAATTGCCCCTGAGGCAGCTCTATGTAAAGAGCGAAACTCGGCCAGAGTCGGGCATTTTCTAATAAAGGGCTTCTTTTCATCATCCGATGCCTGAAATGTGGCACAATTCGACCAATTTATATATATATATATATATATATATATATATATATATATATATATATATCTGAAACAAATATAGTGTGTATAGCACTCTTGCTGATGCCCAGTATGATGATCATTTAGAAGTGGTTTACATTAATCAGTCTCTCTCTTTGACTGGGTTATGAGATTGAGTTACACATTCTTCCCATTGAGTAAAACATGGAACATTTAGTTTTTATGGGTATCTCTTTTACATCTTACTTACTTACCATGTGACAGGGTATCAGTGCCATTGGCCGGCTCCCTGTCACATGGTAGAAGCACTGGATGGCCGGCGCCCCCTTTCACATGGTAAGGGCAAAGGGCCATCAGCGCCATTTTTATTAGTGGCAGCCGACGGCCCAAGAGCGGGAGATTGCTCCCCGTGCCCCCACTGGACCACCAGGTAATTTTAAAACTTTTTGGGGGGGTTGGGAGGATGGGGGACGCTAAGGGGTCAGTTTTAAAGGGTCAGGGTGGGTTTTTTGTTTATCGGATCAGGCGTAGCCGATATACAAAAAACCAATCGGGGTGGACGATAAAAATTATAAGATTTGAATCGGAACCGGAACCGAACTGATTCCGGTACCGATTCACATCTCTAATAATTTGTACCTTGGTATCACACTGCCCCATTGCTTATTCTTCTTCCACCAAGTTTCTGAGATGCCAATTATATCTTCCTCTTCATCCAGTGCTATACCCTCTAACTCCCCCATCTTATATTTTTAGACTTCTAGCATTTGTATACAGACATTTCAAAGTATGTTTTTTGCTTGTATTAACAACTTGCTTATCAGTTAACAGGGGTAATTTGGAATCTTTCTACTTTGTCTGCTCTTTACTTAAAGGCACCTGGTCCACTTTATTTATTTATTTATTTATTTTATATACCGACGTTCGATCGAGATATCACATCGGTTTCCAGATAACTAAACGAATAGGGTAGTAACAGCCCTATTTTACATTATAACATTGTAATAAATATAATAAATTATAACATTGTAATAAATATAACGAATTATAACAGAAACAGAAATAACAGGATTTAGCATTTATTGCAATCTCTCTACTGGGATGCCCTATTTCTCTGTTCTGTTAGTATCCTTCAAAGATACATCAATCTGAACCATGTGCATTTGAGTGACTGTTGGCTTTCCCCATCATCTAGAAACATAGAAATGATGGCAGAAAAAAGATAAAATGATCCACCTAGTCTGCCCAGCAAGCTTATGCCAATATCTGCTGCACTGTGCATGTTACCCTCATGCTTATCAGTTTCCCAGACCATAAATGTCAGGGCCCTCAGATGCTGTTTGAATCCAATTTCCCTTAACCCTTGCTTGGAAGCAGAGAGCAATGTTGGAGCTACATCAAAAGTATCAGGCTTACGGGCCAATACAGTAAGGAGCGGTAGGAAGAGCTGCGTTAGTGCCGGGCGCACCCGCGTTTGCCGCACGCACAGTCCGGCTCACCTACCGCTCGATACTGTATTTAAATAGCTTGCAAATGCAAGCCGCGTCCAAGAAGCGTCCGAGAAGGGTTAGGCCCGCGCAATCCATTTTAAAGTATAGAGCGCTATACAGCGCCTATTCAGTAACCTGGGTGTGCTGGTACCTGTCATTTCAAGGCAGTGCATCAGCGAATGCCGACGTCACACGCCGTGACGCCAAATGTAGTGATGTCACGCCTTGAGCGGCCAAATTACATGCACAGGCTGAATGCATGCAGGAGAAGTGGCTGCAGCTGGAGCGATCGTGTCAGAAGGCCCGTGGATGGAAGTGGATGGTTCTCCTACGCTCGGGATTGCCATGCCTCTCTACCCTCCTCCCGAAGCAACGAAAGCGAAAAAGGAGAAAAGCGACATGTGAAGTGTAACTTACTTTTCTTACAGCCCTCCTCCGGAGACGCACCACGGCTCCCCTGCCTCCCGGGGACAGCCGGCGGCAAAAGACAGCACGGGCCTTCTGACACGATCGCTCCAGCTGCAGCCACTTCTCCTGCATGCATTCAGCCTGTGCATGTAATTTGGCCGCTCAAGGCGTGACATCACTACGTTTGGCGTCACGGCGTGTGACGTCGGCATTCGCTGATGCACTGCCTTGAGCGCCGGTGAAGGTGAATGAATGCAATTTGGGCGCTCAAGGCAGTGCATCAGCGAACGCCGACGTCACACGCCGTGACGCCAAACGTAGTGACGTCACGCCTTGAGTGGCCAAATTGCATGCACAGGCTGAATGCACGCAGGAGAAGTGGCTGCACAGGAGAGTGGCCTGCCCTCTCTCCCGTGGACTTTACTGAATCGGCCCGATAGTGAGGGCAAAGGCGATCGGCGCCATTTTGAATACTGGAATCCGACGGCCGGAGTGCAGGAGGTCGCTCCCGGACCCCCGCTGGAGTTTTGGCAAGTCTTGTGGGGGTCAGGAGGGTCCCCCAAGACTTGCCAAACGTCCCTAGTGGTCCAGCGGAGGTCTGGGAGCGATCTCCTGCACTCGGGCCGTCGGCTGCCAGTAATCAAAATGGTGCCGATAGCCTTTGCTCTTACTATGTCACAGGGGCTACCGGTGCCATTGGTCATCCCCTGTCACATGGTAGGAGTACAAGATGGTGCCGATGGCCATGTGACAGGGGCTGACCAATGGCACTGGTAGCCCCTATGACATAGTAGGTCAAAGGCTATCGGCGCCATTTTGAAACCGGCAGCGAGGGTGTGAGTGTGGGGGATGGCTCCCAGACCCCCCCACTGGACAACCAGGGAGTTTTGGTATGTCTTGGGGGGGGGGGGGGGAGGGGGGGTCAGGAGGGTGGGGGGGGGGTTGTTTAAATTGGGTCCTTTAAAAGGCCAAATAATTCGGCGGATTCAGTGTATTCGTGGGGAATCGCGATACGTTTTGCTTCCCCACGAATACAACGAATAGGGTCCTATACGTTGCGGATGAGAAATACGTTACAAATGAATGCACACCCCTACAATATAATAACTGCCTATCTTGCAGTACATTCCCCACTTCCTGGTGTATGGGTCAGAATGGATTAACAGAAGCTGCCTCTCCTGGAGAAGTGGAGCCTCATGAATCCACCCAGGCCTGCCCTCAGACCTCTCCCTGCCACAACAGGCTCCCACTCACAGAGCCCTCTCTCTCTGTGAGATTTAAGGTGGACCAGGCCTCTAGCTTGTTCTGCCCATACAACAAGGGAAAAATGGGGTCACTATATTACAAGAGGGTAAACGTGAATCAGAGGGTAAACGTGAATCAGTTATTTACTGTTTCATAAAATACAAAGACTAGAAGAGGACCAGAAGGCTCATCTGCATACTGCTCCCAGCATCCCCCAGGAGAGGAGTCCAGAGGTCACCATAAGCGATCCAGGGATTGAATTCCACAGCCCCAGCTTCCAGAGGCCCCGCACCCTTTGCAGTAGAAGAGGACCAGAAGACAAATCTCAAATCCTTCAATTAACTGAGTGAAGATCAATTTAATGGTGGTTAAAGAGGATTGGTAAATATAGCTTTGGGAAATCTTTGGACTTATAAAAGTTTGGTGAAAGGTGAAATAGAGGGATATATTCTGTACAGTTTGTGTGTGTCTGATGTAATAAGCAAGCCAGAGATAGTTAATTCTAGTGTCTGTCTTTCCCACCCACTCAACCCTTGATTTTTAGGCAAGAGACACTTTCTCATTAAAAATTATTCAGGATCTTCTCTAAATCATACTATTGTATCAGCCCTTATTGAAAGTTTAATCATCCACTTGTAGGACACTAGCTGTTTAATTAGTAAATTCACCTGTAAATTTAAAGTACTCTAATTCTAACTCCATTAGTATCCTTTTTTGTTGTCGTCGAGACGCTGAAGAGATGCTGAAGAGAACTAAAAAACTCCTGCCTATCTTCCATCAACAAATTGCTCTCAAGCCTTAATCTAATTCTCAATTCCAATAAAACGGAAATACTCCTATCTCTCAAGACGGTAACTACGCCAAGCCAAACGCAAACCAAATAAATCAACCATCCTTTTCTGCCCAAGTGAGAAACCTAGGAGTCATCATGGACGATCAACTAAACTTAAAGAGATTCGTCAATAACACTGCTAAGGAGGGCTTTTTTAAATTACAAGTCCTTAAACGTCTCAGACCACTACTGCACTTCCAAGACTACCGATCAGCACTCCAAGCAATCATATTCTCTAAAATCGATTATTGCAATTCATTGCTAATCGGCATTCCAGCTAACACCCTTAAACCCCTTCAAATGCTGCAGAACGCCGCAGCCAGGATACTGACTAAGACCAGCAGGAGAGATCATATCACCCCCATTTTGAGGGACCTACATTGGCTCCCAATAAAGTACAGAATCTTATACAAAACACTATCAATCATTCACAAAACCATACACAAGGGCATTCCTCTTGAACTCAACTTTCCACTTCAATTTCATCTACCAACTAGACCAACGAGAACAGCTTACAAAAACACTCTCCGAACAACACACGTCAAAACCTCGCTAAGCAAACGCGCATTGTCTTCAGCAGGTCCATCAATTTGGAACTCCCTACCTTCTTTTCTCCGGACAGAACTTTGCCCAATCAACTTCAAAAAGAGACTAAAAACCTGGCTATTCGAACAAGCGTTCCAATCATGATAATAAGATACATCAACGCCTACTCACTAGCAAATAGTCCATCAAAAGACCCTCAAACCAAGCTTAAAATATAAAATATTACAATAAGATAATTTTCAGTTTCTCCAACCTCTAGTATGTACTAAGTTATTTTACCCATGTTATTTTCCCCATTTACTAAGTTATTTTACCCATGTAATCTGTTCCAAGTTTAATACCCTGTTCTATGTAACTTGCATTCCCCGTGCTTGTCATTTTCAGTTACAATGTAAACCGAGATGATATGCAAATTCTGCATGAATCCCGGTATATAAAAATGTTAAATAAATAAATAAACAAATCCTAAACTTAAATAGCAGATTAATTAGTAAATACTCCTGTGCCTATATGTAAAAAATCACCAAAGCTAATGATTTCCAAATTATCCCTAACAACTGAAAAGCAGGTTGTTAATACAAACAAAGAACACACTTTGAAATGTCTGTATCCCAATGCTAGAAGTCTAAGAAGTAAGATGGGAGAGTTAGAGTGTATAGCAGTAAATGATGAGATTGACATAACTGGCATCACAGAGATTTGGTGGAAGGAGGATAACCAATGGAACAGTGCTATATCAGGGTACAAATTATTTCGCAATGATAGGGAGGATCAACTTGGTGGAGGTGTGGCACTTTATGCCCGGGAGGGTATAGAGTCCAACAAGATACAGATCATAGAAGAGACTAAATGCTCAGAAGAATCTATATGGGTAGAAATCCCAAGTGTGTTGGCTAAGAGTATAGTGATAGTATACTACCGTCCACCTGGACAAAATGGCCAGACAGATGATGAAAAACTAAGAGAAATCAGGGAAGCTAACCAATTTGGCAGTGCAAAAATAATGGGAGATTTCAATTACCACAGTACACTGGTGCAGGATAAATATTTAATCACCATCAATTTCTATGGTATACTTGACTCGAATTTTTCAGAACGTCAAGAATATATATAATTCAAACAGGCAACTCCATGAATTCCAAATAATGCTTTAACTCGGTCCCCCGACACGGTCCCGTGTTTCGCTAGGCTGCGTCGGGGGGGAACCAGGGGTACATTCAAATCTAAAGTATAAAAGCAAATAAAAGTCAACTCAGTTAAATGGTGAGAGAGGCTACATAGTAACATCCATTAAACAAATGTACATACCTCTAAAATAATACCAGGAGCACGCAGGCTCTCGCAGGTGTCAGCCATTTAAACACAGGAAAAGGCGCGAACGTGACAGCTCTCGCGAGAGCTGTCAAAAGCCAGCAAATCTCGATGGATCCATCCCTAATAAAACAGGTGCCACTCAATTTCTCTGTTAAGGCCCTGGGGGACAACTGTGTTAAGCGTAAAGATCCACCTCTGCTCCCTCCGACCCAGAACCTCGGGGAAGTACCCACCCCGAAGGGGGGGACGTACCACCTCGATAACTGAGAAGGAGAGATCAGAGACGGTGTGATCACATTCAATCCAGTGCGAAACCAAAGGCTCATCTACTCTATGAAGGCGAATGTTTGAACAATGTTCAATCATGCGGGTCTTCAACATTCGCGTGGTTTTGCCTACATAGAGTAGAGAGCAAGGACATTTTATAATATACACTACACCCTTTGTAAGGCAGTCTGATGTGGAGCGGAGTTTAAAGACTCGCCCCGTGCTAGGGTGTGTAAACTCAGAGGACGATGTCGTATGACTGCACATAGTACAGTGGCCGCATGGACCGTGTATTCCAAAATTGTCAGGAATGTCATCTGAGGGGAATGTATGGACCAGCCGGTCCCGCAAGTTTTTGCCACGTCTAAAAGTAAAACGTAACGAACTGTCTAACAATTCAGTCAGAGCCAAAGCTGCCCAGTGTCTCCTGATCATCATGGAAATGGCTCTCCCCTTAATGGAAAATGGTAAAATACAATTGTTAGTGTCGTCTTCTAAGTGAGTGGACTGTAAAAACAGCCACTCCCGGTTAGAGTACAGCGCCCTTTTGAAAGCTCTTTTAACCACTCTGTGCGGGTAGCCGCGCTCTATAAATCGGTCACTCATCATGCGCGCTTGTACTAGAAATTCTGAACGGGTAGAACACAATCGGCGTAAGCGTAAAAATTGTCCAGAGGGGATGTTATCCCGCAAAGCACGGGGATGGCAACTCTGATACTGTAACAGAGTGTTACGGGGATACATCTTCTGGACAATTTGCTTCCTCCCGTTACTCGTCAATCGCTGCCTCTTTTTTAGACTCGGGCCACAATCAGCGGAATACCCGCAGCATGCGATCGAGGGGGACTGGATCAACTCAGCGCATACAGAGACCGGCACGCACAACGCGAGCGCAAGTGGACCCGTGGCAGTGACTGAAGAAACAGTCCTTAACTTATCTTCCCGGGCACTCTCTGACAATGAATTGAGTGTTTTACGGAAGGGGCTTTCCTTTGTCCCCACAATTAAGGGTGATATGTTTGAGGTATTCACACACCTTCATCGTTTTTTTCGTTTATTGAGGCTTAAACCTTTCTTTAAGGATACTGCACCTACCGTTGACTTGTCAGTTGTGCGGCCCAGGTCTTGATGGATCCCTCCGGGCCCCATTGATGCCACGCTTGGGGCATTTGAACGTCTAGTCAGTAGGGACGTACATAATATTTTTTCTCATACACCATTTGTCCGGTTTAATTTGTCTAGAGCTGAGTCAAACGCTTTAGCGACCCTGTCGAGGGACCGCTCCATTACTATCAAACCGGCGGACAAAGGGGGCGGTATAGTGGTTCAGGATCGCTCTGATTATGACTGTGAAGCACTTCGGCAATTGAGTGATCTAATCTTTTTATAAACCGCTATTGACTGATCCCACAGAGCCACTGAAGAATAGCATTAAATTAATAGTTCAACACGCTGCTGACCGACGTATGATTACTGCCAAGGAGCATAAGTTTTTGACGACCCCCTTTCCTATAATGCGCAATTCTATACATTACCTAAAATACATAAAACCCTTATACACCCCCCGGGTCGCCCGATCGTTGCGGGCATTGGCTCTCTCCTAGAACCGCTGTCACAATTTGTGGATTATTTTCTGAAGCCCTTTGTGCCACAGATTCGATCCTACGTGAGGGACTCCACACATCTCATTGCATGGTTATCTGAACTGAGTTATCCGTCTGGCTCTTTTTTTCTGGTTACGCTGGACGTGGTCTCTCTGTACTCTAATATACCCCAAAATGAGGCTTTACAGGTTATCTCACATACTTTAGATAAACGATCCCATCCGCATCGCGTGTCTACTACTTTTTTGACTCAGTTAGCAGAGATCGCGTTAACCAATAATTTTTTTCAGTTTCAGAATGCCCATTTTCAGCAGGTTAAAGGCACGGCTATGGGGGCCACCATGGCCCCCAGTTTGGCCTGTTTGTTCATGGACCACTTTGAGTGTCAGCATGTTTACCCTTCCGAATGGTCTCAGTTTATTTACGCATGGCGTCGTTATATTGACGATGTTCTGCTTATCTGGACTGGTACGATATTCAGTTCTATTGTTTCTTGGATTGGCTTAACTCAGTCAGTTTACATATTCAGTTCAACTTTTGCATCCATCCACGGACAATATCGTTTCTTGATATCACTATTACAAGTGGGGCAGATGGTTTTGACACCACCCTATATCGCAAAGACACAGACCGTAACACTCTGTTACAGTATCAGAGTTGCCATCCCCGTGCTTTGCGGGATAACATCCCCTCTGGACAATTTTTACGCTTACGCCGATTGTGTTCTACCCATTCAGAATTTCTAGTACAAGCGCACATGATGAGTGACCGATTTATAGAGCGCGGCTACCCACACAGAGTGGTTAAAAGAGCTTACAAAAGGGCGCTGTACTCTAACCGGGAGTGGCTGTTTTTACAGTCCACTCACTTAGAAGACGACACTAACAATTGTATTTTACCATTTTCCATTAAGGGGAGAGCCATTTCCATGATGATCAGGAGACATTGGGCAGCTTTGGCTCTGACTGAATTGTTAGACAGTTCGTTACGTTTTACTTTTAGACGTGGCAAAAACTTGCGGGACCGGCTGGTCCATACATTCCCCTCAGATGACATTCCTGACAATCTTGGAATACACGGTCCATGCGGCCACTGTACTATGTGCAGTCATACGACATCGTCCTCTGAGTTTACACACCCCAGCACGGGGCGAGTCTTTAAATTCCGCTCCACATCAGACTGCCTTACAAAGGGTGTAGTGTATATTATAAAATGTCCTTGCTCTCTACTCTATGTAGGCAAAACCACGCGAATGTTGAAGACCCGCATGATTGAACATTGTTCAAACATTCGCCTTCATAGAGTAGATGAGCCTTTGGTTTCGCACTGGATTGAATGTGATCACACCGTCTCTGATCTCTCCTTCTCAGTTATCGAGGTGGTACGTCCCCCCCTTCGGGGTGGGTACTTCCCCGAGGTTCTGGGTCGGAGGGAGCAGAGGTGGATCTTTACGCTTAACACAGTTGTCCCCCAGGGCCTTAACAGAGAAATTGAGTGGCACCTGTTTTATTAGGGATGGATCCATCGAGATTTGCTGGCTTTTGACAGCTCTCGCGAGAGCTGTCACGTTCGCGCCTTTTCCTGTGTTTAAATGGCTGACACCTGCGAGAGCCTGCGCGCTCCGGGTATTATTTTAGAGGTATGTACATTTGTTTAATGGATGTTACTATGTAGCCTCTCTCACCATTTAAGTGAGTTGACTTTTATTTGCTTTTATACTTTAGATTTGAATGTACCCCTGGTTCCCCCCCCGACGCAGCCTAGCGAAACACGGGACCGTGTCGGGGGACTGAGTTAAAGCATTATTTGGAATTCATGGAGTTGCCTGTTTGAATTATATATATTCTTGACGTTCTGAAAAATTCGAGTCAAGTATACCATAGAAATTGATGGTGATTAAATATTTATCCTGCACCAGTGTACTGTGATACTTGCTTATGTGCAAGGTTTTGCTTCCCTTCTTTCTGGACTAGATTTCAATTACCCCAATATTGACTGGGTACATGTAACATCAGGACTTGCAAGAGACAAAGTTCCTGGATGTAATAAATGACTGCTTCATGGAGCAATTGGTTCAGGAACCAACAAGAGAGGGATCTATTTTAGATTTAATTCTTAGTGGAACATAGGATTTGGTGAGAGAGGTAATGGTGGTGGGGCCATTTGGTAATAGTGATCATAATATGGTCAGATTTAAACTAATAACTGAAAGTGGGACAATAAGTAAATCTACAGCTCTAACACTAAATTTTCAAAAGGGGAACTTTGATAAAATGAGGAAAATAGGAAAAAACTGAAAGGTGCAGCAGCAAAGGTTAAAAGTGTTCAATAAGCATGGACATTGTTTAAAAATACAATCCTAGAGGCGAAGTCCAGATGTATTCCACGCATTAAGAAAGGTGGAAGGAAGGCAAAACAATTACCTTCATGGTTAAAAGGTGAGGTGAAAAGGGCTATTTTAGCAAAAATAAATCCTTCAAAAATTGGAAGAAGGATCCATCTGAAGAAAATAGGATAAAACATTAGCATTGTCAAGTTAAGTGTAAAAACATTGATAAAACAGGCAAAGAGAGAATTTGAAATGAAGTTGGCCATAGAGGCAAGAACTCATAATAAAAACTTTAAAAAATATATCCAAAGTAAGAAACCTGTGAAGGAGTCGGTTGGACCATTAGATGACCGAGGGGTTAAAGGGGCTCTTAGGGAAGATAAGGCCATAGCAGAAAGAGTAAATGAATTTTTTGCTTCCATGTTTACTAATGACGATATTGGGGAGATACCAGTTCTGGAGATGGTTTTCAAGGTTAATAAGTGAGACGAACTGAATCAAGTCACTGTGACCTTGGAAGATGTACTAGGCCAGATTGACAATCTAAAGAGTAGCAGATCACATAGACCGGATGGGTACTGAAGGAACTAAAAAAATTAAAATTCTGATCCAGTAGTTAAAATGTGTAACCTATCATTAAAATCATCCATTGTACCTGAAGACTGGAGGGTGGCCAATGTAACCCCAATATTTAAAAAGGGCTCCAGGGGTGATCCAGGTAACTATAGACCAGTGAGCCTGACTTCAGTGCCGGGAAAAATAGTGGAAACTATTCTAAAGATCAAAATCATAGAGCATATAGAAAGACATGATTTAATGGAATACAGTCAACATGGATTTACCCAAGGGAAGTCTTGCCTAACAAATCTGTTTCATTTTATTGAATGGGTTAATAAACATGTGGATAAATGTGAACCGGTAGACGTAGTGTATTTGGATTTTCAGAAGGCGTTTGACAAAGTCCCTCATGAGAGGCTTCAAAACAAATTAAAAAGTCATGGGATAGGAGGCAATGTCCTTTCATGGATTACAAACTGGTTAAAAGACAGGAAACAGAGCGTAGGATTAAATGGTCAATTTTCTCAGTGTAAAAGTGTAAACAGTAGTGTGCCTCAGGGATCTGTACTTGGACCAGTGCTTTTCAATATATATATATAAATGATCTGGAAAGGAATACAATGAGTGAGGTTATCAAATTTGCGGATGATACAAAATTATTCAGAGTAGTTAAATCACAAGCGGATTGTGATACATTACAGGAGGACCTTGCTAGACTGGAAGATTGGGCATCCAAATGGCAGATGAAATTTAATGTGGACAAATGCAAGGTGTTGCATATAGGGAAAAATAACCCTTGCTGTAGTTACACGATGTTAGGTTCCATATTAGGAGCTACCACCCAGGAGAAAGTTCTAGACATCATAGTGGATAATACTTTAAAATCGTCAGCTCAGTGTGCTGCAGCAGTCAACAAAGCAAACAGAATGTTAGGAATTATTAAGAAGAGAATGGTTAATAAAACGGAAAATGTCATAATGCCTCTGTATCATTCCATGGTGAGACCGCACCTTGAATACTGTGTACAATTCTGGTCACTGCATCTCAAAAAAGATATAGTTGTGATGGAGACGGTACAGAGAAGGGCAACCAAAATGATAAAGGGGATGGAACACCTCCCCTATGAGGAAAGGCTGAAGAGGTTAGGGCTGTTCAGCTTGGAGAAGAGACGGCTGAGGGGGGATATGATAGAGGTCTTAAGATCATGAGAGGTCTTGAACGAGTAGATGTGAATTGGTTATTTACACTTTCGGATAATAGAAGGACTAGGGGGCATTCCATGAAGTTAGCAAGGAGCACATTTAAGACTAATCAGAGAAAATTCTTTTTCACTCAATGCACAATTAAGCTCTGCAATTTGTTGCCATAGGATGTGGTTAGTGCAGTTAGTGTAGCTGGGTTCAAAAAAGGTTTGGAGAAGTTCTTGGAGGAGAAGTCCATTAACTTCTGTTAATCAAGTTTACTTAGGGAATAACCACTCCTAATAATTGCATCAGTAGCATGGGATCTTCTTGGTGTTTGAGTAATTGCCATGTTCTTGTGGCCTGGTTTGGCCTCTGTTGGAAACAGGATGCTGGGCTTGATGGACCTTTGGTCTGACCCAGCATAGCAATTTCTTATGTTCTTATGACTAGGGGATATTCCGTTAAGTTAGTATATAGCACATTTAAAACACATCGGCGGATATTCTCTCTCACTCAAAGCACAATTAAACTCTGGAATTTATTGCTGGAGGATGTGGTAAAGGCAGTTAATTTAACTAGGTTTAAAAAAGTTTTGGACAAGTTCTTGGAGAAGTCCATAAACTGATTAATCAAGTAGTCTTGGGGAAAACCACTACTCATCCCTGGGTGTTAGCAGCATGAGACGTATCTACTGTTTGGGATCCTGCCAGTTATTTGTGACCTGGATGGAAACTGTTGGAAATGGAAACAGGATACCAAATTTGATAGGCCCTTGATATGATGCCCTTGATATGAAGCCCTATAGTAGATGACATCAGTGCAGCTTATATAAGGTGAAATCAATATTTTACTTGTTTTGGATTTGTTGTGAAACTCTTCAGATCTGATGATAAATAAATGAGTCATGCACTTCATAATATTATCAATATTTGTACTCAGGGATGCTGTGAAAGAAACATACATATACTTCACTATTAAAATGGCCCTGCCAACAGTCAATTCAGAGATATGTGTCAGCTGAGCAGTAAAATACTGTCCACTATTTTACTACCGTCTCTGGTTTTTCCTATCCTCCAGCCAAATTCTGAAATAGGAAACCAGCAGCCTGTTACAGTCACTCTCGCGTGTGCACTTTTGGAGTTCTCAAACCTAGCAGAAATGCCAGGAAATGAACCACAGCAAGCATGCCCTTCCTTTCTAAATCATTGGGAATTTCATAAAGTCGCATCCTAATAAAAAGAAGTATAATACATTTTTAGGATGATATTTGCTAGATTTTTTCATATTTTAAAGAGGGAAGCATTATGGGACTCTTGATCAAACTTGCTAAGTAGGAGAATCAGGAAAAAGTCTTGTTGCATTTTGCATACATTCTTGCTTGTGCAATGTATTTAGTGGATTTTTTTTCCTTCTAGAAATTTCAGAAAATTAAATCCTTTGGTAAAAGAGGCACTAATTCAAAATTGTGACAGCAGACTTGCAGATTATTTTTTGACTAAAGCTTAAATATACACCTAAATATGTTTTTTCAAAACACTGATTAAAGTTTTGAGTACATTTTCAGCTTATATTTACATTTTGCTTTTTCATTGCATACAGCAAACTAAAACTAAATATATTTTTGCATGTATTGCATAACTGCTAAACTGTCACTGTATTGAAACTTGATATTTGTTTGTTTACTGACCTTAACACTTGTCATAACTTTTTCTTCACAGCTATATATAATTCTGGTTTACTGACCAATTAGCAAGTACAGCAACACTATCCAGTGTCAACTAGAATACACATGAAAAAAAATAATTCACTAGAACTTACTAAATTTGTAACCATGCTAAAGAATGGTATTTGAGAATCAGGAAAAGCTCAAGAAATACTATGTAAATTTATAAACTACTTAATGCATCAATCTGTTAATAACTGCTATCACAGTTTTTAGCTTTTAGTCAGTGATACCATGTTAAGTATTACTGGTATGTATGACTACCAAAACCTACTTCATTCAAACTTTGATATATGTTGGAAGATTTCCATGTCCCTCCCACAACATATTGAAAATTGCTTCTAAAAAGTAATGCATTAATCTATTTTAAGTTAGTTTAAGTCTCTGATGCACCTGCAGATTGAAATGGAATGGAGGAAACATCTCAACTATCTTAAACTTTTGTAAATGGTCCACGCTGTACATGACATAACCAGTGCTGGGAGCTTTCAAATACTTAAAGAGGCATTTAGCTGAGATAACATTCAATACAGCTTGCAATTAGATCACTGTAAATGTTAAAGGTCAATACTGTATAAGATGTATAAATATAGTCAGTATGGCTGTGTATTTCCCTAGACTGACAAATTACCCTGTACTTTATTTCAAGTGCTGTTAATCTGATTTGTTCCATACACAAAGGATCTTAAATGGTACTTTCCAGTGCTGTGCATCATTTGTTTTTCTTTTTTGATATGGAAGTTTCTTCCTGTTCATTTGGGCTTCTAGTTCAATTGAAACTTAACTATGACACTTAAATTCATTCACAACTACCCGGGGATTTTTTCCTCTGTTTTATATCCCCTTCCAATTTATGTTATGACACATTGGTGGTTCAGTGATAGAATTCTAGCCTGCCACGTGGGAGGCATTGGTTTGATTCCTGGCCAATAGCGTAACAAGCCTTTAAGAGACAGCTGAGAGGGGATATGACAGAGATCTACAAAATCATGAAAGGACTTGAAAGGGTAAATGTGAATCAGCTATTTACTCTTCCAGATAATGCAAGGATTATGGGGCACTCCATGAAGTTAGCAAGTAGCTCATTTAAATCAAAGAAAATTCTTTTTCACTCAATGCATAATTAATCTCTGAAATTAATTGCCAGAGGATGTGGTTACCGCAGTTAGGGGTAGATTTTAAAAGGGTGCACGCGGGCGTACATGTGCGAGCGTTACCCGGCGTGCGCACATGTATGCCCGATTTTATAACATGCACCCGTATGTTATAAAATCAGGGATCAGCGTGCGCAAGGAGGTGTACAATTGTGCACGCCAAGAAGTGCTACCTTCTCCCATTTCCTTCCCCCTAGCCTGACCTTCCCACCCATTCCCCTAACCTTTCCCCCCTCAGCCCTACTCTAACCCCCTCCCCGACCTTTGTCCTACCTTTTGTGCCTGCCTCTGGGCAGGCGCAAGTTGCGCACGCCAGCAACCTGCCGGCACGCGATCCTCCAACACAGCAACAATGGCCACTGTGTCGGAGGCCTCTGGCCCTGCCCCCCTTAGTAAAGCCCCAGGACTTACACGCGTCCCGGGGCTTTAGGCCCGGCATGCATAGGGCTTTTAAAATCTGACCCTCAGTGTAACTGGGTTTAAAAAAGGTTTGGATAAGTTCCTAGAGCAGATGTCCATAAACTGCTATTAATCAATAAGGATTAGTAGCTTGGGAGCTATTCATTTAATGTTTGGATACTTGCCAGGTACTTGTGACTTGGTTGGCCACTGTTGGACACAGGATACTGAGCTTGATGGACCCTTGGTCTGACCCAGTGTGGCAAATCTTATGTTCAGTCATTGGAACAACAGTCCTTAAAACTGTGATGAGCATTGGAGCTCAGCTGACCTAGACATTAGAAACACTTCACCCATTTCTAAGCACAAGGCCCGGTATTGCCTCTTTCCCTCATGGATTCTGAAGGGCCCCTGAAGGAAGTCTAGGATCTCTCTACTTCTGATTCCACAGATGGGATGGTCCAGCATTTGGGACATTAAAATCTGCCAATGGTCATGCTAATGGAAATGAAAATACCATCATCTCTTTCCTAGGAAACCCATAGTGCCTCCTCCTTTCCCCCAAGCATCCAGCATTTTTGTAACTCTAATATAATTTATGTAAAGAGCTACCCATCTTTGAATTCTGCATAGGGGGGGGGGGATTTTTTAAAACATGCGCAGCGACGTGATCGGGCCTTTGCCCAGTTCCCTCCCAGTCCAATCCAAGTAAGGAGCAGACTGGGAGGGAACTTCCCTATCCCCCTACCTATCCTTCCTCCTTTTTCCCCTCTTCTCCCCGATCCCTAACCCCCCCCCCCCCCCCCCCCACAATTAACCTATTTTTTTTTGTTTTAAAACTTAATTGCTCTACTGAGCTGTAGTAAGTTCCATACACCAGCCAGTTGCCGGCATGCGCTTCCCCAGGACAGGACCTAATGGCTGCTGTCCCAGCTGGCCCCCACCCTGACTCCACCCACCCTGCCCCACCTCTTTTGCTTCCAGCCAGTCTTCAGTGCGTAAAAGGAGATATGCGTGTGGCCGGGGCCCTTTAAAAATCCCCGCAGCCGCATGCGGCCTGGCCATGCTCATATCTCTTTGTTTTTAGGCATAAATATTTTTCAGATATATCAGAGTAAGAAGAAAGGTCCATAGTGGTATAGTGAAATTGAAAGGTAACAAGGAGCAATGAGTAGAGACAGATGATGAAATGGGAGAAATATTAAACAAATATTTCAGTTCGCTGTTCTCTAAACAAGACCCTAGAGAAGGACTGTTGCTGATTGACAAGACTGTAGATGGTAATGGGGTAGACATAACTTCTTTTACAGAAGGGAATGTATGTGAAGAACTGGGAAAACTGAATCTAAACAAGGTCATGGGGCCAGATGAGGTACATCCAGGAAACTTCGGGAACTCAGAGATGTCCTGGCAGGTCTTCTGAAAGACCTGTTCAATAGATCCCTGTAAATGGGAGTGGTGCCATGAGATTGGAGAAGAGCGGTAGCAGAGAGGAGGCTGGAAACTACAGGCCGGTTAGCCTCACCTCTATGGTGGGAAAATTAATGAAGTCTCTGCTGAAAGAACAGATAGTGAATTATCTACAATTCATATGTTGCTGGACCTGAGGCAACATGGATTCACCAGGGGAAAGTCCTGTCAGACAAATCTGATTGATTTCGATTTTTTGATTGGGTTACTAGAGAATTGGATCAAGGAAGAGCGTTCGATGTAATTTACTTTGATTTCAGTAAAGCTTTGATACTACCCCACATAGGAGGCTTGGAAATAAAATGAGAAGCTTAGGAGTGGGCGCCAAGATGGTGGAGTAGATTTCAAACTGGTTGACTGATAGGTAACAGTGTGTAACAGTAAATAGAATCTACTCTGAAGAGAGAAAAGTGTTAAGTGAAGTGCCACAAGGATCAGTTTTGCAATCGACTCTGTTCAATATCTTTGTAAGCAACATTGCAAAAAGGACATAAGGTAAAGTCTGTCTGTTTGTGGATGATACTGAAACAGAATGAACATGCCTGAAGGAGTACAGAGAATGAAAAGTGATTTAAGAAAGCTTGAAGAGTAGGTAAAAGATTTGGCAGCTGGAATTCAGTGCCAAGAAGTGCAGAGTTATACATCTGGGATGCTGTAATTCAAAAGAGGTAAATGTGATGGGGGGGGGAGGTGGGGGAGACTGATGTGCATGGACCAAGAGAGGGATATTGGGGTTATAGTGTCTTGACAATCTGAAGATGGCAAAGCAATGTGGCATAGAGAGAGGAATAACCAGTAAGAAAAAGGGGGTGATAATGCCCTTTTACAGGACTTTGGTGAGGCCTCAAACTGGAGTACTGTGTTTGGTTCTGGAGCCTGTATCTCAAAAAGAATAGAGACAGGATGGAGGCGGTCCAGAGAAAGGCGATCAAAATGGTGTGGGGTCAGTATCAGAAGATTTATAAAGAGATGCTAAAGGATCTAAAAATGTATACTCTAGAAGATAGGAGATGCAGGGAAGATATGATACAGACCTTCAGATACTTGAAAGGTTTTAATGATGCATGAACTTCAAACCTTTTCTAATGGAAAGAAATCAGTAGAAATAAGGGTCATGAAATAAAACTCCAGAGGGGATGACCCAGAACTAACATCAAAAAATATTTCTTCACAGAGAGGGTGGTAGATGCCTGGAATGCCCTTCCGGAGCAGGTGATGAAGACAAAAATAGTTAAAGAATTCAAAGGGACATGGATCCCTAAAGGTTAGATGATGGAAATGAAGAAAAAAGTATATGGGGGTAACTTGCTGTTGTGGAAGTGGACCCTTGGGCCGAGGGGAAGTTGGAACAACTTGCAGAAAGGAGCCTTCAGGTCCCCATCATTGGCAGGTGGAGCTGGCTGATGCAGAGGCCCAAATGGAGTTTCAGCAATTCCAGCCCTCGTGCCCCTCATTGAGGCCTCGAGTGTTGGGGCCAGCTGGACTTAGATGTGGACCTCTGTGGAAATGAAGATCTGTCGCAAAAATGGTGCAGCACAGTAGGAGAAGGTGGAATCTGGATGAGCAGCAGTCAGGGCAAGTGGCAGACAAACAGAGTCAGGATCAGGCTGTGGTCAGAGGTGGACAGAGTTCACTCAGTGTCATGGTTCAGGCAGTGGTCAGGGCAGGCAGAGTTCAATCAGTAACGGGAAGCAGGCAGTGGTCAGGGCAGGCAGAAGTCAAGCAGCATCAAGGTCCAGTCTGAGGTCAAGCCAGTAGGGAAATCCAAAGTCAAATCCAAAAGTCTGAACCAAGGTCCAATCTGATGAGACAAGAAAAGCAGAGGAGGATGAGGGACCACAGGAGCGAAACAAGAGCTGAAGACAGATGATGGGAAAACTGACCACGTAGCCACAAACTCAGAAGACAAACCAGACAGCCATGAACCAGAAACTGGACACAAGAACTCAGGAACAACACACAGTGGAACCAGAAATGCAGAGGCAAAGCACTTCTCCAATAGAGTTGACCTATTGCCAAGACAAGGAGAGGCAGGAGAAGTGGCCTTAAGTAGTCCCTGTCTTGTGATGTCATCACCAGGCGCCCTCAGGCTTTTCCCATCATGGGCCCTTTAATGGGATCTCAGTTGGGCACACCCATGCCAGTGGGAGGCCTGGGGAGAGGTGTCAGAAGAAGGCTGCGTATGAGGCCTACTGCCTGCATCTTCTGGGGCTGTTGGCATTGGCAGGGGTGGCCGCGAAGCCCTGGAATAGGGACTTCCCCCCAAGTTGGGAAGCATCACATCGGGCCTGGGGCTGAAGGTAAGAGTGGTGGTCTGCAGGATGGCCCTGCAGACCACTGATTGCAACAGTACCCTCTCCTCTAACCCCCCCCCTTTCCCAGAAAGTTTATGTTTCTTTGAGCGAGAGGCATGGAATTCTCTCAGGAGACTCTGGTCCAGTATATTGGAGGCAGATTCCCATGTGTTGTCCTCTAGGCCATATCCCTCCCAGGAGATATTTCCCATCTCTTGCCATGTCATCTGACATTCAGAAACTTTTTTACCTGATATATAATGTCCTGTCCAAGGAAACTTCCTGAGGTTTTGGGAGCCTCCTGGAGGGCCATGAGAGGATTAAAGGCTTCAAGAGGGAAACATGGAACATGTTATGGATTCCAGGAGAGGCAATTAGGCATAGCTGGGCCCAATTGGGAATGGCATCCAGAGCCAAATATGATGGGCGCTGAGCCAGACTTTGTCCCCTGGCTTAAATTGTGGTGCAGGCCTCTGGTTCACGTCAGTAGTTTTCCTGGCCCTCTTGGCTGCCTTGTGAAACATCTCTGTGGTGTGTACCCAGAGTTCTTGAAGCTCCTGAGGGCAAGGGGATGGTCAATGAGATAGGCAACTGAGGTAATGGTTGTCTTTCAAATACGATCTGGAAGGGTGATGACCCCATAGCGGTGCTGATGTAGGAGTTATGGGAAAACTCCACCCATGGAAGTAGAGAGACCCAGTTATCTTGACATTAGCTTGTATAAACTCTGAAGAAGCTTTTCAGGGTTTAGTTGGTCCGTTCTCACTGGCCATTTCCTTGAGGGTGGTATGCCATTGTTTAGTCCAGGGAAATGTTACATTTTTTGCATAGGGACTGCTAGTATTTGGCCGTAAACTGGGTCCCACAGATGGAGACAATGTGCCTGGGCAGGCCGTGCAGATGAAAGATATGCATGAATAGTCAGGCCAGCTCTTGGACCATGGGCAGTTTGGGAAATGGAATGAATTGGGCCAACTTTGAGAAACAGTCAACTATGACCCAAATGATAGTGCAGCTGTTCAAGAGTGAGAGGTCTAGCACAAAGTCGGTGAACAAGTGGGTCTAGGGTTCCCTGGGGGCTGGCAATGTCTGTAACAGCACCCAGGGTCAACCTGCCAAAGGTTTCTGCTGGACGCAGGTGGGACAGGAGTCCACATAGGCTCAAACCTCTCTCTACATTTGAGGCCACCAGTGGTACTGCTGGAACATTGCTAGTGTTTGGGCATATCGAGGATGACCTGTGACATGGGAATCAAGGGACCGTTTTAACACTTTTTCTCTGAGTTTGTGTGGAACAACCATCTTCCCTGGTGGGACAGTCATGGTGGAGGCTAGGAAGATCCAGTTGGATCAATAATGTGCCCGGGAGGCTCTGGGGTGTCCTCTGCCAGGAAGGACTGGGAGAGATAGTCAGCTGTAAAGTTCTTGATGGCTGGTTGGTACCTCAGCTCAAAATCAAAACGTGCAAAGAACAGAGACCAGCGGGCCTGGCGGACATTCAGCAGTTGAGAATGATGAAGATGTTCTAAGTTTTTGTGATTGGTTTAAATGGTAATGCAATGTTGAGCACCTTTGAGCCAGTGGAACCATTCCTCAAGCACAAGCTTGATGGCCAGCAGTCACTGATCCCATTGTGTTCTGTGGGAGAGAATTTTTGTGAAAAAGAGGAGCATGGATGAAGAACTCCTGTATCGGAGTGCTGACTCAGAACTGCTCCTACCCTCCAGTGTGGAAATGTCTACGAGAATAAAGAGGTGCATAGGATCAGGGTGATGGAGGCAGGGCTTTTGAAGAAATGCATCCTTCATTTCCTGGAAGGCAGTGATGGCTTCCAGTGCCCTAGCAAAGGAAGGCTTGCTTTTTCAAAAACACACTTCTCCAACTTTGCATACAGTTTGTTATCTCGCTGACTCTGGAGGATTAGATAAATATCCTGGCGGTGAGAGTTGAGGTCCTTAGCAAAGATGAAAATATCATTGAGATATACGACAACAGGAGCTCAAGAAACTGCTGCTGTTGTTGGATCTTCTGTGCTAGGCCTGGAATGGCCTGAAGGCCCAAGGCATCCACCTAGTCCATGGCATCAGCAGTGTTGTGGAAGTAGACCCTTGGGCCAAGGGGGAGTTGGCGCAACCTGCAGGGAGGAGCTTTGCAGGTCCCCACCATTGACAGGCAGAGCTGACTAACATAGAGGCCCACACCAAAAATTACAAAGCCCAAAAGAGATCCTCTCTTAAATTATCAAAATATCAACAAACAGAGGACACTATATTCTTTTATGTACACAGATGTCCGGTATTGCTCATTAGGTTACACCATAAATTGGTGATAGCCTTATTGGTACAAATACCATTTTTAATTTTTAATTTATTCATATTATTTCATATTCAAATGCAATTTTTTTTAATATCCTTTAATGATATCCCTCCATCAAAGGTGTTCTTTTAAAAGTAATACTGGTCTTTCTCAAATAGCACTCTCTTGTACAGTCACCATCTATCGCCTTCCTTAATGTTATTTTGTATTTAGCTATATTTGATTAGAAGTTATCTGGAATTTGTTGCCAGAGGATGTGGTTAGTGCAGTTAATATAGGTGTGTTTAAAAAAGGATTGGATAAGTTCTTGGAGGAGAAGTCCATTACCTGCTATTAAGTTCACTTAGAGAATAGCCACTGCCATTAGCAATGGTAACATGGAATAGACTTAGTTTTTGGGTACTTGCCAGGTTCTTATGGCCTGGATTGGCCACTGTTGGAAACAGGACGCTGGGCTTGATGGACCCTTGGTCTGACCCAGTATGGCATTTTCTTATGTTCTTATGTTCTCTTATACAAGCAATTCATGATAGTGAAATTGGAGCCGTCAGCCTGACACTGGCAGTATTTCGACCATCCCGTCTTCCTCAGGGACTAAGAGGTTTTTGCTATATTTGTAGCCTTCCAGCACACCACGATGTTCTGGAAGGCTACAAATATAGTGAGAACCTCTGGGGTGCTTACAAAATGTGTATATGTCACTCACAAGCAAGCGATCTCTAACACTCAGTTCTAGCACTCCTATAACACCGAAGCTGTACATCTCAACTTCCACATGTCATTGCAGAAAGACATCAACCTTGCGATATGATTGTTCCAGACAATGAAGCCAATAGTAAATGTGAAGAACTGGCTCTCTACTTTCATAATAAAATTGCAAATATCCTCCTCAGATTTCTCCCCAACCCCCACCCGCTCACCTTAACCACAGGCTCTATTTCTACTTCCGCCACCTTTAACACCCTTGACCTTGTTTCGTCAATCGAAATTGCATCAATCCTCAAAAAGATTAAACCTGCAACACACCCCTCAGATACCATCCCTACCAAAGCCCTCCTCATGATTCCTGACACCATTTCCAAACCTATTGCTGATATCATCAATTGCTCCCTTTCCTCAGGCATTGTCCCAGACTCTCTCAAGCATGCAGTGGTTAAACCACTCCTCAAAAAACCCTCATTAGACTCTAAGGGCCCAACCAATTTTTGCCCTATTTCTAACCTCCCATTCATCTAAAAAATCATGGAAAAGGTCGTCAATTCACAGTTAACAGACTTCCTTGAAACCAATAATATACTTCATTACTCTCAATTCAGCTTCTGCAAATAGCTCAACACTGAGACTCTCCTTCTCTCCTTAACCGACCACCTCATCAGGGGTATGGACCAAGGACACAGCTACATCCTTGCACTGCTGGACATTTCGGCTGCTTTCGATACCATAAATCACAATCACCTCCTCTCCCGCCTGACATTGGCCTCTCTGGCTCTGCTCTCAAGTGGTTCACGTCCTATCTCGCCAACAGGCAATTCTCTGTGAAGATAGGTAATGCTAATCTACTTACTATGCTCTCTCCCAGGGAATCCCTCAGGGCTCCTCCCTTTGCCAGCTTCTATCGGAGCTTGGCCTTAAATTCTTTCTTTATGTTGATGATATGCAAATCATCAGACCCATTCAGGGTTCACTATCCAACACTCTTGAATTCTGGGGAAATTGTCTTGCAGCCATCAATAACTTACTCACTAACCTCCATCTGGCTCTAAACACTTCCAAAACTGAATTGCTCCTCATATCTCAACATCTACCCATCAAACCCTCCCTTGCAAATGATCCTGCCTACAACACACTTCAAGCGCAGCACTGCGCTAGAAACCTTGGGGCTCAGATTGACCAGCAATTGAACCTAAAAAAAACACATCAACATAATTCTCAAGGAGGGATTCTACAAACTCAATGTTATGAAAAAACAAACCTTTACTTCATGCCAGTGATGTCCGTACCGTCATCCAAGCCACACTCGCATCCAAAATGGATTACTGTAACTCCCTTCTTCTTGGCCTACCCTACTCCTCCATAAAACCCCTCCAAATGCTGCAGAATGCAGTAGCCAGAACTATCTCCAATGCACGTAAATATGATCATATCTCCCCTATCCTTAAAGAGCTGCACTGGCTCCCTGTCCCTTCCCGCATCCTCTATAAAACCCTCACGACTATCCACAAAGCCATATATACACACAACTCTAATTGGCTTGACAAGCCTTTCTGCCTCACAAGCCCTAATCGGCCCACCAGGACCTCCAAAAAAAGGGACCCTCCATGTGCCCTCCTTAAAGAAAGCACACCTCACATCCACGAAGGATTGGGTGCTCTCCATTGCTAGTCCCATGCATTAGAACTCACTTCCAACCAATCTCAGGCTAGAATCATGCATTATGAAATTCAGATCCCAATTAAAGACTTGGCTTTTCAAATAAGCCTTCCCCCAAAACCCTTAACAGCCCCACCTTTCTGCAACCTCAGCTTTCCGTCCTGTACATTGTCATGTTTTAATTGCTCATGCACCACTACATTTTCTTATTATAATTGCTCTTGCACCTGTTCTTAATTGTTTTTTCAAGTTTGCCCGTTGCAATTGTTCTTGCTCTTTCCTCGCTTCTCCTTGGTTCATTGTATCCCCTCCCCCTTTTCCGTTTTTTTTGTAACTTTCCATTCTTTAGATCGCTGTAAACCGATATGATGTCTCTACTAATATCGGTATAGAAGACTCTTTAAATAAAATAAATAAATAAATAAATAAAAGCTTACCCCCCCTCCCCCCCAAAATAAAGATACTGTGCAAATTTCTCAATAAACACAAGAAGCACATTCTGGCAGCTCAGACAATATTTTATTGACCCTGAAAGGCTGTTCTCAGATTAAAAGTTCTGAAAAGTAAACACCTGCCCTATCTGCTTTTCCTAACAGATCAAAGAACTTGAGTTTGTTCTCAGACAGATTTTCCCAAAGCATTTTCTTTACAGCTGTGGATGTGTTTGAGATGACATAATTCCGATTCATAGGCGAGGAAGATATGAGCTTGGAAAGCGCAGAGTGCTTTCCTGCACCAGTCGGGCTGTGAATCTCCTCGTCTTTGTTTTAATGCTCATACCCCCGCTCCCTTCCGGCATTTAGAACTGAAGCTCAAAAGGTTGCTTGATTTGTGGTTGCTTTTTTCTCTTGCTCTCTCTACTTTTTTTTTGTCCTGTATTGAATGGGGGTGATGGGTAAGAGTTGCCTGTCCTGTTTATGGCTTCCCCCACCAATGAGGAATAGACAGAGATCACTTAGGAGACAAACAAAAGCAGCAACATTAACACCGAGCCCGCTCTGAAAGACATGCCATTTCTCTTCTCGTTCTAATTTTTATCATTCAGGCAGGAGAATGTGGAACTGTGGGTAACCAGGACCTTAGAAACATTACAGAATTCAACATCAAGCACAACAGATAAACCAAAACCCTGCCCGATCCGCTCAGTGGCAACACACGTCCCTAACCCTGGGCAGCAGGAGTCGCGTATATCCCGACATTATCTCCTGCTCGATCCAATGTTTGACTCTGGAGGTAGGGTGAAGTGGGGGCTGCGGTAGAGGTGTTTTGAAGAGGCACTTTTTTTCTGCTTCAAAATTCTGCTGCCTGAAGGTTTTTCCTATTTTCCATTGCTTATAATATAAGTTGGGCTACATAATGGGCTCTTATAAAGATTTTGTAGAATGGTTTAGTAGGGTTTGAAATATGGAATATTGATTGAGTACTAGAAGATTAAAAATAAAAATCTAAAAAAAAGTTTTGGTTGAAGAGTGGGGGGTGTATTTGAATGGTTATTACAGGGAATAATTCCAAAACACAAAACACTATAGTGCAATTAAAATGATACCTCTACAAATATGAATAATGTAACATCTTTTAATATTTAATTGGTGAATATAAATTTCAGATGTACTCAGGTAATTGCCTTGCCTGCGGCTAGCTCATTTGACAGAGCCAGATGGGGATGGAGTCAATCATAGTGCTTGGTCCTATGCTCAAAATCAGTGTGGAATCGCTATCCATAATAGGGATCAATTTGTAACACTGCATTCAACTTTTAGGCCAAATATAAATCATAAACCATACAAACATCAACAGGGCCTATAAGACACAAACAAGACATACAAACATGAAACACAAAATTTAAAAAGTTACTTCCAATTTATACAAAAAGCTGGCAATGGTATAATAGCAATCCTTCAGTATATTATAAAGTCATTACTTCCTTTGATTATACAGTTGCCCAACTTCTGCTGAAAAACTTTTGTCAAGATAGCAATCTTTCAGCTGGGTAACAGTCCTTAAAAATAATACTGTACTGCTTTGCTTTGCTTTGTAGAAAACCAACAGGTACCTTAGTGGTCACATCATATCAGCATGCCCAATATGTTTTTCCAAGAACTGGCTTCTTCAGAGCTATGGAATAAAATGTTGTATATAAACAAAGTAGCTTCAGAAATATGCAGCACCAAAGAGAACCTCTGATTTTTCCATGAACGTTAAACAGGATAACTCAACCAACTTGAAAGACACAGCTTTGCAGTGTTGTGTGGACCCCGCAAAAACCATTTCCAAGGGAATAAATACACACTAACTCTTCAAACATATCTGCTGAAGAATTGCTATTATACCATAGGCAGCTTAAAGGTAAATTTCAAAATCCCAATGCATGCATAAATTAGAGGATGTGCATGCCCACCGAACTTTAAAAGCCACTGAGATGCATGCATATCTCCAACACATCTCGCTCGAACTGAAAAGGGGGCAGAATCTGGATGGGCATCGATGTTTCGGGCCAGGGCCAAGAGATGTGTATGCAAATATTTATGCACCTTGCCCGCCTCAAGTGCTACATAAGTTTACTTCTGCTATGGAGGAGGTGCAAGTTAAAAAAACAAAAACAAAAAAAAAGCCTAGTCATTAGTGAGGGGTTTTAGGGTCTAGGGTAACTGAGGGGAGAATAGGCTATTAAACTAGGGGGATTTGGAGGACCCAGCTCTTAACTGGGCAAATTGGTGGGTGAATGGTTAAACTGGCAAGGGCATGCGCACGTACCCCTTTTAAATACCCCGACTTATGTGGTAGAAGCAGGATTTGTGCACCTATTATAACCCGTATGCATATGTGCGAGCAAGTTAAAAAATGGCCACATCCCTGGTTGTGCACAAGTTATGAAATGGCTGTGGGCCTGGGTGTGCGCTGGCGGATATGTGCTAATGTGCACCATGTGCTGGTTTGAAAGTTACCATTCTTTTGTATAAGTTGGAAGTAACTTTTTAATTACATGTTTCATATTTATAGGTCTTGTTTGTGTCTTTTGGGCCCTATTGATGTTTGTATGGTTTATGATTTATGTTTGGCCTAAAAACTGAATGCAATAATTTTGATAATTTTTCACTTATTAGAATGTTTTCCATATTGTTAATATAAATGATTTAATGATATTAAAATTTATACATTTATATTCAGATTCAAATTTTAATTATTTCTATCACCCCATTTCAAAAACACCACAACATCACCACCACCACCACAAAGGCAAATAGAAATGTCTTTAAGAAGAAAAACAATTCAGCTCAAAACAACTGAGTCTATAGATTACCACATAGAGCCTAATTTGCTAAGCTTTTTTTCTTCATGAATACCTATTAATTGGGTATGAGAGCCATAAGAATGAGAAAAGATCTACAAATATAAAAAATGTTTGAGCAATTGCAAGGCGATAAAAGAAAGCAAAATTGCTTACCTGTAACAAATGTTCTCTGTAACCAATCAACCATACAAATAGGAAGTCATTCTACAGCACCAAGACGAGAAAGGTCCCTCTGAGCTCAGAAAACCCAAAAAGGTTTTTGATCATCTATGGCTTTTCCTGCATAGCCGCCACCATGCAAGTCTTCTCACTTTGTAGCAAGCTAATCTTCAATTCTAATGGTATAAGGATGGGATTGTGTGATTGATTTGTCCTGATATCTACAGAGAATACCTGTTAGAGGTCAACAACTTCACTTTCTCCATGCAGCTGAGGGTCATGTCTTGCAGCTTTTACAAAGAGTTACATATGTATTATACCATATATATTTGACGAGTAGTTATTCTGGATTTTAACATAGCTGATTGGAAAACCTTCTTTGCCAAGGTGTCTAGTAACGTGGCATTTTTTCCTGGAAGGAACACTGTTTTTCAAAGCTGCATTTTTTAATGACTAGGCCATGGTGGAGCTTTGTATTTGAGATCTAATTTCCTTGCTACTGACAATGTAAATGAGGGTGTCTGCTACATCCTTGTTTGGAGTTCCTGTACTACTCTGAACCAGAATAGTAACAACTTGTTTTGGGGCTTGGATATATAACAAATATATCTTTCCTTGGTTCTGATTCCTACTGTAAAATAAATGGAATTGCTTTTGCCTTTTTTTTTTTTTTTTTTTTTTAACAAAAGCAGTATACAACATATCATCCAGTAGATGTGCACTTCTGGGAAGTTGTAGAGAGGGGTCCAATGGAAGACCTTTGGATTCATCAACGTCAGAATGGTAGGAAAGATGTATATGATGATTATGATTGCTTCTTTGAGGCAAACAACACTATAGATGAGTATTCTGAAGTTGCTCTACCTTTAGTGGAAAAGGAACCCTGAAAAATAGGGGTCAATTTTAAAACCCACGCATACGCATCCATGTGCACACAGTTCCTGGTGCACGCACATGGATGCGGCTATTTTATAACATGCACGCGTTATAAAATACGATATCAGTGCCCACATGCATGGGCGGGGTGGGACAGCACCATTAAGGCACTGTCCCGTTGCCACGTGTGCTGGGAACAAAGGACATGCACAACTTGCTGCTGCTCCGGAGAGCAGGTAAGTTGCAGAACAGAAGAAAAAAAGGTTAGGGGGGTTTTAGGGGTCGGGGAAGATAGTGGAAAAGGAAGAAGAGACAAAAATCAAAACGTGTCTTTTTGCACAAGCAGAAAATAAAAATTTGACTGAGATCTGCGCATGTTTGGAAAACATTATTTTGCTTTTTGAGCTCCGAGAGAGAATTTTCCATTTCAGCACCAACTGATGACACCCCACTTGGAGTATAAAAATAACCGTCTGAAAAAAAGAGACCTTCAAGCCCATTATAGGCAGCACTTTATAAGCACTTTATAGGCAGTGCTGTAGCTTAAGAACCTTGTGCGCTCTATTGAAACAATGGGAAGCACTGCAACTCTACTGATTTGACTCCTAATGCCAAGTCAGCATTAACGACCATTCTGCCTTTGCATATCATTCCTGACAGTTCAGTGTATGCACCTATCAAAGATGTGCCCTGTGCTACTGCATTATAAAATTAAAATTAAGCATTATATATGCTTAATTTTAATAATTGAAAATACCTGTAATAAAATTCAGTTACGACACAGTAAATGTATTAAGAAACTTCAGAGTTTTCTTTCAGGAGCTGACATGAACTAAATAATGACATACTATTGGCAATTTATTTCAACACCTGAGAGAGATTTCATAATCACTGCATTCTGATAAGTGACTGAGGGATATTTCCATTGGTTCTATTGGTAGCAAGTCAGGCCGCATTTTTTTAGATTGCAAATAAACAACTTTATGTACCGTTTATAATGACATTACACACAGTATATTGGTCATACATATTATGCATTCTGATGCAGAAACTGCTTTTTTCATCATAAACTTATAGGAAACTATATTTAGAGATAAAATTTAATTTAAAGCATATTTTTTTCACTCCCTGTTTTCACCCAAACACTTGAACAAGTATACCTGATGCATTACTACATTCAATAGGCAGGTAAAATAAGCATTATTTCAGCTAAGATGTCAAATTTGTACTTAAATGCAAGCTGTTTTGACACATATTCTAACTTTTGTCATAACATTTAATGTATATAAACTTGTTTTTAAATATAACCATAGAAAGAACACTAATGGTCAAATAATGACATAAATAAATAGAAAATACAAAAATTGAATTCCTTATGTAACGTAGTTGTCTCATAATTCCAAAGATAATTTTTCTTTTCAGAGTACAAAATTATTTTTAGAAATTATCAGGTCAATTTTAAAAGTTTTGCTCACACAAAAATGCCCACATACATGTGGGCTGCATGCGAGCAATGTGGATGTAAAATAGCCACAGAATCTGCGCGTATGTACCCATACATGCATAAGGAATAAGGGGGAGGAAAAAGGGTGGGGCATGGGCATTTTGGGGGCGGAGCCAAGACTTAAGCACGTAACTCTGAATTTTAAAACTGAAACCTGCATACACTATATATCCACATAACTACTGCTGCTCCTGATGAGGAGTTTTAGGCCTTATAGTATAGGGTGACGGGTCCGGGTCAACTGGGGGATGTGTAGGATGAAGAACTAGAGAGGTCTGAAAGTCCTTGCTATTAATTAGACAAACTGATGGACTGATCACAAAACTGGGAATGTGTCTTGCATGAGCATGCTTTGAAATTCGCTGACATATGCATGGAAAAGCTGCCAAATTCCTATGGAAGACACACGTGCACTAGCTGTGCTCGAGTAACTTCTTAAAATTAGGAACATACTTATGTGCATTCAGTGTATTTTAAAAAATATCAGGTGAATTTTAAAAGCCCTAGACGCGCCAAAGCCAGGAGATACACTCATGTATCGGCCCAGTACGTACTGCACGGATTTTAAGAGGCACCTGGGTATGTGTGTATCTCCCGGTACTTGAATAAAAATTTGTTTCCCTAAAAGGAGTGGGGAATGGGCATGGTCTGGGCATGAGCATTCCAGGAAATATGAATGAAAGCAGGATATGAATGACATGTAAGAAATGAAATAAAAAAAACATTAGGCTAGTCAGTAGGGTTTAAAGGATCGGGGCAAATAGGGTAAAAGGGAGGTAAGTTAGCTAGGGGGTCCTTTACTGGGTGAAATAGGTAATTGCATTGGCATGCATATCTACTAAAATCCCCCCTCCCCCCTTACATGATTGAAGTGGCATTTGCACACCCATGCACGCGACAATGTAAAATCATACGCACATGTACGCGCGTACAACCAATTTTATACAGGCTTACATATAGGCATGTATGTTATAAAATTGCTGCGTCCATATGCATGAGCCGGCAAACACACGCACATGTGGTCCCATGCACGGGTCTTAAAATTAACCTTTATGCTTATAAGTGCATTCACGATTAAAAATTCTAACGTATCCTTGCTCACGCACAGATATGTGCATGTATCAGCGCATGTGCGCTCATTTTAAAATTGACCTCACATGTTACAGAACTAGGCGAATTGACAACTATGCTGACAATTTTGTAACATCAACATGCAGAATAATAGTTAACTAGAGATCCCTAATGGAAATTTGAAAGTATCAACTTTATAAACAAATGCTTCTAAAATCTGTTAATCTGCAAAAACATAACCTACAGCATCTAAAATTTCAATTTTTAATTTGTAAAAATAAATGTTTAGTCATAAATATAACTATAAAAGTCCTATTTTTCATTACTTATTTACACGTTTCTTTAAAACAATTTCTTAGTGACACAAACATTTAAGAAAGTGAAATAAACAGACAAAAAACTGCTACTGGCTTCCATGTGAAATAATGACAAGCTTCATAAAAATAGGGTAGCTATTAAAAATATTGCTACCTTTTGCAGTAACTAAAGATAACCTGTCATTAGCTTTAGCAAACCAAGAAATACATAATTCCCTTTACTTTTTAAAATATTTTTCCTATTTTAAATTCCCTCCAAACTCACTTAGACCAGTAATTGCACTGACAGTCCTCAGCTGGGGGCCACGCACCAGAGTGCCTTCCAGGGCTCCTCAATCATGGGCCCTATATTTGGCCACTAGCTGTCACTATTGTATAATGATTATGACTCCCTCCACCCCTGTGGCTATTTAACCCTTCCAATAAGAACAGCAGTGAACATCAGTAAAACAGTTACTATATTTTACCATGATTTCTTCAAATAGTTTGTATGACACAGGATAAACATTTTCTAGACTATCAATTCATAGATTGCTTTAGGAGAACTGAGGTACTCAAAAAACCTCACTAAATATGAGGTCAACACATTTTGGGGCAACTAATTTCAGCCAGAAAAAAAACAAAATATTTTTAGGTTACTTTACAGGGCTTGCAAGTCTTTGTCATGGGATTAGCTGGGGTTTTTAAACAATGTGAATTCCATTTCCCTAGACAGTCCCCACACTAGCCCAGTTTCTAGTGACACCAATCCCATGCCTTCTAGTATCATCAATGGCCATAGGCCCCACCTCCCACCCCCGCTCTGAGACACTACAGAATGTAGCATGCATGTTTCCAAGGAGCTGCATGTCTAACCACGGCACTGCTGTGAAACACATGATATAAGAAGATACATGAAGCTTGAAGCTGACGTATGGAGAAAATCCGCATCTCGGACGTCTATGTCTGTTCAAGTGTTTATGATTAATAAAAATGTTTTACACTAAATTACCCAGAAAGCAGCAAGGCACGAGGAAGCTCTCCCAGACTGCCTGAAACAGGGTACCTCAGCAAATGTGCTATCAGGGATAACCTGCTGGCAAAGGTGCAAACATGTCTTCTGCAGCGGGGGAGGAGAGGGAACTACTTGGGAGTTACCCATCCACCAAGTAGGATCAGTGATCTCAACTCTATAGAACGATACATTATTACCATATATTTCCTAAAAATATGCTCTGCCATAAAGCATGCTGTGCTGCTAGGTATGGCCTTTATGTTTGAAGTGACAGGAAGTTACCAACATTATAAACTGGACAGCAGGGATGTTATATTTGATGCCCCCAATCACCTACCTGCAGCCTGCCAGCACAGCATGTTACACAGCAAGGCTGTGTGCACAAAAGTCGCTGTTAGATAATAAGTTAAAATGTTTTACTTCTACTGGGCTGGAGAAGGGACGGGGGGAGGTAAAAGGGCTATCCCTCCCCTCAGGTAGGAATTGCCTCATTTGTTACATTTATATCCACCCTCTCCCGGCCCTCTTTCCAGCTTTGGAGAATGACAGACATTTACAATAGAGCAGTGGTTGGGATCACAGCAGTGCCATAAATCAGTGTTGTAAAGCAGACTGCGCTGGCAGGCTTGGGTGCATGTCTGAGGTCACAAGAGGTTACACTAAGAGACCAAACAGACACTAGGAACCTCAGACCTGGAATATATGGTAAAAGATGTCATTATTCCTACTGGATAGAAGAGGATGAGGAATAGATGGGACAAAACAGAGCAACAAGAAGCTTTTCAGAGGTAGGTACAAAATGCTTATCAACCTTGGAGAGGGTGGGGGGATTTCGGATTTTATAAAGTGGGGAAAGTGGATGGATCTTACTGGGGATAATCAAAAATCATAGCTGTGGGCTGAGAACATGTAAATGAGGGGTAAGGGTTAGTAGATGTCCACATGTCTCCCACACTAACAACCTCACATGCTAGAAAACAGGAGAGCTATTTTGCATTTGAAAAAAAAAAAAAAAGAAAAACCTTATGAAAAATCATCTATTCTAAACTGGCGGAACGTGCTTCTTGGGCCAGGGCAGGTGAGGGAGGAAGGGGGTGGGGGGTGGAGCTGCAGCTGTGGATCGCTTGGTTACGATGCTCCATTCATTCATTATCTATAACAAAGTGAATCCAAATGCAAACTTCTCTAAATTTCAGACTTTTGCCCATGAAATCATAGAGGTGGCAGTTTTGTAAATCATTATTTTGCTTACAGGTCTGCAGGCACTTTGCACCCATGAGCCTGAAAGTGAATTTTTAAAAGGGAAACTCCCTATGAAGTTTCTCTTGGAAAATCTGGGGCCATCTGGTGAAATCCCTGTGCTTTGCCTTTCCCATCAGCAGTCCCCTGTGAAACAGGGCAGATAGCTTTACCCTCCAAGGGGAGGAAGGCAAGTTTTAACTGACAGTTTTTACTTGGGTAACTAAAATCATTTGAAAATTGTCCTCTCTCTGACACCGTGTGAATCAGTTTCACAGAGGGCGTGTCTTGCCCTTCAGATAGCAGGATAACTTTGAAACATAGGGCCTCATTTTCCAATATCGCATTGGTAACGCATTAGGGGGCGAGAGAGAGAGAGAGAGAGAGAGAGAGAGAGAGAGAGAGAGAGAGAGAGAGAGAGAGAGAGAGAGAGAGAGAGAGAGAGAGACTTACTATAGTGCCTGTGCCCTAGACAGGTATTTTAATCCCTATGGGAGGGCCACCTACTAACTCGGGGTGGGGATTAGGTATCAGCGTCGGGGGTTGGGGGCCACTTTCGCATTCCACATGAGACGTACGGACAGAACAGTTGTCTCTGGTGAAGATTTGCTGGCCGTCGGAGTGAGGAAACTCACTCCAAGAGGAGATTTGGGCAACGTTCTCTCCACCTAGCTTGCTGGACACTCTACCTGGGCAACAACAAGCTAGGTGGAGAGAACGTTGCCCAAATCTCCTCTTGGAGTGAGTTTCCTCACTCCGACGGCCAGCAAATCTTCACCAGAGACCACTGTTCTTTCCATAGGTCTCATGTGGAATGCGATAACGGCCGTTATCGCGATTTGCGAATTTATCGCACGCGGTAAACTCCGTTGAAATTGAGGCCCATAGTGATATTAAAAAATAGCTGGTTAGGTTTCAAAGTTAGCCAGACAACTTTATTTGGGGATATTCAGCAAGACATTTATCTTGCTGAATATCCAGGATAACTTAACTGGCTAACATTAGCTGGATAAGTTATCCATTTGAGGCTGTTTTGAATACTGGCCACAAGTATGTTTTAGGAATACTTGAAAATAACAAGTGATTTATGTTTGTTTTTATGGAATATGATTGAGAGACTAGAAAATTACTTATTTGTGTTATATAATGCTGCTTTATGTATTTTATGGTAGTTTGATAGGTTACAATAAACAAAGGTTTATGTAGATTTGTTCTCTTTTCCTACTAATTATTTTTTTATTGTGCCTCCAAAGAGCACAAAATGTGAAAATAATCTGGTCTGTGAGGTGCACTGTTTCCCAACTAAGGGGTCAGTTTTAAAAGGCGTGCTCACGCATCCATGTGCGTGTGGTTCCTGGCGCACGCACATGTTATAAAATATTGTAACTCCTGTTACGTACTGAAGTGCCGGGCCCAAAGAAAAGGGTGAGCCGGGGAGATAAAAAATGTGGGGATAGTTAGGATAGGTTTAGGAGGCGGGGAGGAGAGGGGAAGAGGGAGGAAGGATAGGGTTAGGGGTAGAAAAGTTCCCTCCCAGTCCATTCCTTAATTGGAGCGGACTGGGAAGGAACTGGGGGAAGCCCAATTGCGTTGCCACGCATATTTTTCTAAAATTGCCCCCCTCCTCGCATGCGGAGCAGGCCACCCGCCCACATATGCCACGCGGCGACGCAATCGGGCCTCCCCCAGTTCCCTCCCAGTCCGCTCCAATTAAGGAATGGACTGGGAGGGAACTTTTCTACCGCTAACCCTACCCTTCCTCCCTCTTCCCCACCTCCTAAACCTATCCTAACTATCCCCACATTGTGGCTTTGCAAATCTTCTCTAAGGAGGTTAACATTACGTTAGTAACTGTCACTATCAAATGAACAGCTTGGACTTTGATATACCCTCCAAGGTCTACCCCGTAAAGAAGTTAACAATTAGAAATGCAATCGCCTGGGCAATTAGAGATTAACAGAAAACATAAATCCTGGTGGACTTTAAAGGTTTTGCCTGCTACACAGGTCTCATTTATCTTGCAATTCAGTGTAGATTCTCCCTTATATATGCAACAATAAGGAAATATGTTGGAAGGTTGATTAACTTATTATGGTGGAAGTCTAATACCACTTTAGACAGAAATTTAGGATGAGTGTAAAGTGAATATGTCTCTTAAGACTTGAAGCTCACTGACCCTTGGGGAAAAATGTTGCCATAAAAAATACAAATTTCCAGTTCAAATGCTTGAGCTTACAAGAACTGAGAGGCTCAAAGATTTTCTTCAGCTAAGCTAAACCCATGATATCTGATGCAGGATCCTTTTTGTAAGGCTGGGCTGGGCCGGGCTGAACTTAGTTTCTTTCTCTGAAATATATAGAAAGTAGCTAGTTAAGACATTTTTGTATGGGAAAAGAAAAGGGATCTAGAGGTTGCCCTCACACTAAAGGCTAACTTCCTCCATTTAAAACCACAAACCTGTCAGGTAGAAATAGTCTTGAAACATGGGCTCAAACTTAAGTACTTATCTATAACCTCGCAGCATCAAAATCATGAGAGCTAGGGAATGGATTTTGGGATGGAAGAGTACATTAGTGATGAGTGATCAAGCTTGTAGAGGATCCCAGGCTAATGTTTTTTTGTGATGGACGTTTTCAGGAGAAGAGAACCACAGCCATTTTGACCAACACGGCACTATGATGATCACAGATCCTCTGGCTCATCTGGATTTTCTAAGGTCTTGGTTATCAGGGGTAGGGGAGGATTAGCATATCGGAGGTCTTTCCTCAAAAAACTGAACATCTCTGTTGTTAATTGCCTTCTAATCTCTTCCTGGGGCAGAAAATTGGTACCTTCCAGTTCAAGACTGTCACAAACAAATTTATCTGGGATTTGGATTTAATTATTTGCCTTTCAAAACCTGTGCTCAAGGCATGTTACAATTCAGGTACAGTAAGAGGTTCACTGTCCCATAGGACTTACAACCTAACGGGTAGATTTTAAAAGGGCCGTGTGTGCGCCCATAAATGCGCATATCTCCCCGCACACAAAGATACGTGTTATTTATAAAGTATACACACAAGTTATAAAATACTCTTCACGCACGTATGTCTGCAGCTTTATCGCATATTTTGAGAGAGAGACTCTTTATAAGGCTCAGCCTGACACTCAATATATGGACCATTGTAAGGGGTCACTTTGATTCGGGGTGAGTTTTCAGGAGGTGGGATGGGTTAGGGGGGATGTTGTTATAGACACATTAAGAGGTAGTTATTGTAAAATTGACCTTATAAGCGATGAAAATTCTAACAAGAGGAGTTGATTTGTACACTGCAATCTCCGCTAGCTGCATTGTACAAATCAACTTCTTTTCATCGTTTATAAAGACTAAAATTCTTTAGATGTCAGTTTTACAATGAATACCTCTGAATGTGTCTATAAAAACACCTTCCAAAAACTCACCCTGAATCAAAGTGCCCCCTTACAATGGTCCATATATTGAGTGTTTCTCTCTCATGTTCACCGAACTCTTATATCTACTGAGGAGCTGCAGCAAAGTTACATGCATAATATATGCGCACTGGCTGAGGAAAATTAGGGATTACGCGTGCCAGTGATGGGCCCGCCTCTGGAACGCCCATGCCCTGCCCCTTTTCTGGGCGCATTTACATTAATGAACAATCGTGCTTCCAGGCTATTTAAAATTTGCGAAGCTCCCGCATGTCCCAAGCACATATGTGGCCATTTTTTTGTACGCAAGGCTTTTAAAATCTACCTCTAAGTTGGTACTTGAGGAAATGGAAGGTGAAGTATCTTGCCCAAGGTCACAGGAAGCATCATTGGGAGAAACAGGATGTGAACCTTGGCTTCCCTGGTTCTCAGCTTGCTACTGTAACCATTAGGCCAACTCCTTCACTTGAGTAGATCTCACTTAAAAAAACCAAAACAACTTGTTTGATAACACTTGAGTCATGGATCACTGTTGGGAGTCCAGCATATCTCAATTCAGTTTCTCTGCCAGGGCATTTTCCATTCCTGCTAAGTAAGTGGTAATTAGGTTTATACCATGAGAAAATAACTGTCCGGTTTCATGATTTAAACATTTTCCAACATAGGGGTTTAGAGCCCATCCTCCTCTACTTGTTCAAGGAGTGAATGATTAACTGATTGTTGGTCACTGGTTTTGAAGGTCTTTAGAACATTTAGAATAACCCTCACCACCAGGAAGTGTGCAAAGTTCCTACAGGTGAGTACTGTAATCAAAGTTGGATGCATCCACATTTTATACAATTTGATGATCTGAAATTTTGATGAGAATTCTTTTAGATTGTAATAGGTAAAGCAACAGGTTAGTGAGACCCATGGTTTATCCATGACCTAGATGCAGTTTTGTAGCTTGTGTATACCAAGAGATCACTGAAATTAATATTCAAGAGGTTGCATCATTTGAAGGAATACTATGGGAGAGGCTTGTACTGTTGCAGCAATGAGATCTAACATTCTCAATGTGGATCATGCTGATATCTGTTGCTTTTGAATTTATCTTCCCTGATGAAATCCCAATTTCTTTGTCTGTCTGATCAAGAAGATAGCTCTATGATGATTTCTTTCAGAGTCCCAATAAATACTAACTGGCATGATGGGTGAAGATGGACTTGGCAAAACTGATCACTTGATACAAAGAAGTACAAAAAGTCAGAGATGGCCTGAGAGATGCTCTTTCAATTGCAATCAAAATCAAAACTGTGGCAGTTGGTCCAGTGTTGAATGGGTCCCCATTCAAATTTTCTGGAAAGATCCACAGACATTTCTCCAATGACAGGTGACAGATCAGATGATTTGTATCTCTCCACTGAGACTGCTTTTAAGAGAAACTCTGCTTCACAGTTTTTATGTAAAAAAAAAGTGCATGAAACTATTTTTACATGTACTTCTTCACTGGGTGTAATTCATATATAATAGACTCTAATGAATCTAGCACTAAATGCATTATTATTATATGAAAGTTAATCTGTTCTACTGTTTGCAACATAAATGCAAAGGTTTAAAATAGCAGACAGGCACAGTAACCAAACGAAAGAGCTTGAAGGCACAATAAGAGTAGAAAGTGCTACATAACCCAGAATGTAGTTCTTTTTGTTTTTTGTTTTTTTAGTCTTTTCTTCAATTATCATTCTATGCCAAAACCTTCTGCATTAGATATTGCAATTGTCAGTTTCTGTTTCAACTCCTTCTTGCTTTTGTACGTTGGCAGGCAAAGCTGGTTGAAGCAAGTATGTGCAATTGGTAACCTACAAAACAAATAACAGAGAAGTTACAAATGGAGGAGTATAGATTTTCTAACACACCAAATTATGCTACCAATGGAGATTGATCTCAAGTGGATCACATACTGCCTTGGCTCTGACACTGAGCCTTGACATACCCATCCAGGGTCAGAACTACTATGAAACTGTGAGAGTGGTCCTGGACTTAAGAAGGGTGCTGAAGGACAAAAGGACTTTGGTCTCCAGCCTTTTCTTACATAGATTTTCATTATTTACAGAAAAAGAAAACCATATGTGGTCTGCTTATCTCAGCAATTTGACTCTCTCAAAAAGTTAGGGAAGTCAGATTTATAAAGCTGAATTTTCAAAAGTTGGGCATGTAAAAATCAGCAGATACACATGTAAATAGCACATACTCATGCATATGCTTTTTAAGAAACCTACAACATACAGATGAAAGTAAGGGTGCAAGAGTAAATCTACACATGTAAAAGAGGGCAGGTCTAGAGACATTCTCAGGTGGGGCCAATATTTACGTGTGTAAGGTTTGTTTTTTTTTTTTTTATATAAAAGATTTATAGGTGTAGACTTGGCTGCTTACTCAAGAGTATTTACATTTGCTCTTTATCTAGAGTAAGTGATCATAAATGTATTAAAAATGAATTATTTGGTGAGGGGTCTGGGTGAAATATGGGTAGTTGATGCTGAAGAGTTAGGAGGATCTTGGTGACTTGCAGATGGACTGGGAGAACTGGCAGATTAATTAGTAACACTGGTAATTTCAATGCCACGCGCATGTTAGAAAATCTCACGATTTATATGCATAAAACCCAACATACAAGGGATAAATGCATGTAAAATCTCCACGCATATATTTTTAAAGTTAGAAGTAAAAATACGTGGGTATAATAGTTGCGCACCACATAACCGGATAAATTCCAAAATATCTGGCTAAGAAACATAGAAATGATGGCAGAAGAAGACCAAATGGCCCATCCAGTCTGCCCAGCAAGTTTTCACACTTATTTTTCTCATACTTATCTGTTACCCTTGGCCCTTATTGGTAACTTTTTGGTTCCAATTTCCTTCCCCCCTGCCATTGATGCAGAGAGCAGTGCTGGAGCCGCATCAAAGTAAAGTATCTAACTTAATTGATTCGGGGTAGTAACCACCGCAATAAGCAAGCTACTCCCACTCTTTTTTGTTTACCCAGCCTATGCAATTCAGTCCTTGTTGGTTGTTGTCTGAATATAAATCCTCTTTTCTTCATTCTCCCCTGCCATTGAAGCAGTGAGCTGCGCTGGAAATGTATTCCAAGTGAAGTATCAGGCTTATTTGGTTTGGGGTAGTAACCACTGCAACAAGCAAGCTACTCCCCCGCTTATTTGTGAATGCAAATCCTTTTTTCCACATTTTTTCTTGCCGTTGAAGCTTAGAGCAATGTTGGAGTCACATTAACCATGTATGAGTTTATTGAATAAGGGTATTTAATCACAAGGTAGTAGCCATCATTCCCACAAGCCACCCCCATACCTCTTCTCCTCATTCACATCCTCTAGATTTTATGGATCCACAATGTTTATCCCATGCCCCTTTGAAATCCGTCACAGTTTTGGTGTACACCACAGGGCGTTCCAGGCGTCTACTACCCTCTCCATGAAGAAATACTTCCTGATAGGGATGTGAATCGTTTTTTGATGATTTAAAATATCGTCCGATATATTTTAAATCGTCAAAAATCGTTAGGGCCACGATACAATACCAATTCCCCTGATTTATCGTCAAAAAATCGTAAATCGGGGGAAGGGGGAGGGCAGGAAAACCGGCACACTAAAACACCCTAAAACCCACCCCCGACCCTTTAAATTAAATCCCCCACCCTCCCGAACCTCCCCCCCAATGCCTTAAATTACCTGGGGGTCCAGCGGCAGTCCGGAACGGCCTCCTGCAATTGAATCGTGTTGTCTTCAGCTGGCGCCATTCTGCGCCGCCATTTTGCAAAATGGCGGCGCAAAATGGCGGCGGCCATAGACCAACACGATTCGACTGCAGGAGGTTGTTCCGGACCCCCGCTGGACTTTTGGCAAGTCTTGTGGGGGTCAGGAGGCCCCCCCAAGCTGGCCAAAAGTCCCTGGGGGTCCAGCGGGGGTCCGGGAGCGATTTCCTGCCCCGAATCGTTTTCCGTACGGAAAATGGCGCCGGCAGGAGATCGACTGCAGGAGGTCGTTCAGCGGGGGTTCCGGACCCCGGAACACGATTCAATTGCAGGAGGCCGTTCCGGACCGCCGCTGGTCCCCCAGGTAATTTAAGGCATTTGGGGGGGGGGTTCGGGAGGGTGGGGGATTTAATTTAAAGGGTCGGGGGTGGGTTTTAGGGTGTTTGTGTGCCGGTTTTCCTGCCCTCCCCCTTCCCCCGATTTAGCTACGGACCGCCGCTGGACCCCCAGGTAATTTAAGGCATTTGGGGGGGGGGGGGGTTCGGGAGGGTGGGGGATTTAATTTAAAGGGTTGGGGGTGGGTTTTAGGGTGTTTGTGTGCCGGTTTTCCTGCCCTCCCCCTTCCCCCGATTTAGCTACGGACCGCCGCTGGACCCCCAGGTAATTTAAGGCATTTTGGGGGGGGGGGTTCGGGAGGGTGGGGGATTTAATTTAAAGGGTTGGGGGTGGGTTTTAGGGGGTTTTAGTGTGCCGGTTCACGATTTTAACGATTTTCACGATACTCTAAACACCCAAACGGCGACGATACAATTCCCTCCCCCTCCCAGCCGAAATTGATCGTTAAGACGATCGAGGACACGATTCACATCTCTACTTCCTGACATTGGTTCTGAGTCTTCCTCCCTGGAGTTTTAAATCGTGACCCCTGGTTCTGCTGATTTTTTTCTGATGGAAAAAGTTTGTCATTGACTTTGGATCATTAAAACCTTTCAAGTATCTGAAAGTCTGTATTATATCACCCCTGCTCCTCCTCTCCTCCAGGGTATACATGTTTAGGTTCTTCAATCTCTCCTCATAAGTCATTTGATGAAGACCTTCAACCTTTTTGGTTGCCCTTCTCTGGACCGCCTCCATCCTGTCTCTGTCCCTTTGGATATGTGGTCTCCAGAACTGAGCACAGTACTCCAGGTGAGGCCTCAGCAAGGACCTGTACAAGGGGATAATCACTTCCTTTTTCTTACTTGATATTCCTCTCTCTATGCAGCCCAGCATTCTTCTGACTTTAGCTATCGCCTTGTCATACTGTTTTGCTGACTTCAGATCATTAGACACTATCACCCCAAGATCTCTCTCCTGCTCCGTGCACATCAGCCCTTTCCCCCCCCTCGAATACATTTACTTCGGATTTCCACACTCCATATGCATGACTCTGCACTTCTTGGCATTGAATCTCAGCTGCCATATCTTCAACCAGTCTTCCAGCTTCCTTAAATCCCATCTCATTCTCGCCACTCTTTCCGGCGTGTCCACTCTGTTGCAGATCTTAGTATCATCCACAAAAAGACAAACCTTACCTTCTATCCCTTCTGCGATATCACTCACAAAGATATTGAACAGGACCAGTCCCAACACCGAGTCTTGCAGCACTCCGCTCACAACTGCTCTCTCTTCCGAGTAAGTTCCATTTACCATCACACATTGTCTTCTGTCCTTCAACCAGTTTGCTATCCAGGCCACCACCTTGGCACTCACTCCCAAGCTTCTCATTTTATTCACAAGCCTCCTGTGCGGGACCATATCAAAAGCTTTGCTAAAATCCAAGTAGATGACATCGAGCACGCTTCCTTGATCCAATTCCTTAGTCACCCAATCAAAAAAGTTGATCAGATTCGTCTGACAGCACCTACCCTTGGTGAAACCATGCTGCCTCTGGTCCAGCAATTCTGCTGCTTGTAGATAATTCACTATTCTTTCCTTCAGCAGTGATTCCAATACTTTTCCCACCACCGAGGTGAGGCTAACTGGCCTGTAGTTTCCAGCCTCCTCTCTGCTCCCACGTTTGTGTAGAGGGACCACCGCCGCTCTTCTCCAATCACTCGGCACCGCTCTCGTTTCCAGGGATCTATTGAACAGGTCACGCAGCGGAGCTGCCAGCATATCTCTGAGCTCCCTCGGTATCCTGGGATGAACCTCATTAGGCCCCATGGCTTTGTCCACTTTCAGTTTTCTTAGCTCTTTCCATACATTCTCTTCTGTGAATGGAGTTTCATCCATTCCATTCCCCTCCAGTTTCTTGTTTACTAGTGATGGTCCTTCTCTGGGGGTCTTCTTTAGTGAACACTGAACTGAAGAATTCATTTAATATTTCTGCCATTTCTTCATCTATTTCCACCCATTGATTCTTTTCACCTTTCAATTTCACTATACCACTTTGGACTTTTCTCTTATGTATCTGAAAAAATGTTTTGTCACTTCGCTTTACCTCTTTGGCAATCCTGGATAAATTCTGACTTATCCAGCTTGGCAGAGGCTTTGCTGCTTCTTATCTCGCTAAATTCCATCTTGTCCAGCTAAATAGTGATTTTGTGCTAATTATTTGGATAAGTCTTTAAAGTGCTACTTATATGGATAAGTCGCATAGCTGTTTAAGTATGAAAAGTGCTGTTTATCTGGCAAAGAAGGAGATTCATTAAGCCTTAATAGTTTATCTCAGGAGGGGGCCATATATCGCAGGAGTGATATTTATATCACTCCTATATCTTTATATCCTATATATCCTATATCTTTAGCTCTTTATATCTTTATTTCCTATATATCCTATATCTTTAGCTCTTTAGCCAAGCTTTTCCAGAACTTTGATTATTTTTTACCTCCAGTTATCAAGATTTTCTCACCATCGCAATCCCTTCTGCAGATCACATTTATCTTAGACAATTACGCCTTATTTTATGATTTGGTTTCTCAAAGAGACTATACAATTTTCTCAATGTTATTTTTCGAACCTGTTTTCCATGTTTTCCAAGTTCTATAACCTTGTTATATGTACCGCCTCTTGGCATAATTTTTATGTTTCAATGTAAACCGATGTGATCTGTATTTTAATACAGGAACACCGGTATATAAAAATCTAAAAATAAATAAATAAATAAATAAATATTTGGCCTCTCCCCAACAAAATAAAGTGGCAGTGTCGCAACATTGTTATGTCTTGCAGTAAAAATCCGTGAGTCAAAATAATATGGCAGGGACCATAGCAAAGCGCGATGGAGGCATACATCGGCCAGGGTTGCCATTGCTTAAAGGTTTAGCGTCTCAAAATATTCTCTCCCCCAAGGTGAAAAGTCATCCCGTGGGTTGATGGCAACCTCCACCTGTACCCCCGCTTTAGAGAGGTGGCACTGGTCCCCTGAATTAAAAAATTAAAATCAATGCTACACGAGCGGTAACGATCAACTTTCCCTCCAAGGATTGACTATGTGTGTGCAAATTGTTTTCATGTGAGCAACAATTTTTTTAAATCAACAATTTTTGAGCACTAGTATTAGCATTGCATTTCTGTATTATAGCACAAAGGAAATAAGCAAGTGAGTGACCATGTAAAAACCTGCAAGCGACACTCTAAAATGTATGAGTGATCATTCACGTGCTCAGCTTAGAGGGAACTATGGTGACGATCTACTTCCTTCCCCACAAAACTCAAAAAATGGGCCCCTATGTCATAGCCCCACCCTCTCAAACACCCACTTTCCAGAAAAATTGACCCAAGTGGTCTGTTGGGGGTGGGTGGCACAGTTTTCCAAAATGGCACTGACTGGCCTTTGCCCCTAAAAGGCCAGTCGGCGCCATTTTGGACAATGGCTAGGGGGAGTCCCAGGCTCTCCACTGTTCACTGATATTTTTAAAGGTAAAGAGGGTCAGGGGCATCCAGGCTGGGGCCATTAGTCTACCAGGGTATTTTCAGGGGTTTGGGAGGAGAGGGGAATTCTACCTGCCTTTACATTTAATGGTTAGGTGGGGCAGCTCTTGGGGGTGGAGGAGTGCATAAAGGAGGGGTTCAGCTATTGGACTGGGGGGGGGTTGGAATTGAACGAGGAGAACTTTGGGCAGATTATTTCCGAACAGCAAAATTTATCTATTTGCATACTTTTTTTTTTTTTTTTTGCGGGGCTGCCTCAAATGGTAGTCCTGGGATGGGCAGGAGATCTAGTTAGATCCCTGGTGGCTATTTGTCAAATTTGGGGGGGTCAGGGTCATGTTGAGGCACATGCCCTTTACTTCTAGCATGGGAGCATCAGGACCCATGTTAGGGTCTTGGTGCTCCAGAAGTAGAATACAGTTTTCCAAAAAGCTGTAGATAAAATAAGTAAGCTGTGTTATTTTATTTACATAGATTTTACTATGCATTAGCTGCTTTGCATTGCTGTGTGCATGCTAAGCAGCTGATTTTAATAGGACTGGCTTTTATGCAAATACAACATACGATATTGTGACTATCACACAATATTGCCGCAAAAGAGCTATATCACGATATGTGCTGTCTAACACGCGTTATAGCCCTATTTTGGCTTGATATATCTACCTATGAGTTAGCAAAGCTTCTAGAAAAGATTGTTTTAGTTCAATTAACTAAATTTCATGATGATCATGAGGTGATGAGTCCCCATCAGACTGGATTCCATCACAAACACAGTACAGAGAGTATATCAAATTCAGTTTTAGATGTATTGATGCATTAACTAGTTCAGGGTAGTTGCAGTCTTTTTGAACCTGTCTTCAGCTTATGACCTGATTAATCAAAATTTTTTTAGTTAGGTTGTTACAATTGGGAATTGGAGGCACTAAATACAGTTGGTTTACATCTTACTCTTTAGAAAGAAAGCAACAGGTTATGATTGCTTGGGAATTTTCTACCTGGCTTACATTAAAGGCTGCAGTACTTCAGTGCTACTTTATTTACAGCCACTTTCCCAACTCTTGGTCAAGTTTTGTATTTTTTATAAAATATATGCAGGCGATATACAGCTATTTTTCTCTGTATAGGTGGATATGAAGGGTTTCCTTGCTTGGATTGAAAAGGGTCTATTAGAAATTCAAGTCTGGTTTAGAGAAAATCAGCTAATTTTGAATTTAACCAAGACTGAAGCTTTATGAGTTTTTCGTAAACTAAATATTAGAAGTTACTGTTGAGCTAAAAATCCAGAGACCTGGATTTTCAGCCTGATTGCTCCCTGAATTTTAATGCTCAAATTAGGTTAGTACTAAAGTTTGGTTTTTTAATGTTAGACTTATGTCATCTGAAATATGGTGGGGCCAGTGTAATAAGCTGTGCCTAAGCTGCTGTGGGTTTTTGTGCATACTTGTGCTGGTTTTTCCCATGCTAGTTTTACGTGTGTATGTAATAAAGAGGTAGGAAACATGTATGCATAAACCCGCTTAAAAACCAACGGCTGGCTTTGCATGAGTTCATGCAAATGGCATGCAAAGGAAGGAATTAACTATTCACGGACTATATAGGGAGCTGCACATCGGTTGGTGCAGGTTTTTATAAGCAGGGTTTTTTATCACCTGGGTCAGGGCAGGAGTTAAGTTAAAGTACATGTCTAGAAACTGGTTTACTCCATTGCTGGCATTAGTGTGGTTGTGTATCCGTGCAGCTTTGAGGTAATCATGGATTACCTTCACTTTTTCTAGATGCTAAGGTACATTTTGTGATTTAGCTGAAAAAATCTCTGCTGCATTACCTGTGTTTACTGGCAATCGCCAGTACAACTGCCACATGATCAGAGAAGGAACATGAAGGGATTAGACGTGGCTCTACCCACCTTCAGTCCCATATTTGGACCACTAACGTCTTCACTGTTTTATGAAAGGGGAAGCTTTCGCCCCGTGAATCACTCGCAGGTTACCACACTAATGCGGGTTTTAGCACAGGTTTCTACGCAGCCTATTGCATAAGGCCTTGACCACATGTATTTGCATGCATTTTTGCGCTTTTTACTTCAGCGTGGATTTTCTTCACGCATCTCATTTGCATGCACGGCCTTTATTACATCATGCGGAAGCGCCTGCTTTAGCTGTGTGCGCTAAAAAAATACGTGCAGAGAACTAGCACCGATTTTACTACAGGACTTATTACAATGAAACAGACTTTTGTTTTAACAGCAATAGATAACTGCAATGGTTTTGTTAGTCGGCCTGCCAAACTGTCAGACTTGTGCACTACAGGTTTTACAAAACTTTGCGGCAAGGTTAGTGGAGGGTGGAGATTGTGAGATCATGTGACCCTATGTTGAAGCAGTTACACTGGTTGTTTATTAGGCAGTGTATAAGGTTTAAATTATCTTTGTTTTTTAAAGCTTTAAACAAGACTGTTCCTCGGGCCGATACAGTAAAGTGCGCTCCGGTGGAGTGCACTGTTAGCCTGGGTTTGGACACGCGTTTTCAACGCGCTAGCTTTACCCCTTATACAGTAAAAGGGGCGAAAATGTGCGCCCAACACCCCCCCGAAACTAATAGCGCCTGCATCATGCAAATGCATGTTGATGGCCCTATCAGTTATTCCCGCGCGATACAGAAAGTAAAATGTGCAGCCAAGCCACACATTTTAATTTCGGCCAGCACCGGGGAAGGGTATAGAAAAGTAGAAAAAACTGCTTTTCTGTACACTCTCCGACTTAATATCATAGCGATATTAAGTCGGAGGCTCCAAAATTAAAAAAAAAAAAAAAATTTAAATCAGCTGGCGGCCCGCAGGTCGGAAGACGGACGCTCAATTTAGCCAGCGTCCGTTTTCCGAACCCGTAGCTGTCAGCAGGCTCGAGAACCGACGCCGGCAAGATTGAGCATCGGTTATCAAACCCCCTGACAGTCACCTGTTTTTAACTTGGGCCCTAATTTGCAAGTTCTTCCCCCCTGAATCGCGCGCACAGGAGAGCGGGTGCTCGCCCGTGACTTTTACTGAATCAGCCTGTTACAGAGCTTCTCACTGTCCATATGCCTTCCTCCCATTTGCAATCAAGATAAGTCTTATTATTAGATGTTTGGCATTTTCCATTATTGGACCCCAGATGTGGAATAATCTGCCTAAAACATTGCAAAATATGAATGATTATAACTTTTTCGTAAGCAGTGGAAATTTTGGCTGTCTCAGGAAGCTTTTGGTTAAAGTTTTGTGCAGATTTATTTTCAATTTATTTTAACTTTGTTACTTTTTATATATTTTATTATTGCTGCTATTTTATTTAAATTGTTTTTAGTTATGTTTTTTTATTTTTGTTGATTGTTCTGTTTCATGTACAGATGATTTTAATGTTGCTATATAATCCACCTGGAACAGGTTTGGCTTAGGGGGAATAGAAATAAGAACATAAGAACATGCTAAACCGGGTCAGTCCAAGGGTCCATCAAACTCAGCATCTTGTTTCCAACAGTGGACAATCCAGGCAATAAGAACCTGGCATGTACCCAAAAATTAAGTCTATCCCATAGCAGTAGCTATTTTCTAAGTCAACTTAATTAATAGCAGGCAATGGACTTCTCTTCCAAGAACTTATCCAATCCTTTTTTAAACCAAGCTACACTAACTGCACTAACCACATCCCCTGGCAACAAATTCCAGACTTTAATTGTGCGTTGAGTGAAAAAGACTTTCTTTGATTAGTTTTAAATGTGCCACATGCTAACTTCATGGACTGCCCCCTAGTCCTTCTATTATCCGAAAGAGTAAATAACTGATTCACATTAACCCATTCTAGACCTCTCATGATTTTAAACACCTCTATCATATCCCCCCTCAGCTGTCTTTTCTCCAAGCCGAACAGTCCTAATCTCTTTAGTCTTTCCTCATAGGGGAGCTGTTCCATCCCCTTTATCATTTTGGTCACCCTTCTCTGTACCTTCTGCATCACAACTATATCTTTTTTGAGATGCAGTGACCAGAATTGTACACAGTATTCAAGGTGCGGTCTCACCATGGAGCAATACAGAGACATTATGACATTTTGCGTTTTATTTACCATTCCCTTTCTAATAATTCCCAACATTCTGTTTGCTTTTTTGACTGCCGCAGCACATTGAACTGACAATTTCAATGTGTTGTATCCACTATGACGCCTAGATCTCTTTCTTGGGTGGTAGCTTCTAATATGGAACCTAACATTGTGTAACTATAGCAAGGGTTATTTTTCCCTATATACATCACATTGCACTTATCCACATTAAATTTCATCTGCCATTTGGATGCCCAGTTTTCCAGTCTCACAAGGTCTTACTGCAATTTATCACAATCAACTTGTGATTTAACTACTCTGAATAATTTTGTACATTTGCAAATTTGATTACCTCACTCATCGTATTTCTTACCAGATCATTTATAAATATATTGAATAGTACGGGTCCCAATACAGATCCCTGAGTCACTCCACTGCCCACTGCTCTAGACTCAGAAAATTGTCCATTTCATCCTACTCTCTGTTTCCTGTCTTTTAGCCAGTTTGTTAGTATGAGAAAAAAAAAAGTGCGAAGCTTGCTGGGCAGACTGGATGGGCCGTTTGGTCTTCTTCTGCCGTCATTTCTATGTTTTTATGTAATCCACAAAAGGACATCACCACCTATCCCATGACTTTTTACTTTTCCTAGAAGCCTCTCATGAGGAACTTTGTCACATGCCTTCTGAAAATCCATATACACTACATCTACCAGTTCACCTTTATCTACATGTTTATTAACCCCTTCAATAAAGTGAAGCAGATTTGTGAGGCAAGACTTGCCTTGGGTAAAGCCATGCTGACTTTGTTCCATTAAACCATGTCTTTCTAGATGTTCTGTGATTTTCATATTTAGAACACTTTCCACTACATTTCCCTGGCACTGAAGTCAGGCTAACTGGTCTGTAGTTTCCTGGATCGCTCCTGGAGCCCTTTTTAAATATTGGGGTTATATTAGCCACTCTCCAGTCTTCAGGTACAATGGATGATTTTAATGATAGGCTACAAATTTTTACTAATAGATCTGAAATTTCATTGTTGAGTTCCTTCAGAACACTTGGGTGTACACCATTCGGTCCAGGTGATTTACTAGTCTTCAGTTTGTCAATCAGGCCTACCACATTTTCTAGGTTCACCGTGATTTGGTTCAGTCCATCTGAATCATTACCCATTAAAACCTTCTCTGGAACAGGTATCTCCCCTACATCCTCTTCAGTAAACACCGAAGCAAAGAAATCGTTTAATCTTTCCACGATGGCCTTATCTTCTCTAAGTGCCCCTTAAACCTCTCGATCATCTAATGGTCTAACTGATTCCCTCACAGGCTTTCTGCTTTGGATATATTTTAAAAAGATTTTACTGTGAGTTTTTGCCTTTGTGGCCAACTTCTTTTCAAATTCTCTCTTAGCCTATCTTATCAATGTTTTATATTTAACTTGCCAACGCTTATGCTTTATCCTATTTTCTTCTGTTGGATCCTTCTTCCAATTTTTGAATGGTTTATGTAAAACCTTAGAAGGTAACTTTCAAACAGCTAAAGGCAGTAGCATATACATGGGTATATGGTTCTACAAAGGAAAATTAGTTTCTTACCTGATAATTTTCGTTCCTGTAGTACCAAGGATCAGTCCAGGACACCTGGGTTGTGACTCCGCACCAGTAGGTGGAGACAGAGCAAAACTTGTGGGCGGAGCCATATATAAGCCCCTGTGCCAGTCACAGCCCCTCAGTCATACGTAATGTCAAAGTAGCCATGCAACCAAGTAACAAAACTGGCTAGAAAATGCACCTCTAACTTTAAACTAACACCAAACTCCTACTTGAACCGGACTCCCCAACCGGGAGAGCTAAACAAGCTAACAGCAGAACTAAGAAAACATGATGAGCGGACTCTCCGTTACTGTAGCGAAGCCCTGCGGGCGGGATCCTGGACTGATCCTTGGTACTACAGGAACGAAAATTATCAGGTAAGAAACTAATTTTCCTTTCCCTGTACGTACCAGGATCAGTCCAGGACACCTGGGATGTACCAGAGCCAACTTACCGAGGGTGGGAAGCAGGGAGTCCCGCTCGGAGTACCCTCTCTCCAAATCCCCCGGAATCGTTAGCCCGGACATCCAACCGGTAATGCCGGATAAAGGTATGCAACAACTTCCAGGTAGCCGCCCTGCAAATCTCTTGAGGCTACACCTGAGAAGCTTCCGCTCAAGACGCAGCTGGAGAGCTGGAGAGCGAGTCGAGGGAGCCCGAAGACCCACGGGAAGTGATTTTCCCCCCGCACCAAGTAAGCTGAACCAATGGCCTCCTTGAGCCAAGTGGCAATCGTCGTGCGGGACGCTGCAACTCCTTTCTTTGAACCAGAGAACAAAACAAAGAGAAGAGCCGTGACCCGAAATGGATAATTGACCTCCAGACAGCGAAGGGGGGATCTCCGCACGTCAAGCTTCCGTAATTCCCTCGCTTCTGGATCAGAGGGCTCCCCGACTGCAAAAGCGGATAGCTCAATTGAAAAACATGGAAAGCCGACACCCCTTTCGGCAGGAAGGAAGGAACCGTCCGCAAACAAACTCCGGAATCGGAAATACACAAGAAGGGTTCCCTACAGGAGAAAGCCCGTAACTCCGAAGCACGCCGTGCCGAAGCAATCGCCACCAAGAACACCGTCTTCAACGTGAGATCCTGAATAGTTAAGCGTTTCAAGGGTTCAAACAGCGCCGCGCATAAAGCGGAGAGAACGGAATGGAGGTTCCAAGCCGGACAGGGGAGACGCAATGGAGGACGAAGGTGCTTAGCTCCCCGAAGGAAACGGGAGATATCCGGGTGAAGAGCCAGGAAAGTACCACGGACCTTACCTCGCAAACAACCAATCGCCGCCACTTGGACCCGTAGGGAACTACAAGCCAGACCTTACCTTTGGCAAAACCTGCCTGGAGGAACGCCAGAAGCCGCAGTAGGGACCACCCCACGCTGCACGCACCATTCCTCCAATCCACCCAGACACGGACATAAGCCAGGGACGTCGCCTGTGTCCTGGAACGTAGCAACGTGGCTACCACCGCAGCTGAGTAACCTTTTCTCTTCAGCCAATTCCTCTCAAAACCATGCCGCGAGGCAGAAGTGATCCGCAGTCTCCAAACAGACGGAGCCCTGATGGAGTAGACCCGCCATCCCCTGGAGCTGAAGGGGTGCCGCCACTGTGAGCTGGACGAGGTCTGCGAACCACGGCCGGCGCGGCAACTCCGGTGCCACCGGGAGCATGTTGGCTGGGTGCAACTCTATGCGCCGCCGAATCTTGCCGATCATCGGCCACGGGAGAAACCACGTACAGCAGAACATCCGTCGGCCCGGGAAGCGCCAACGCATCGACGCCTTCCGCCCCCTTTTCTCGACTTCGACTGAAACATCGCGGAGCCTTCGCGTTGTGCCACGTGTCCATCAGATCCATGTGGGGCACTCCCCACTTCTCGCAAATGAGAGGCAACGCTTCGACCGCCAGTTCCTACTCACCGGGTTCCAGGCGATGCCGGCTGAGAAAATCCGCCTGAACGTTGTCGACTCCTGCACTGTGAGAGGCTGCTATGTGGCTGAGATGGAGTCCTGACCAGACCATTAAGCGCTGAGCCTCCTCCGCCACCTGTGGGCTCCTTGTCCCGCCTTGGCGGTTGATGTAGGTCACGGTGGTCGCGTTGTCCGACAACACTTGGACCGCCTTTCCCCGCACTACCGGTAGGAAGGCTTGCAGAGCCCAACGGACCACTCTGGTCTCTAGTCTGTTGATAGACCACTGGGCTAGCGACACTGACCATAGGCCTTGGACCGAGCTCCCTAGGCAGACCGCTCCCCGACCGGAGAGGCTGGCATCCGCGGTCACCACCGTCCAATTGGGCACCAGAAGAGACACTCCAGAGGACAGATGACTGGAATCCAGCCACGAGAGCAGGCTGGACCTCGCGAGTCCCCCTAGTGGAAGCGGTAAGTGGAACTTCTCGGAAACCGGCGCCCAGCTAGAAAGTAAGGACGACGGTAAAAGGCCACAGATGAGCGAACGCCCAGGAAAACCAGCGCAGGCGTGGAAGCCATATAACCCCGGACCGCAAGGCAGTCGCAGACAAGAAGCGCCGTACTTGAGCTGGCAGCTCGTATCTCCATTCGTGTGACAGGAACACCTAGCCCTGCGACGTGTCGACAACAGCTCCCAGATATTCCAAGGTCCGCGAGGGTGCCCGATGACTCTTGTTGAAGTTGACCACCCATCCTAGGGACTGCCAAGGTATAAGACCCTGGCCAACTGACAGCAGACATTGATCCTCGGGCTCCGCCCGAATCCACCAATCATCCAGGAACGGATGGACCAGGAGATAATACTGGCGCAGCCGCGCCGCCACCGCGACCATCACCTTCGTGAACGTGCGGGGGCCGTCGCGAGACCAACCAGGAGCGCTTGTAACTGGCAGTGCCGTCCTAAAACGCAGAACCTGATGAAGAGCAGGAACGACGGCTGAATGCCTATGTGATGATACGCCTTCGCGAAATCCAGGGAGGTCAGAAAACTCGCCGGGCCGCCCCGCAGCAATTACCGACCGAATCGACTCCATTTTGAAGTGAGAAACGCGAAGGCATCTTACCGACCGAATCGACTCCATTTTGAAGGGAGAAACGCGAAGGCATCAGTTCACTCCACCAAGATCCAGAATAGATCTGTCCGTACCGCCTGTCTTGGGGACGACGAAGTAAATGGAGTAACGGCCCCTGCCGTGCGGTTGACCGGAACAGAGGAGGCAGCCGAGTCTGATCACGCGGAGGACCCACTGGTCTGACGATACACCGGCCCATCTCTCTACAACTGAAATCAACCGCGCTCGCCGGGGCTCCCTTGTTTCCCCCGAAAGGACTGCTGCTGCCATGGCGGGGTCCGGGAGGAAGAAGACCTATACGACTGACCAGGAGACTTTGGAGGACACGACGTCCTGGGATCACGAAAGCGGGACTTGGCCGAAAATGAAAACCGCACCCTGAATTTATCCTCGAGCCTCGGGAATCAGTCGATCTCCGGCAAGAGAGAGAGCTTACCCATAGCGTTCGTGACCTGGAGGTGCACAGCTGGAGTATCCTATTCTCGATAGAGCAGGGCTGACACAGAGAGGTGAAAAAGGAATGAGGCCCAGCCGAGACTACCCCCAACGGGGTGGGATGACCAACCCCTCCAGGATGGCGGGAATCAGGGGCCAGCTCTTTCCTGATGAAAAGGCGGATAAAGCTCGAGTAATCCCCTTCCGAAGGCTGTGTCTGCCCCGCCGTCCACTGCGGCGGCGTGCCATCCCCCTCAGCCCCCCTCGGAGGCGGGGAGGGCGCCTTGGAAATCTCCGGACCAGACGATTCAAACGTCGACATCTCCCTCAGCCCCCTTCGGAGGAGGGGAGGACACCTAGGAAATTACCGGATCCAACGAGGCAGAGGTAGGGACCGTGCCCAAACCAGGCGGTATGGCCCGAAACGGGCGTTTGGCTATGAATCGCCCCACCGCGAACTGCGGCCGAGTACGCGTCCAGTCCTAACTTGATTGGCCTCTCAGGCTCCCTGCCTGGCCAGAAGGTCGCTTGTGGGCACTGCAACCTTAAAGGCCCTATGCCTGGCCAAAAGAAAAACCAGGGACAAAGAGTCCCTCAGAGATCGTGGCATGTCTCCCCCGGTCCTCCCCCCCCACCGCCTCCGATGGCAAAACAGACCACGGAGCCGGCGACTGGGGGGGGGGGGGAACGGAAATGAGGGAACAAACCCCTGGGGCCTGCCGCGCTTGGTGTCGCGCTCGACGCCGCACCAAGATGGCCGACTTTCCCGCCAAATTTCGCGCGAAAAGTCTGTGTAGAATTTTTTTTTTTTTTTTTTTTTTAAATCTTTGCCCGCGGCAGGCAGAAAACTGCTTGTGGAAGGTCGCCGGACGGTCCCCGCAACCAAGTACGCCGCAAGAGCAAAATGCCGCCGCCGAACAAGCACCCCCCGAAGGAAGGCCAACGATACTGCGCCCCTCGTTTCGCAGCCTGAGGAGAGCCAAGCTTGCTAGAGGCGCGCGGGCGCGAAAACGTCCGAAAAATGAGGACCCCGAAACGAGGAGTTCCCATCCACGTTAGCCTCATCCGAGGACTCAGCCCCCCCGGAGGACCCCCCCCCCCCCCCCCCGTAGGCCTCCGCTAAGGAGACAACGCGGGAGGCATGCCGGGATTTCCTGCCGGTTCGCGCACAAGTTCGTGAGCTGACCCCAAGATGGCCGCCGCTCCCGCGCTGAGCGGGAAGGGGTCAGCCGGCATGACTGGAGCGGCGAAAATGCGCGACTGCTAACGTGCCGACCGGGATCGGCTCCCCCTGTCTGTCCCGGACGGTCCCTCCCGCCCGGGACGCAAGCGGAGCAAATCCCCTCTCGCGGGAGCCGCGCGCGCGCCGAGCCACAAGCACGGCCAACCGTTCCCCTCGGCCTCCATGCGGTCGCGGCGGAACGGACGGCGCACTAATAAGAAAAATAATCAATTCCTATCGCCGAAAACACTCCCCGCGCCTCGCCGAGCCGAGAAAACTCCCCCACCGGCGAAGAAACGAAGAGCCACACAAGAAAAATAAAAGTACAAATTTTTTTTTTTTTTTGTACACAAACCTGCCGCTGTCCGGAGTCCTGGATCTCTTGCTTCTGTTGGGGGTGAGTGAACCGGGCTCCCCGGTGTCACCCCCACGCTGCTGCCAGTGGCAGGCCGGGTCCTCGACCCTCAGCAGCGGCCTCAACCAGGGGGGGATAGTCCCCTCAGAACCTTCCCACCCCCCTGGGAGGCAGGACGGACAGCTTCTTCTTGTCTCTTCTCACCTTCAAATCCTTTTCTTTGTTTTTTTTTTTTTTTTAAATTACCAAAACCAATAAACTGAAACCAATAAAACCACCATGACCCTGACTAACCAACTATCAGTTCTCAGGCCACTCAGAGGCTGTGACTAGACCTGCACCACCTACTGGAGACAGAGTAAGACTGAGGGGCTGTGACTGGCACAGGGGCTTATATATGGCTCCGCCCACAAGTTTTGCTCTGTCTCCACCTACTGGTGCGGAGTCACAACCCAGGTGTCCTGGACTGATCCTGGTACGTACAGGGAATAGTATCTTATGACCTGCATTATCATATGTGTATGGATTATAAAAGACACATATCTTTTTCTCCAGAACATACATGTGTATGAATGCTTACACGCGAATACATACAAAACAGTGAATTTCAATGCATATATGTGTGCATACTTTACATACGAAAATAAAACTCAGAATGATGAGAAGGTATTGTCTAAGTCTATCAGTCAAGTTCTTTATGAAGATTCTTTCTCTGTTGTGGGCCCTAGTGCTGTGGCATGGTTGGCACAGCCTATAGGCGAACCTATTAGGTCAGTAGCAGGCAAGAGAGTGGTCTGGGTCCATAGCAAGGTCAACAGCAGATCAAGCAGAGAAGGGCCTGGGATGGGAGCAGGAAGAGGCAGGAAGGTAGGAACAAGGCAAGGCTGAAGTACAGAAGATAAGAAGTTGCCATACTGGGTCAGACTAAGGATCCATCAAGCCCAGCATCCTGTTTCCAACAGTGGCCATCCAGGTTACAAGTACCTGGCAAGTACGCAAACATTAAATAGATCTCATGCTACTAATGTCAGTAATAGCAGGGTTATTCCCTAAGTCAACTTAATTAATAGCAGTTTATGGACTTCTCCTCCAGGAACTTATCCAAACCTTTTTTAAATCCAGCTCTACTAACTGCCCTAACCATATCCTCCAGCAACGAATTCCAGAACTTAATTGTATTTTGAATGAAAAATAATTTTCTCTGATTTGTTTTAAATTGTGTTACTTGCTAACTTTATGGAGTGCCCCCTAGTCCTTCTATTATCTGAAAGAGTAAATAACTGATTCACATATATCCATTCTAGGTGAGGCAGGCTGAACGAGGCAAGGCAGGATGGGCAAAGCTAAGCAGACAAGGCGGGCTGGGTCAGGAACATGAGGATCTGGAATGTGGCAGACAGGATCAGGAAGCAACATACACTGTAAAGACTACAGGAGGACCTTGAAGAATTGGCGCTTGATGCACATGCCTAGGAGACAGCTGAGAGGGAGGTGGCAAGATGACGTGCCGGCTGCGTCAGCAGCATTTGGGGAGAACGTGGCCAGTTGCAGAACATCCCGCAGCTGGCCAAAACATTAAAGATTCCTCTTGACTGTTGGGATATAATCACCAATAATTCTCCTTTATCGGATGATACTTCCTATCCCAATGAACTGGAAACTGACATTGGGGCAGTTGGAGCCTGTCAATACGCCAAGTCTCTGCATTGATCTGATACCACCAGGTACTATCAGTTTCCAAGAGTGGTTGAACTTCAGGCTGTATCAGTATCGATAATGTTGATGTTGAGTGCACCAATGCCACTGAGCCCTGTACCGTTTCTTCCCAACTTCTTCTTAAAAATTATCAATGCCAAAACAACATGGGGTTTAGCAAGAGTGATGACATCTTCCTGGCTCACCTGAGGTATATCTGTGGTAGAATCAATGGCCCTTGGAGACTGGTATGATTCCCAGGGTGCCTTGAGGGTGAGCAGATAGCTCTGCAGGGATGATTGGGAGGATGTGAGGTATTGGCTGGTCTCTCTCTGCTTCCAGCATTGCTCATGGAGGGGGATCAATGTCTGTTAACTTGCCTTCATTCAATGCATCAATGCCAAATCCCCCCCCCCCCCCCCCCCACTGCTGATACAGATAGAGTGGAATTCTTGGCTTTCATTGAATGGGAGAAACTAGAGGACGCTTTATCTCCCTAGCCCTTTCTGATGCTTGACTTAAAAAAAGTTCAATGTGTCCTCTATGTCAAAGCACCGCCAGCATCCATTGAAAATCCTAGGCCTTTCAAAGTCTGATGGATCAGACTTGCTTGACTCACAGAGCTTTTCCATAAGTGCCAAGTGGATCTGACAGCCTCTGAGAGTCATATGTCTGCAGGTATAACTTCTAGCGATGATGTGACTAGCTCCTAAGCATACCACACAGACATTTTGAGGGTCAAGTTACTGACATCACTTATCTGCACTGGGGGCCATCTGGTCCTTTTCACTTTCTGGCACATCTGGCGAAAACAGCTAAGGCAAAATAAAATGTCTTAATCTCAGGAAAACAAAAGGCCACCTGAACCTCTTGACATACTAAGGTATGCGAAAAGCTGATGCACCAAAATCCAAGAAAATTTAGAAACAACGAAAAACTTTAAGTGATACTAAAGGGAAAACCTGAACTAAGAGAGACCAAAATTGTGAAAAAACAAACAAAAATTTGCTTCAGAAAATTACCTCAGCACGATGAAGCAGTAACAGAAACATGACTGTTGAGCTCTGGTGAAAAAAATGAACTGGGAGGGGACCCACACAAGCACACTACAGTGTGGAAACTCCTGCAGATGCTTAGTAAAGTACATTCACAGAACTTTGAAGAGCCTGTAATAAAACTCCATTAACAGGCTCTACTGGAGATATCTGGCTAACTTAACTGGGATATTCAGTGGTGCAGCAGTGCCGCTGAATATACTCGGCTATGTTAAACTTAGCCAGATATGTATGCCCTATGGCATAGCCAAAGTTAGACGGATAGGTTAACTTTTCAGTTATCCATCCAAATGGCTTTTGAATATCGGCCTCTTTGTATGTTATTATCAAACTTTTGAAGAAAATGATTCTATAAAAGCTTCAAGCTGAAAAACTATTTACCAGTTTGTGGATGTTTCATTCTTAGAAATTTTGAAATTCAAATCAGCCATGCCTCCCACAGGTACTCTGTCACTTCCTGTAGCAAAATGGAGAAGTTTCTTCTGCAGATCAAGAGAATATCCTAGGACAACATCCCAAAAGTATCTGCAAAAACAAAATATTTTAAAATACTACCAGACACATTTTGAAACAAATGAAAGTTGAACTATCAAAGAAAATGCCTTCATATAACCTATTCATCTTCAGAGGCATTTTTTCAAAACTCTTCCATATTGGAAGTTAGCAGCCTCTTCCTGCATTTGGCCCAGTTTATTGAACTCTATTGCTAAAGAATTACAGTTGCTAAGGAAGTATCTAGGATTCTAGAAATTAACTGAAAGATGATTTTCTAATTCTGCTTTTTAGTTACTTCGGCTTCAATATTCAAAATTAACCATCTATGTAAGTTAGCCAGATAAGATTTATCCAAATCACTATTAGCCACATAAGTTTTATCCGGCTAAGGTAATCCTGCTCTATGGCAGGTCTAACTTATCTGGTTAACTTAACCAGATATGTCGGAATATTGTCACTTATCTGGCTAAGAAGTTCATTTACTTTGCATTATTCCAATAGACATAGAATTAGTAAATCAGGCTCTAAGCTATCTAGATAAGTAGGCCACCTCGGTCTGCCAATTCTCCACCCCTGAGTTATCTGGCTATCTTCTTAGCTGGATAAGTGAATTATCTGGCTACGTGATGACCATTGAATGTAGCCGAATATTCAGCGGTTGCCATTTAGCCAGATATTTCTTACCTGTCCAGCTAAGTAGCTTTTGAATACTGGGCTCTTTAGTTTTAACAATTTTTTAAAAATGATTTTAGTTTATAATTTTATCTCTTTTTTATTCAGAGGAATTATAAGTACCTGACGAGTACTCTATGATTATTTCACTGTTGATTATGCTGAGGCTTATATTTTTCTTAGTCAATTAGCTATGAGGTTTTATCTTAGTCAATAATAATACTCTGTATTTTTAGACCACCTTTCCAATTTTAGCTTAAAGTGGTTTACAACATTTTTTCAGGTACAAGAATAATCAGATGTATGAAGTCTTATTTGTCTTAGTTAATTTGTTTTACTGTAAACTATGTAATCCTGCCTTGGCCATCTAAAGTTTTTTGTAGTCTGCCTACCGCTCACACTTAGCAGACTACAAAAATCTTATCCACAAAGCAAAAAAAGACTTCTACTCTAACAAAATAAAGAAATACCAACATAACCCAAGAATGCTTTTCAGTATCGTCCAAAATCTAACAAAAGCCCCCAATGACCAAACATCATCAACATCCAAGATCACAAGCAATGATTTCACAGATTTCTTTTACGAAAAAATAAAAAACATCATAAATAATAACCTCAACAACAACCTCAACAACAACTTGCAAGACCAAAAAAGTCAAATCAAGCCTCCACCAAGCTGGCCCAACTTTGACACAGCATCTTCAATGGAAATCCAAAATATCATCAAAAAATGAACCCAGCCAAACACCCTATTGACTGCATACCCATAACAACGATCAAAGCCATCGAACCAGCAATAACAAAAACGATAACTGAAATCGTAAACCTATCCCTCTCAGAAGGAAACTACCCCAACTGCCTAAAATCAGCAATTATCAAGCCCATACTGAAAAAGACCAACCTTGACCCAGAAAACCCACTAAACTACCAACCCATTTCAAACCTACCATTCATTTCCAAAATCATTGAAAAAGTTGTACACTTCCAACTCAGCGACCACCTTGAAGGAAACAACATCTTACTCCCCACACAATTTGGCTTCAGGAAACACATGAACACTGAGTCACTACTCCTATCATTAAACGACACCATGCTCAAAGGCTTTGAAAATGGCAACAGCTACCTTTTAATCCTACTTGACCTATCTGCAGTCTTCGACACGGTAAACCACTCAATCATGATTGACAGTCTTGCCGAAATCGGTGCAAAAGAAAAAACACTACAAAGGTTCTCAACCTATCTATCACAAAGAACATACCAGGTGTCAATCAACGACACCCTCTCCAAGAAAATAAACCTTGAAACCGGAGTTCCCCATTTCTGCACATAAAACAGAGTTTTAATTGAGGGAATGCATTTTAAAATTACTTCATTATTGGAAAGGCAGCTGTAATAAATCCATGAGAACATAAGAAATGTCATGCTGGGTCAGACCAAGGTCCATCGAGTCCAGCATTCTGTTTCCAAATATTGCCAGTCCAGGTCACAAGTGCCCATACGAAACCCCAAAAGTTCATCTATTTCTTGTATCACACTCTCACGGACAAGCGTTGGCTTTCCCATATCTACCTGGCTAATAACCGTTTAAATGTCATCAGTAGCTTTCTAGATTTAATCTATATCACCACCACCTATGTGGCAGGGTTTATTTGGGAGGACTGAGATACAATGGAAACAATTTATTTTTCAAATTAAAATGACTATATAAAACAGGCAAGTAAACAGGTATACTGTCAGTGAGGAAGAACAGCATACAAACTTATACATTTTGTGACCACAGTCATGCAACTCGGATTAAAATGATAAACCAGGAAATTCAACTTGTTTTCTTTAAGGCAGAGGTTGGCAACACTTGACATGCATGCCACATGGTGACGCATGAACAAATACCAGTCATCATAAACACACCTCTTGACCAGGTAGTGGTTCCGAAACGAGGCAGAGTGAGGCGGCTGTTTCAGGTGGCAACATTTTGGAAGTGGCAGCAAGTGTGCGCCCACTGAAAAACCCTGTTTGGGTACTTGCCAGGTACTTGTCACTTGGATTGGTCACTGCTGGAAACAGGATACTGAGCGAGCCTGATGGACCCTTGTTCTGACCAAGTATGGTATATCTTATGTTCTTCTGACCACCTAACTTTGCTTTTTACATTCTAATGCCAGCAGGATTTCCACACCCGGCCAGCAAAAAAATCCGAGGTGCTGGCACTGTGGAGCAATTCTGTGCTGGCACTGTGGAGCAATTCTGTGCTGGCAGGGTTCTGTTGCGACCGTCGGTCTTAAACGGCTTCGCCCCGCCCACCTCTCACTACTTGGGGCTCCTCCCACTCACCTTGGACTACTGGCCGCCGCGGCATATGTTTGCCGTCCTCTCTGGCGTCCCCCCAGACCGGCTTTGGTGCTGCCTCCCTCCATGCTCCTCCAAGGTCCCTTAGGGCTCGCGTGCGCATGCCGCCCTCATCTTTATTTCCACGTTGGCGCGAACCTCAGGGGCGTCCCCCTGATATGACGTCATGCTGCCCAGATATTTAAACCTATAGTATTTGCTAGCTCATCGAGTTAGCAACGGTAACACTACGGATGGGATTCGCTCTCCGTACCAAAGCTGCTCTGCCACTCCAGCGCTATCTGGAACTCTTACACCCTTCGGGGTTGCTAACGAGGTACCCACTCCTCGGGGGCCTTTTCTGCTTCTTTCAGGTCCTATCAGGAAACCGGTACTCGCTCCTCGAGGGCCCATGTTCCCTGAGTCACTGCCTGCATCTTCAAACCTTTCTACTTGGAAGACTTCACTAACAGTTTCCATCTGTGAGTACAACTACCTTCTGTTCCACAGTACTGCTTCACTGGAACCAGGCACTCGCTCCTCGAGGGCCTGCTCTCTGCTCCAGTGCCAGACCTCTCGTCTAGTGGAATCTCTGTTACTGCTACGTGAGTACAATACAACAGAGTCTCTCTGCTCTAAGGGATTAGGTACTCGCTCCTCGAGGGCCTGCTCTCCCTGTCTCTGAGCTTCTCCTAATTCTACCTGGGACTCTGAATGCTTCTTTGAGTGTCCAGAGTCTAGCCTGACACTGTGGTCCCTCAGGGGACTGCCCCCCGTGGGCGTGGTCAGCTGCCACAGTGTCCAAGGATCCACCCAAACATCAATAGCCATAGCATGTTCCCATCTAGATGCGTGCCTATTTAAAATTTGGCGCACATGTATGTCCATCCAGACTGTTTTATAACATGTGCATATATACGCATGCAAGTTATAAAATAGCTGCATCCCTGGGTGCACACCGGCGCACACTCGCCAATATGTGCCCATGCATATGAAAGTTACCATCCCTATTTACATGCACTGCAAAACGACACATTCAATAATAGTAGTTTAATAGGCTAATAAACTACCTTTCTAATAGTAATCAAGGCGGTATACTGGATCCCATATGGTATTAGGCCTATGGTAGAGTGCACTGGGTGTGGACTTGGCTTCACTGAAATCCATGAATAAACCGAATTACAATTCCAATATAGCAGGGATGGCCAACCCTGGTCCTTGAGAGCCACAACAGGCCAGGTTTTCAGGGTTACCTCAATGAATATTATAATACATTATTTTTATTTTAAATTTACTGGTTGGAATTTACAGTTGCCCTTACAACTGTACCACCACTAGCATGCTTAACAAGCAGGATATTAAGAACATAGCATGAGTAACATTAGATATAAGTTGTTCTGGTTTATTTTCATTCTCTCTTCTACCCTAGTTGGTTTCTTGGCACCTCCCGTGCGAGGTAGTTCAACTCTAGGCTGCCCTCAGCAGGGTACTCCCCCCGTGTTTCCAGCCAAGTTTATTACTCCCTGTTAAATATAATTTCCTTATCTTCTAATGTTTGATGTAAACCGTTGTGATATGACCTGTCATGAATGTCGGTATAAAAAAGAATCAAATAAATAAATAAATAAACAAGAAATGAAAGGAATATGCATGCACTGCCTCCATTGTATGCAAATCTATCTCATGCATATTCATAGTGAATATCCTGAAAGCCTGGCCTATTTGTATCCACCACTGCCATAAAATATAAATTGAAACATGCAGACAAAAACTGAACTGGAAATCACAAAAATCCAAACTCTGTATGTAATGTGAAATTACATTCAATCAAGAAATGTAAAATATTAACCATACCAATTAAAAGAATGTCAAATCAACTGATGAATAGAACACTTTTCAATCATAAAAAAACATACAAAAATGTTTTAAAAATTACCAAACACCAATAAAATATTTCAAAGTAACAGAAACATCACATCCAATAATGAAAACTAACAAGGATTAAAAAAAATCTTCCACTCTCCATACCTGGGGACTTTAGATTTCCAGTCCTCCTGAAATTATTGTAGATTAGAGGAGGGAGCACATACTTCAGAAGATGTACTTTAAATGTCCCTTTTCCATATAAAAGTTCCCTTTTTAGGTCTGGGGAAGTGGTTAAAAAGTTTTAAAATGGAAAAAAATTGCATAATTTTTAATTGTGTGGGGAGGGGAGGGAAGGGGAAACGAAAAGCTATAAGGTTCATCTACAGCATCTGATATTCTTGCACCAGCTCTAGGACAGTGTGCCACACACACAGACTCCCACCATTCATTGTCCTCGCACATTCCCAGGGGGCAGATGCTGGGGAATGATGGGAGGTAGGCAATAGGGAATGGAGGAGTAGCCTAGTTGCTAGAACATCAGGCTATGAACCAGGGCAGCCAGAGTTCAAATCCCACTGCTGCTCCTTGTCATTTCTGAATGTAATCCATTTTGAAAAAGCTGAAAGGCAGAACATAAAAGGGGGAGAGGGCCTCAGGCCGGCCTTGCTCTTGACTACACAATCCAGGAACTGCAAAAAAGCATGATCAAATTATGTGGATTGACATTGCTGATCTCATTCCCTTCCCTTATAATGGCAGGATTTCAGCTCCATTCCACAGGATCTGCAGGCAGCAGAATTTCACCAGTCCTCTCCCCCCATCTTGAAGACAGAATACTTGTTCACAGTAGTTTCCCAAACTCTCGGAGGAGGTATGATTGTTGGGAATCTCCTTGGAAGATGTTACAGATTTTTTGGCAGTTTGCCTTAAAATGTTGCTGAAGCCTTTTAAAGATCTTCCTTATTTATCATCACATAAGATGACACAAACAATTGCTCCCTTCCATCTACAATCATTTTTAAACTACTGGTCTTCTGTAGCTGATTTCAAGAATCAGTATTGCTTCCCCATTTTAAAACACAGAAACACAGAATTGACGGCAGAAAAGGACCAAATGATCCATCCAGCACAATTGTGCACCCCCTTGTGCGTGCCAACCCCCGATTTTATAACATGTGTGCACATGTTATAAAATCGGGCGTACATGTGCGTGTGCTGGGTAGCATGTGCACATGTAGGCTGCCCGCTGCATGCGCTTCTTTTAAAATCTACCCCTCAAGGCAATTATGGCAATAGGAAATGGGAAGTACTTCTGAGCAAATCTTCTCTGGGTGACCCTTGCTGGAAGAGTCAATACAACTGTAAATTGAGTTTTGTGCTGTTCTCTCTACGAGAAGTCCACTGCAGTACATAGTGCCATACTTAGTGGTTTGACTCGCTTCAAAAAGGTGGGGGGAATATTAGAAGCTATAAATGATGGGACTGCAGGTGTAATCTTGATCCCATCTTTTACCCTTTCCAATTTACTGGATTCTATTGCCCTTAACTAGGTTGTTTAAGAAAAATAATCAGGGTCCCTGATTACTGGGAAAACTATACATTAAAGCTTGACTGGAAGTTGTCAGAGAAATGCTAGGCAAAGAGAAGGGGAGAAATAAGAAAAAAATCAAGTATGGTACTCTTCCCGATAGCTTCCCTTTCACGCATATTCACCGGCGCGCCTATTTTGCATAGGCCGCCGGTGCGCGCAGAGCCCCGGGATGCGCGTAAGTCCCGGGGCTTCATGAAAGGGGCGGGGAGGGGGCGTGTCGGGGGCGTTCCCGAAATGACGCAGCGTTTTGGGGGCGGGCCCGGGGGCATGGCGCCGGCCTCCGGACCAGCCCCCGGGTCGGGTGATGGCGCGCCAGCAGCCCGCTGGCACGCGCAGATTTACGTCTGCTTTTAGCAGACGTAAATCTGCCAACAAAGGTAAGGGGGGGGTTAGATAGGGCTGGGGGGAGGGCGAAGGAAAGTTCCCTCCGAGGCCGCTCCGAAATCGGAGCGGCCTCGGAGGGAGCAGGCAGTGCACGCTGGGCTCGGCGCGTGCAGGTTGCACAAATGTGCACCCCCTTGCGCGCGCCGACCCCGGATTTTATAAGATTCGCGCGGCTACGCGCGTATCTTATAAAATCCAGCGTACTTTTGTTCGGGCCTGGTGCGCGAACAAAAGCACGCGATCGCGCAAATTTTTAAAATCTACCCCACTGAGAACAGGAAAGGAGTTTAGTTGTTTTTTTTGTTTGTTTTAAATTATATTGCCCTTTCATTAATCTTGTGTATTTGTTTCTCAAAGTTAACTTTTATAGCTTGGCTCACACAGTTTGTGTGGTCTGATCTAAAATTATGAGCCTTATCCAACTTTAAACATAGCACAGGCTGCTTAAAAATGATGGGCATTGATGACTCTGCATGCAGGAATAAAACAGATCATGTTGCTTCCAATGGGACCACAGACCAGCATCAGTTTTAAATTAGCTAGCAGTACATTGTAGTTGTCTATTCTAGCTAATCAGTAGTTTAATGCAGAAAACACAAGAAAACTCTTTTGATGAATTTGAACAGTATTTACCGTAACTAAAAAAGGAAAATTAGTTTCTTACCTGATAATTTTCGTTCCTGTAGTACCACGGATCAGTCCAGACTGCTGGGTTTTGCCCCCCCCCCCCCCCCAGCAGATAGAGACAGAGATGTTTTAAAAACAAAGCTCCGCCTTATATAGGAGAGTGCCACCTACAGTCCGCCAGTATTTCGTAATGACAAAGCAAGATGGCTCCCATAAGACACCATAACTATATACACTAACACTTAAACATGAACAGGAAACTGTTACCACCGGGTCACCTAACCCCAGTAAGATCGGAACCTATAGAACCACGCAGGCCAAAAATTCAAAATCTGCTGAAAAATAAGGGGAAAGCGAGCGGACTCTTCCCCCCACTTGAACCACTCTGACAGGGCGGGCCTCTGGACTGATCCGTGATACTACAGGAATGAAAATTATCAGGTAAGAAACTAATTTTCCTTTCCCTGTACGTACCCGGATCAGTCCAGAATGCTGGGATGTACCAGAGCTATACCTATCCGGGGTGGGATCCAGAGATGCCCGCTCGAAGAACACCTTCTCCGAATCCGTCCGAATTAGTAGCCTGCACATCCAACCAGTAATGGCGCATGAAAGTATGTAGTGACTTGCACTTCGCCGCCCGACAGATCTCCTGTGGAGACACGAAATGAGACTCCACCCAAGACACTGCTTATGACCGAGTATAATGGGCCCGGCCTACTGGAAGAACCTGGCCCTTTAGCAAGTAAGCGGAGCTGATGGCTTCTTTCATCCAATGAGCAATAGTAATTTTGGAAGCCATGTGACCCCGCCGGGGACCATTCCAGAGGACAAAGAGATGGTCCGACATGCAAAAATCATTGGTGACTTCCAAGTAGCGTAGAAGAGCTCTACGAACATCCAGCTTCCTCAAATCACGAGACAGAGGATCCGACCGGTCCAGATCCGCAAAAGCTGGAAGCTTCACTGACTGATTGACATGGAAGGAAGATACCACCTTCGGGAGAAAGGAAGGAACCGTACGGATGGAAACCCCAGAATCGGAAATCCGCAAGAAAGGTTCCCTGCAAGAAAGAGCTTGGAGCTCTGACACCCGCCGAGCTGAAGTGATAGCGACGAGAAAAATCACCTTCAATGTAAGATCCTTCAGAGTTGTCCTCCTTAAAGGCTCAAAGGGCACCTCACACAGAGCTGTAAGTACCAAATTCAGACTCCAAGACGGACAAGGCTGGCGAAGCGAAGGACGTAAATGCTTAGCTGCTCGAAGAAACCGCGCCACGTCCGGATGGGCCGCCAAGGCACCACCCTGCACCTTGCTGCGCAAACTACCAAGAGCTGCTGCCTGCACCCATAAGGAGCTACATGATAATTCCATAGACAGCCCTTTTTGCAAGAAACACAAAATATCAGGTACAGATGCCCGGATTGGTGAAACATCATGATCAAGACACCAGGCCTCAAAACCTTCCAAACCCGAACGTAAGCCAGATTAGTGGAAGTTTTGTGTGAACGGAGAAGAGTAGCCACCACAGTAGGAGTATAACCCTTGGCACTTAAACGGCGCCGCTCAAAAGCCATGCCGCAAGACAGAAGCGATCGGCTTCTTCCAAACAAATGGATCCTTGGTGAAGCAAATCCGGGATCCCTGGAAACCGAAAGGGACCCGCCGACGCAAGATTGAGGTGGTCTGCGAACCAAGGACATATCGGCCATTCTGGTGCCACCAAAATCACCGGTGCTGCGTGCTGCTCTATCCGACGGAGCACTCTGCCGATTAATGGCCAGGGTGGAAACACGTGTAGAAGAATGTCTATGGGCCAGGGTAGAGCCAGAGCATCTACCCCTTCCGCTCCCGGCTCTCGACGGCATGAGAAGAACCGTGGGGCTTTGGTGTTCCGAAACGTCGCCATGAGATCCATGCTGGGTGTTCCCCATGCAAGGCATATGCGTTGAAACGCGTCCTCTGACAATTCCCATTCGCCGGGATCAAGGTGGTGTTGAATGAGGAAATCCGCTTGTATGTTGTCCATGCCAGCAATATGAGAGGCCGCGAAGCAGAGCAGGTGATGTTCTGCCCAGCTGAACAACTGAGCCGCTTCCTCTGCCACAGGATGACTCCGAGTCCCCCCTTGCCAGTTGATATACGCCACCGTGGTCGCATTGTCCGATAACACCCGGTCTGCTCTCCCCTGGAGGAGAGGAGCAAAAGCTTGTAAAACTAACCATACAGCCCGGGTCTCCAACCCATTGATCGACCACAAGGACTCCTCGGGGGACCATAAGCCCTGCACAGACTTCCTCTGGCACACCGCTCCCCTGCCGGAAAGACTGGCATCCGTGGTGACCACCATCCATTCGGGAATCTCTAGAGGAACTCCCCTGGATAGATTGTACGTCTCCAGCCACCACGTTAGGCTGTTTCTCGCCACTAGTGTAAGCGGCAATGGAAGAAAAAACTGCTCGGATACTGGGTTCCAATGGGACAGTAACGCATACTGCAAAGGTCGCATATGAGCAAATGCCCATTGCACCAGCTGTAAGGTCAATGTCATGGACCCAAGAACCTGTAGGTATTCTCGAACTCTGGGAGAAGTCTGGAGTAGCAGACTTCGCACTTGAGCTTGTAATTTGAGGATGCGATCCATGGTGAGAAAAACTCGGCCCCTACTTATCGAAGAGAGCTCCCAAATACTCCAAGGACTGAGATGGAACGAGTTTGCTCTTGGATAGATTGATCACCCAGCCCAGTGATCGTAGGAACTGCAGAACTCTGTGAATGGCATCTGTGGCCAGAGCTGCTGACTTTGCGTGAATCAGCCAGTCGTCCAAGTAGGGATGCACCAGGAGACCGTTCTTCTGGAGGTGAGCCGCTACCACCACCAATACTTTGGTGAAAGCCCATGGCAAGTCGCCAGACCGAAAGGAAGAGCTCAAAACTGAAAATGCTGCCCCAGGATGCAGAACCGCAGGAACCTCTGCTGATCCTGACGAATCCCTATGTGGAAGTAAGCCTCCGTGAGATCTAGGGAAGCTAGGAACTCTCCCTGCCTCACCGAGGTAATGACCGACCGGAGAGTTTCCATGCGGCAGCGAGGGATCTTTAGACACTTGTTGACCTCCTTGAGGTCTAGGATGGGACGGAATGATCCTTCCTTCTTCGGCACTACAAAGTATATTGAGTACCGACCCCTTCCTTGCTCTTCTGGAGGAACGGGAACTATGGCCCTTAATTGTAGCAGCCGCTGCAATGTGTCCCGAACTGCCGCTCTTTTGGTGGCATACCCGCAGGGAGAGACAAGAAACTGATCTCGGGGCCGCTGTGCAAAATCTAAAGCGTAGCTTTGTTTTATCACGGACAGGACCCACTGATCCGTGGTCACCTTGGTCCACTCCTCGAAGAATAGGACCAGCCTGCCCCCTACTTCCGGAGTTGAAGAGTGGACCAGCGTTCTTTCATTGGGAGGATTTAGCTCCTGAGGAAGGGAGAGCCGCCCCAGGTCTGCCATATCTTCGACCATGAAAGGACTGGGTATAGGTTTGTTGCTTCGCCGGAGCCGAACGAAAAGACAAAGCAGGTGGCTTAGAAGGGCGATACCTCCAATTACCTCTAAACCTGGCTCGAGAAGAGAAGGAACCACGTGAGCGAGGTCTGTCTTCCGGCAGGCGATGCACCTTATTCTCTCCCAGCGACTGAATCATGTCATCTAATATCTTACCAAAAAGTAACTTACCCTTAAAGGGCAAGGACCCCAGCTGGGCCTTAGAAGACACATCCGCCGACCAGTTGCACAACCACAAGAGCTGACGAGCCACAACCGCTGACACCATGGACCTGGCGGACGTCCGGAGGAGGTCATGGAAGGTATCAGCACAATAAGCCACCGAGGATTCCAAATGGTTCGCCTGAGCCGCTTCCTCGGCCGAGAAATCTACATTGGCTTGTAATTGCTGCACCCAGAGAAGCCCGGCTCGCATAACAAAATTACTACAAATAGCTGCCCGGACTCCCATGGCTGAGACCTAGAAAATCCGTTTAAGCTGCACCTCTAACTTCCTGTCCTGCAGATCCTTAAGCACAGTTGTTCTTGTGACAGGAATCGTGGTTTTCTTTGTGACAGCTGACACTGCAGAGTCCACTTTTGGAACCCGCAGAAGCTCCAAGGCGTCTTCTGGCAGAGGATAGAGCTTATCCACGGCCTTACTGACCTTTAAACCAAGAACTGGGGTATCCCATTCCCTAAACAATAAGTCTGACGCTGAAAAATGAAAGGAAAAGGCAGTAACAGGATCTCTCAGGCCCAGCAAGACAGGGTCCATCTTCCCAAGCTTGGATTCCTCGGGAGAGCTGTCAATGCCGAGCTCAGAGAGGATAGCAGGAATAAGCGGTGCCAACTCGTCTTTACGAGAAAGGTGAACTACCTTAGGATCATCGCCCTCAGCAGCCTGAGAGCCCCTCACTGCCAGTGGTGGATCTGGCTCCGAGTCATTCACACCCTGCGGGATCTGGGGTTGACAATTCGGATCCTCAGGATCTGAATCCAGGTCCAAGGAGTCTGTAATCACCTGCGTAGCCCCCGTGCGGAGAGGACGCTTAGGCTGAATAGGCTCCAACCCCTTACATAACTGTAGCGCGTTTAGCCGCCCGGGGCTTATGGGAATCTGATTCCCCCGCAATCAGCTTGCCTGCCTTCCTAGCTTTGAAGGCTTTATGTAAAAAAACAATAAAGGAAGACTCTGAGGAGGTGTCAGAAGTCCCCTCAGGACTGTCCTCCGGAGCTGGGGAGGCAGGCTGTTGCGAATCCCTATTTTCTGGGGGCCGTGGCTGAGGAGACAGTTGAGGAGGAAAAGACCCCTCCCCCATGGTAGGCACAGCGCCACAGCGCAGAACGACTGTAAAATGGCTTCAGTACCAGCACTCAAAGGGAAAGGATCCTGAGATAACTGAGACTCCCCTGCTGCAGGCGAAGGAACTCGTGGGGGCCTGCTTTTAGCAGTATTTTTAGATGTTCCTGCATCGGAGGAACCCTCTCACCCCGGTAAAGATTGCGAGCACAAGTTTTGGCGGGAGAGCCGCTCGCGCGACATGCAGCCATCCGCGGCATTGGGGAAGACAGAGGGAAGTATAGACCGCTGAAAAAAATTCAAAACAAACCCCCCCCCCCCCCCCGAGACCAAAACACAGCAAAAATCCCCCCCCCCCCCCCCCGCGACGAGAGGAAGGAAGGGAGAGCCTGCCCGATCAAAGTGAAAGCAAAAGAAAATTACCTCAAAACTTTTTTTTTTTTTTAAGTAAAGAAACAGCCTACCGTGGTCCAGGGTGCTGATCTTTGGGGTGGAGTGAGCCGGGCTCCACGCTGCCTAAATTAATCGTTAGGGTCCTCAACCCCCATCGGCAGCTGCCTCAGACCAGCAGGGGATGGCCCTCTCAGAGCCTAACAACCCTTTGGGAAGTGGACCAAGACAAATCCTTTTTTTTTTTTTTTTTTAAAGAAATTTAAAGCAACAAGCACTAAGAATTAGAAAGAACATAGAAAACTCTAACTAAACTAAATTAAAACAAACCAAAATAAAGACTCTGACCAGACTGTAGGTTTTGCACCTCCACCATCTGCTAGAGACAGAGAAATACTGGCGGACTGTAGGTGGCACTCTCCTATATAAGGCGGAGCTTTGTTTTTAAAACATCTCTGTCTCTATCTGCTAGAAGGGGAGGGGGGAGGAGGGCCAAACCCAGCAGTCTGGACAAGAAAGGTCTCATGATTAATATATGAAAAATTAAATTTTTAAAACTCAATTTTTAGTAAGACAATATTCCATATCTTGGGGAAGTAAGAGTCTAATGTTACCATTTTAGTTTTTTCTATCCTCAACTGGGATTAAACAAAATAATATCTTTTTCCATTCTTAAGATAATATATATTTTTGGAGTAATGCTTAATTGCTCTCCTTGCTCCTCACTTAAAATGCTCTGTTAACCTTGTTTCTTGAACATGAAAGTTTAAAAAATCTTATTCCTACAGGAACTTTATCCTTTTTTTTAGCACGTCTGGTTTTCAAAGTCATCAAAATAACTCCAGAATTTGACTCTGGGGTCAGGTCTTCTGTTCCGTGGGCTACCTAAGGCTAGAGATGCCGCAGAAGCAACATTCACAAACCCTGGAGGAGAAGGAGGGGAGAGAATCCCAATCATCATGCAACAGTGACACCTAGTGGTTAGATTAAGGAATCCTAATTGCAGAGTTCCAGATGGAGACCTAGTGCATGGCTCCAAGCCAAGGAATGTCGTTGCAATTGTTGGTCTAAGTCTGCTGAGAAAGGGATAGAAAATAAGGGGAAATCTCCTCGGGTAGCTGAGCAAGAAAGCTTGTGGTGCTGGATCTCAGACCCAATTCCAATTGGGCTGGAAGACCAAAGGAGCAGAAGGAAAAACTGCTGGTCCCACTTACCCCTCCCCTCCTCAAAATGCACTTTTCTCTCTTGCCCTCAACCTTGTTTTTTTTTATGAGGGCAATAATCAAACTGCCCAAGTTGGTGCAAACTCCACGGGTACTTTGTAGCCATAGGGTTTGTACTAATATTTAAAGAACCCACAGCGGGCACCTTTTCCAGGCAAAATCCAGAACTTCGTGCATTGCTGCCTCCTTTGGGTCATTCCCAATTCTTTGGGAATGCCCCAAAGAATTGGACTACAATTACCCTTGTTGTACAACACACATAACCTTACCTGCATTGAGACTGGCCAGTTTTTAGAGAGCCTGTTTCCACAGGTAAAACATGGCTTTACCTGCAAAAAATGGCTTTGATTATTGCCTGTCCTAGTCAGGCTTTTTACTCCAGTTTTGATTTTATGACTGAAAGAGCTTAGAGGTCAGTTTTCAAAGCATTTAGGTGCCTAACCTTGGGATTTAGGATCCTAAATTGGCCCTTTTGAAAATTTTCTAGGTTTGAGTTCCTAAATTCAGGGTTTCATTAGACCCCTAAATGTAGGAGCATAAGGAGTGGATGGCTATGGGGGTGGGGAGAGAGAAAGACAGACAGAGAGGCTATCTATAAGACCTTCATAGTAGTCAAGTATTTATATCTCTATAGTCGGGCCATCTAATAGCTCAAGGTGAGGTGCTGGTTGTGGTTTAGGTTTTAAATCCTAGTTTTCCATGCAGACTGAGACGTACAAACAGCACAGTACACCTTGGTGAAGATTTGACGTTATCTGGAGTAAGGAAAGTCTCACAAAGATGATATTTCTACAATGGTCTCTCACTCTAGCTTGATGGACTCTATTACAGGGTGCCATCAAGCTAGAGCGAGATAACATAGTATAAAATGTCATCTTTGTGAGACTTTCCTCACTCCAAATGACATCAAATCTTCACCGAGGTGTACTGTGCTGTTTGTACGTCTCACTCTGCATGAAAGACTGGCCGCTAAACCCTAAACCACCATAATTTGGCAAGGATCAGGACCGCAGATTATGTTCTCTTTCATCTGCTGGAGTCAGAGATATACTGAAGGATTGCAGGTAGCACACCAGGTTATACGGGGGTGTCCTTTTAGTTTGTTTCTCTGACTCCATCTGCTGGAAGGGAGGCATAACCCAGCAGTCTGGACTGATCCTGGTACATACAGGGAATTAGTAAGATTTCTGCCAGTAATGGCTTCCCACTGGGCCAGCCTTTGTGCCCACACCACCCCACCTACTGTTCCCCTGCCACATCAGAGGATGAAGGAAAGGGCTCAAGCTAACCACCTAGAATAGTCATTCTTCTGCAGCAGGCCTTGAGCTGGGGATTTTTGGCCAAGTTGTGGCCTGGCTTCTTATCTGAAACTTCCTGGTTTAGTTCCTATAGTGTAGCCCTCCTTTCTCCTCTCTACACTGTACTGTAAAGCTTTATAAATTTAAGAAAATGGCAGCAGAAAGAAAATATAATAGTAATTTTGAATCCTGAATGTAGAGAGGTAGCAATGATTTGGGGAATCTATGCTAGCTATGTGTGTTCTATGTGTGTTTTTATGATTTTGTATTGCTGTACTGCTTTTGTTGTACATTACCTTGGTTATCCTGATGGATTTGGAAAGGCGATCTATAAGGAATTACATTTGAGATGGAATTTCCTCAGTTGCACCTTTGTTTTGTTTTATATTAAAAATAAGTTATACCATTTATATTTCCTTACCGTACTGTAGGGTCAGTTTTCACAAAGCCATCATATTGGGTGTTTTTCTGCAAAGCATACATATCTAGCTCAGGATTTCCACACACAAGAATTTCAACTTCTTCTGGACGAAGAAGCTGCAAAAAGAAAAATTAAACATTGTGAGGTAGATATCCAAAAGTCATCTAGATAGTTAACTTAAAGTTATCATCTAAACAGCAAGTTTTGATACATTCAGCCTCTTACCCAGCTAGATTTTAGAGTGGCAAGTCATTATCCGGCTAACTTTGCTGGATAAGTAATGATATTCAAACTTATACGGCTACATTAAATTTCTCCAGGTATACTCAACAACATGGCCACACCAATGAATATATCAGCTAAGTTAGCCGGATAAGTCTTATCCGACTAACTTATTTGGCCAGCAATATCTCAATCCTGACCTCTTACTCTCTGGGGAAAAGTAAAATAATGAAAACATGAGAGATTGTATAAAGTAAATTTATTGCTGTATCAACAACCATCCACTGTGAAAAGATGGAAATCCTTAAAAAAATGTTTTTAAAGCTAATTCTGACACCAAAACAATTACAAATTTAGGACTTATAAAAATAGACGACTAAAGACCGCCTAACCTCAACATTAACACTAACAATTGAAGATGCTGAAATAATTGTGAATGACCTTCATACTAGGCATCATCAATAGTGAGAATTACTTTAATGCTCCGCCTTATATATAATCATGGGTCATTTGTGAAATGTCTTATCCAAAAAGGGTCAGAATTAATATTTTTTGAGAATTTTTTTAATGCAAATAAAAACTTTTTTCTCAAACACAAAGGAGTGGGCATTCCTCTAAATTGCAATTGCAAAGATGACAATTGAATCAAAATGACGGGGAATGGACTTATCTTATCAATTGTAGTTAAGTTGTAGCAAAGTCCACTGCTTTTGATGCTGCTAGATAGCGATGTCTGAGTTTCATAAATGTCACCGATGGTATAACTCGTTTGTAGATGCCGCTCAGTAATGATGTCTAAAGTTCAAAATCACCACCGGTAACGTAGCTCGCCCGACACAGGTTTGTGTTTCGGATAACAGTCCTTCCTCATGGGGCTAGTCAGGTGAGCTAAGTTACCGGTGGTGATTTTGAACTTTAGACATCGTTACTCAGTGGCATCTATAAATGAGTTATACCTCACTCGTCGTATTCCTTTCCAGATCATTTATATATATATATTGAAAAGCACCGGTCCTAGTACAGATCCCTGAGGCACTCCACTGTTTACCCTTTTCCACTGAGAAAATTGACCATTTAATCCTACTCTCTGTTTCCTGTCTTTTAACCAGTTTGTAATCCAAGAAAGGACATCGCCTCCTATCCCATGACTTTTTAGTTTTTGTAGAAGCCTCTCATGAGGGACTTTGTCAAACGCCTTCTGAAAATCCAAATACACTACATCTACCGGTTCACCTTTATCCACGTGTTTATTAACCCCTTCAAAAAAATGAAGCAGATTTGTTAGGCAAGACTTCCCTTGGGTAAATCCATGTTGACTGTGTCCCATTAAATCATGTCTTTCTATATGCTCTACGATTTTGATCTTGAGAATAGTTTCCACTATTTTTCCCAGCACTGAAGTCAGGCTCACTGGTCTATAGTTACCCGGATCGCCCCTGGAGCCTTTTTTTAAATATTGGGGTTACATTGGCCACCCTCCAGTCTTCAGGTACAATGGATGATTTTAATGATAGGTTAAAAATTTTAACTAATAGATCAGAAATTTCATTTTTGAGTTCCTTCAGAACCCTAGGATGCATACCATCCAGTCCAGGTGATTTGCTACTCTTTAGTTTGTCAATCTGGCTTACTACATCTTACCTACATAAACTAACTTCAATGCCAAGTTACACCACAAATGATATACAGCAACATAATTATATGCTTTCAATTTGGGCAGGGGATGCTAAGCTAGGGCCACAACCATCTCACTGAAAATTCTGCAGATGCCGACACACTGAAAGTCAGAGACACCTCCTCCTAGTTGAGTCAAAAAACTTACTGAAATGCTAACTTTTGAGTTCACAGCACTAAAACACAGCAAACAGAAAACAGTTACAGAAGAGAAACAAAACAATTTAAATGGTTACTTTTTAAAAATATGATATGATCCAGTCATCCTGATCACAGTTTTAATTTGTTATGGACTGGGTGACTAGAGCATGATCAGTTGTTGAAAGAGTGGTGGCGTGCAAATGTGCAAGGGAAGATCTGCCTGTATACATTTTGGAAAGTGAAGGAAGTGATATAGAAAGTTTTACTGAGCTGACTCATGTTATTGATCATATGAGTTGTTACAGTTGTTATGAACTGCCAGCTCTTAAGGAGGACCATGCTGTAAACCAGTTGATTTCCTGCTCCATTAAGAGGGCCAATGTAAAAGGACAATAAACAAGTACTGTGGACTTGCTATGAACTTAATCGATGGGATAATATTCAGAATTACTACATGAGGAGGACAGAACTGAGAAGGAAGCATAGTTACACAGATTTATTAAATTGGTTCACAACATTTAGTCTGTGCTTCTGTGTTTACTAATGAGGATGTTGGGGAGATACCGGTTCTGGAGATGGTTTTCAAGGGTGATGAGTCAGATGAACTGAAGCAAATCACTGTGAACCTTGAAGATATAGTAGGCAAGATTGACAAACTAAAGAGTAGCAAATCACCTGGACCGGATATAGTATGCGCCCCAGGGTTCTGAAGAAACTAAAAAAATGACATTTCAGATCTATTAGTTGAAATTTGTAACCTATCATTAAAATCATCCATTGTGCCTGAAGACTGGAGAGTTGCCAATGTAACCACAATATTTAAAAAGGGCTCCAGGGGCAATCCAGGAAACTATAGACCAGTGAGCCTGACTTCAGTGCCGGGAAAAATAGTGGAAACTATTCTAAAGATCAAAATCACAGAGCATGTAGAAAGACATGGTTTAATGGAACACAGTCAGCATGGCTTTACCCAAGGCAAGTCTTGCCTCACAAATTTGCTTCATTTTTTTGAAGGGGTTAATAAGCATGTGGATTAAGGTGAACTGGTAGATGGTATTTGGATTTTCAGAAGGTATCTGACAAATGCCCCCATGGGAGGCTTCTACGAAAACTAAAAAGTCATGGGACAGGCGGCAATGAGCTTTTGTGGATTTCAAACTGAATAAAAGACAGGAAACAGATTAGGATTAAATGGTCATTTTTCTCAGTGGAAAATGGCAAACAGTGGAGTGCCTCAAGGATCTGTGCTTGGACCGGTGCTTTTCAATATGTTTATAAATGATCTGGAAAAGAATACGATGAGTGAGGTAATCAAATTTGTAGAGGATACAAAATTATTCAAGTAGTTAAATCACAAGTGGATTGTGATAAATTGCAGGAAGACCTTGCAAGACTGGAAGACTACGTATCTAAATGGCAGATTAAATTTAATGTGGGCAAGTGCAAGGTGATGCATATAGGGAAAATATCCCATGCTCTAGTTACATGTTATTAGGTTCCATATTAGGAGCTACCAACCAGGAAAGAGATCTAGGTGTCTTAGTGGATAACACATTGAAATCTTCAGCTCAGTTTGCTGCGGCAGCAAAAAAGCAAACAGAATGTTAGGAATTATTCAGAAGGGAATGGTGAATAAAATAGAAACTTTCATAATGCCTCTGTTTCACTCCATGGTGAGACCGCACCTTGAGTACTATGTACAATTTTGGTCACCGTATCTAAAAAAAGATATAGTTATGATGAAGAAAGTACAGAGAAGGGCAACCAAAATGATAAAGGGGATGGAACAGATCCCCTATGAGGAAAGGCTAAAGAGGTCAGGGCTGTTCAGCTTGGAGAAGAGATGGCTGAGGGAGATATGATAGAGGTCTTTAAAATCATAAGAGGTCTAGAAAAGGTAAATGTGAATCAGTTATTTATTCTTTCAGATAATAGAAGGACTAGAGGGCACTCCATGAAGTCAGTAAGTAGCACATTTAAAACTAATCAGAGAAAATTCTTTTTCATTCAATGCACCATTAAGCTCTGGAATTTGTTGCCAGAGGATGTGGTTAGTGCAGTTAGTGTAACTGGGTTCAAAAAAGGTTTCGATAAGTTCTTGGCGGAGAAATCCATTAACTGCTTTTAATCAAGTTGACTTAGACAATAGCCACTGCTATTACTGGCATCAATAGCATGGGATCTACTTAGTGTTCGGGTGCTTGCCAGGTACTTGTAGCCTGGATTGGCCACTATTGGAAACAGGATGCTGGACTTGATGGACTCTTGGTCTGACCCAGTATGGCAATTTCTTATGTTCTTTAACACTAATCCATTTGTTCTGAGTTTTTATATATATATATATATATATATATATATATATATATATATATATATATATATTGTTGCAACAATACAAGAGGAGTTTTAGACCTTGGCTCAGTGTGAGGTTATAATGAAGTATGCTGCACACACTTAGAAATAGCAAGATATAGCACAGAGATAACACATGAGTTTTCTGGAAAATATATCTTTGTAACTAGTTCAGTAGAACTCATGGTGAACATGAAGCTGATAATAGGTTACATAATACAAATTGCTCACCCGTAAAATGTATTCTCCATAGACAGCAGGAAAATGAGCCACACCACTGGGTGATATTACTGATGATGCTGGGTCGGAAAAGCTTTCTCAGAGCTCAGAAAAACCGAGGTAGGTTTTCCAAGAATGTGCAGGCCTTCCTGTGCATTTGCCAGACTTTACAGCAAGCTATTATTTAACTCTTTTAAATTTATATCTTTATTAATTTTTGTTTAAACAAACAAGAAATATCAATGTTTCACATATTCATCCAGGTTACAGAAGAGAAGAAAAAATAAAGTCACACATTTCTGTCAACTTTGTGAAAAATACAGGAAACAATTTAAATGTTACCTGGATTATATCCATTGAATTAACCTATAAAGAAAATACCGGGAGATCAAGGGTGATTATAGCAGAACTATAAGGAAAATTCACTCAATTCCCGCTCATTTACTGGCGGGCCTAAAAAAGAAATCGCCTATAACAGTGAGATACGCCAACTAATTTACTCATTTTCCAACTACTTTGGATTCCCTAGGTTTGCAATGTACGATCTAAATATTTCCGTAATTGTTCAGGATCTACAAAAATAAACTTTGCATCATTTCGAGAAATTAAACAACGACATGGAAAACGCAGTAGAAAGCGTTCCCCTCTTTCTACCACTTCGTTTCTCATTTCTAAGAATTTTTTTCGCTTGATTTGAGTTGTCCTAGCTATGTCTGGGAATACTCGTATAGGCTGGCCAAAGAATTTCACATTCTGGGATCTAAAGTATAATTTTAATACATTGTCCCTTTCTATCCTAGAGGAAAATTGAACAAGTAACGTCGCTCTTACTGAGATGTCCATCTCGAATGATTTCTCTAAAAAATTTGTAATGTCCAAAGTTTCTTCCTCTGGCGTCACTTGATTTTCAGATTTCAATTTTCCTTTCTCGCGACTTCGTTGTTCTTGGTAGTATGTAGTTACTATCACTGGAATATTTTCTGTTGAAAATTTTAATATGTTCAGAAAATAGCTTCTTAACAGATCCAAAGGTGACTGTAATTTCGTTTTCGGAAAGTTTAAGAAACGCAGGTTAGCTCTCTTTAAACTATTTTCTTGGAATTCCCACTTAGTTTGAAACATTTTCTCTGATCTTATAAGGTTCCCTTGAATTTTTTCTATCCCCTCTACTTTTTGTTCCAGTGTTACCACTCTTGTCTCAACCATACACATCTTTTCTTCCACCAAAGTGGTTTTATTCATAGCTTCTTTCACAGTCAGCGTTAATGCATTTATCGATTTTTGCATCACAATTAGAATATTTTTAATTTCTTCCAATGACGGAACTAATGTAGAAGTGGTATTAAGAAGAGGAATATTTCTCATTGCAGCTCCTACCTCCAAAAGTCCTTCCCCAGTCGACTTAGGTTCTCCTTCTAGGCCCTGCTGTTGTTGGGCCTCCTTCTCACGCTCCCTGGAGCCCGGTTCCTCCTGGCTCACCGAGGAGAAGTCTCCGTCTCCTCTCTGGGCTGCGCTCTCTAAGTCTGTGGGTCTCCTTGGCTGTTCCGGAGTCGTTGGATATCCCGGGCTTAAAGATGTATCAAAAGTCAAGGGGCTGCTCTGCTGCTCCAAGGCAGCCCCAGCGACCACAACATCCGGGTCTAGCAATGGCGTCTGCGCGAAAGCAGCTTCAATCCTCATCTGTCTCAAGGAATCAGGAGTAGAGGTATTTTCGCGTATCCGCGCCTTCCTCTTTGTGTGCGGCATCTTTACAAGAAAGAAACGCCAAGAAAATCTGTCCAAAGAAAATAGTATTCTCTAAGGTTGGCTGGAGGAAAATATGACGAGGTAGGAGCTGCGTTCTGCACACCCTCACTGTTCGGCGGCCATCTTGATCTCAGCTATTATTTAACTCTAAAGGGAGACAGATGGGATTGTGTAGTTGATTTACCTGCTGTCTACACAGAACACCTGCTACAGATGCACAATTTTGCTTTCTCTGTGAACAAGCAGGATAAAGTCAGCCACACAAATGGGGATGCTCAAGCTGAGAGTTGCATTTGATTAGTTTGTGGCTGGAAGGTACAGTTGAAGACACTGATTAAGTAAGATTTTAAGAACCACCTATTCAAAACTGCTGTCATGACTAGAAGCGTTATCTAGGCAGTATTGAGCTGTAAAAATATGTATGATAGACCAAGCAACAGCTCTGCAGATAGCTTCTATTCAAGCAGAATAAAGATGTGCCATGAAAACTGTGATAGCCCTACCTGATGAGCTTTCACTTTACTTTGAAGATGCAATCCTGACTGCAGTAATATGTGATGCAATCAGATATCCAAGTTGATAGAACTATGTTTAAAGATACCCCTTGCTTAACTGGGTTGAAAGAAAAAAGCATTGTTAAGACTTTCTCTAAGACTTAGGGAGGTCCATATTCAAAAGCCATTTAGATGGAGAATTCAAAATTAGGGATATTCAGTCATGTATCCAGCTAAATTATAGACAGATAAGTAGTTATCCAACTATAATTTAGTCGGATAGAAAAGTGGTGCTACAGGGGTGTTCCGTGGAGGGGCTGAGTTATCCGGCTAACTTATTGCCTGATTCACTAAAGCTTTTCTTTCATTCTGTGTCTATGGGGAAAATACCTTGATTAATCAGGCCCTCAGCTGGATAACTTTAGAAACATAGAAATGACAAAAGAAAAGGCCCAAATGGTCCATCCAGTCTGCCCAGCAAGCTTATGGTAGTATCTGCTGTGCCATGGTAGGTTACACCCCCATGCTTATCAGTTTCCCAGACCAGAAAAGTCAGTCCTTTGTTGGTTACTGTTTGAATCCAATTCCCTGTTACGTCTTGCTGTTGAAGCAGAGAGCAGTGTTGGAGTTGCATCATATAGAACCATGAAGGCATCATATAGAAACATGATGGCAGAAAAGACAGTATGGCCCATCTAGGTTGTCCTTCCGTCCAATTAATTTAGCATTATAATTCTCATCGCTTTCTTAGAGATCCCCTGTATTTATCCCATGCTTTCTTGAATTCAGATACTGTTTTTGTTTCCACCGCTTCAGCTGGGAGGCTGTTCCATGCATTTTCCACTCTCCATGTAAAAAACTATTTCCTAAAATCCCCTTTCAACCTCATTGCATGAAACCTCATTCTAGAGACTCCTTTCCGTTGAAAAAGGCTCACCTCCTGTGCATGTACATTTTTTTAGATATTTGAATGTCTCTATCATATCTCTTCTATCTGGCCTTTCCCCTAGGGTGTACAAGTTTAGATCTTTATGTCCATTCCCATATGCTTTAGAATGAAGACCACTAAATATTTTATTAACCACTCTCTGGACTGACTCCATCCTGTTTATATTCTTTTGAAGGTGCGATTTCCAGAATTGTACACTGTATTTCAAGTGAGGTCTCACCAGGGACCTATAGAGGGGTACATCAACTTCCAAGCAGGTCTAAAGTTATCCGGCCAGATAACTTGCTACCAAATAACTTCAAAAGATATCTGGGTAAGTAGTACTTTTGTAAACAAGATTTAAAAGTACCTTTCGCCTGATTTCCTCTCCCCGCTAATCTAATATTAAAGATGCCCATTTAATCCTACTCTCTGTTTCCTGTCTTTTAGCCAGTTTGAAATCCACAAAAGGGCATCGCCTCCTATCCCATGACTTTTTACTTTTCTTAGAAGCCTCTCATGAGGGACTTTGTCAAACGCCTTCTGAAAATCCGAATACACTACATCTACCGGTTCACCTTTATCCACATTTATAACTCCTTCAAAAAAATAAAGCAGATTTGTGAGGCAAGACTTGCCTTGCATCCCCCTCCCTTCTCCCACGTGTCATAAATTAAAAAATGTGAAGGGATTGCTGAGAGCCGTCCCCATCCTCCCCCCCCCCCGCACAAAACCCTTAATGACAGCAAACCCTATAATCAAGGCCATGCCCTCTCATCCCCCCTCCACAATATAAAAAAGCATCCCGCCGCTCCCCCAACACCCCCAGACTTTCCTGCCCACTTCCTGAGGCCTACAAATCCCTGGCAGGAGTGGGGTGTGCACTCTCCCACTCCCAGCGAAGTCCAATGCAATTTCTGTCAAAGCTGCACTGGAAGCGTAAACTACACTTACTTTCTGCTTCCAGTGCTATTAGTATCCTTCTAGTGCAGACCCCGTTCCCAGCAGGGATTTGTAGGCCTCGGGAAGTGGGTGGTATGGCAGGGTGCTATTTTATATTGTGGAGGGCCTGGCCTTGGTTGTAAGGTTTGCTCTGAGGAAAGAGTTTGTTGGCGGGGGGGGGGGGGGGGGGGGGATGGATGGTTTGCAGCGATCCTAGGACTTTTAATTTATGACATGGGGGGGGGGGGGGCGTTGCTAGGCTCGATTAGACATTTTTAATATTAGATGGGGGAGAGAGGAAATCGAGCCATAGGCCCCTTTAATACTTTTTTGGGGGGATGGGGCAATGCTACTTACCCGGATATCTTTTGAAGATATCTGGATAAGTAGCAAGTTATCCAGCCACCCATGGCCATTTAACTTAAACACCTAAACGACTATATTCAAACATAACTGCTTAGGTTTCTGAGTTAACCGTTTGGATAAAACCTCAGAAAAACAAACTCACAATTGCAAGTCCAAAAATCCTTCTGATCAGGAGGGTGCAGAAATAAGATTTTGTCCTCTGTTATCCTCTTAGTAGCAAGTTCATCGGGACCACCACTACAAAAAAGCAGGAATCATCTCTAAACCTTGAACCGGCAACAAGAACTCAACTCCAGAACCTAAAAACCACAAGCCAGGAGCTTGAACTGAGCGTGCTATACCTCAGAATGTAAGTCGGCCCTGACCAATGTCAAAACATGGGGGAATGGGCACCATCTGGAGAGGACCCCAAAAATGCAAACCACTCCCACCAGAGGCAAGGAAGGAGAATATTAGTAATGGTGCAAAGCCACCGTTATAATGGTTCAGTACACAATTTACCTCCCTCTTTGTTAGAGGGAGGAATGGAGTCTGTGCCAAGAGCATGTTGACTCATGGTTCTGACTCTGCCTTCCAGTTTAGAAAAAGGTCCTTCAGGTTTTGAAAGGTTCCTCTTGTTTCCAAAGGTCAACTGATGAGATTGTAAGCAAGTGGTCAGTGGCCAATATATATTCCTTTTTCTTTAAATCATGGTTTCCTGTGTTACTGATACACACGCTGATAAGCTATGCCGCTGTAAGCTGAACAATTTTTTTTTTTTTAATTCTGCTTTTGCTCCGAGTGAGAGCAGGAAAAGTGGGGGAGGGGAGTTTAGAGAAGTAAAGGAGCAATCCAAGCAGGGCTGGAAAATTGTCCAAAGACCACAAAACTTTAGAGATGCAAGCCAGGGTCCTTTAGCCAAGCGGGGACAGTGCCTAAACAGACAAAAGAAACAGCAAAAACCAAACATATAGATTTGTAACTTTTCAAAGCAGGTGCCAGTAGATGAGCCAGGTCAAGCTCCAAAAAGTGAATACCCAGCCAATCCGATATGAATAAACACGGCTAAGATGGAAAGCCCCAGCATCTCACATGCCTATGTGATGGACTCTATGGCTCTGTTACTATTATTTATTTATAAACTTTTCTATACCGATATTAGTGGCGACATCATATCGGTTTACAGCAGAACGGCAGGTGGAAATTACAATAAACAGGTATCAGGGGAGGGATTACATAGGAACAAAAGTAAATCCTTGTACTAGTTCATGCAGTTAGTGAAGAATAATCAGGGGAGCATTCATTCATGTGAAGGCCACTCCCTTTGAAGGTGCTGGAATGGGCATCCTATTTCAAAGGTTTTATAGGAGCTCTCCACTAAGAGCTCGGGGGGGGGGGGGGGGGCAGTATAATTTGCAGTTTTACAGGAAGATTGTAGATTTTTGCCTCAGTTGTATTTCTGACCTCTTGGGGACCTGGACTACATCTTGCCTGGGATCTTTTGGGATGAGTCGAAAGCTTCATTGCTGTACTCTTCTCCTAAGGTGCAGATTGATTGTCCTGGGAATATTTTGGACTTTTACATGGTAGGAGCCTTGTTGGACACCTGGGCCTTTCTTGGACTCAGGGAACGGGGAACCCTGTGATAGGGATGCCCAGGGATAGGGAAGACCTGCCCATCAAGGTGGTGACGTGCTGTAAGGAGCAACTCTGTTAATTGCCTAGCAGGAAAATTGTTGCCCTCCTTCCTACCTAGAGCAGAGAAACAGCCCAAGCTGCTGTTTGGACATTAGATCCCACTCCACTGGAATTCCCACAGGAAAGGAACAAGGAGAAGATCAAGAATAAAGATGCTGAAGATCTACAAACTATAACAGACTATTTCCAATTTGAGGACATCCACCTGGCGTCTTGCACAAATCCAATTTGAGGACATACATCTGGCGTCTTGCACAAATCCTTTGCACATATCCTTTGCACAAATCTTGCACAAATTCTTTTTAAAGATGGCCTGCGCCATCTTTAAAAATGGCGTGGGCCATCCAGTGCTCCTACCATGTGACAGGGGCCAGCCAATGGCATGGATACCCTGTCACATGGTAAGGGCAAAGGGCCATCGGCGCCATTTTTATTAGTGGCAGCCGACGGCCTGAGAGCGGGAGATCGCTCCCGGGACCCCCACTGGACCACCAGGTACCTGTAAAAGGTTTTGGGGGGGTGGGGGAAGCTAAGGGATTAGTTTTAAAAGGTCGGGGTGGGTTTTTTGTTTATCGGCTTGGGCGCAGCCGATAAAAAAAAACCCGATCGGGCCAGACCAAAAAAAAATCACCATGTGAATCGGAACTGGAATCGGAACAGATTCCGGTTCAGATTCACATCTCTAGTTAGTATATGCTGTTTCCTTGTCTGAAAACAGAGTTGGCCATGCACTGAAGGGACAATATAAGATGCTGGAGGGTGGGCCAGAGCTATTAAAGACTTACCTTATAGTAAAGTGGCAGGTCATAGCTGAAAAGGTTATTCCAGAAAGATTGGGGCCACTGAAATTGCCATAAGAAAAAAAGCATGGTAATATATCTTGTCTGTTATTAAGAAATATATCCTGTTTATTGTCAGGAAGCTTCATCTCATACATCTTGGGTGCATCTTTATTGGATTCCACTGATTAGCGTGTTCTTTTGTTTTTGGATAAGGGCTAAAGGGTGAGTGGTCCACTAACAGTTAACCTTATTCCAAGTGATAGCCTGGAGTCAGAGGAGTTATTCCACAAAAGGAGGGCAGAAAAATTTGTCTGTTCGCATGAGCAAATGGAGAAAAAAAAAATACTGAAGAGACTCATGTAGCTGCGAGGGAAGGCCCATACATGCTCAGAAAATCCTTTTTTCATCCAACTGCCATCAGGATTACTTGAGTGGCTGACTTTATTCTGCTTGTCCATGGAGAAAATTATTTTGTCCAAGATTTCAGGGCTGTTTTAAAGTAGTATGCACTTAACTATGCTCTAATTCCCCTGATGTGCCTTGGGGGGTGCTGCACGAGCACAGGACTTCCTGACTGGACATGACAGGTGCTGCAGAATTTGCTGGAAAACAAATATTTTAGAATCACCAAGTTCCAAATTTCAGAGAGAATTTTTAATTTAACTGTTATTTTCTTTTACTGTGAATAGAGTGCAATATTTTAGTATCTTAATATAACCAAGCTTTTTTGAGTTGATTATATAGAAACAGAGAAATTGATAGCAGATAAAGACTACCAGGCAGACAAATAAAGATTGAAGAACAGAAGTATGGGGTTCCACAACAGGATTGACAGATTGAGAACTCCTTTTATGCTGATGAACATTTTTTAGTAGTGAAAGAACAGATTTTCTGGAATCACAAGAAATTAGCTGAACTCTACCAAAGGCTATGATTTTTTTCTCTTGTTAACATTTGAAGTGGCAAATTTTCAAGTGATTTTTTTTTTTTTAAAGAAAAGCAGAGGTGCTATATAATCATGGAAACAGTATATATGCTAAATGCAGATATTTTTCCATTCTGCTTTTATACTGATTTAATCTAGTCTAACAATAGGTCTTCTTGACTCAGCAAATATTACAATTTTTATAATTTGCATTATGTCTAGGAATTCAAGAAGCAAAACTCAAAATGTTATATTTAAGTTATTTATTTTAGATGAGAAAAGGGAAACAGACTCATAGGAATGGATTTTCAAAAGTATTAACACATATAAAAGTAGCATATATCTGGGCAATTTTCAAAAGCCTATTTGTGTGTGTAAAACTCAGTTTTGCATGCATAAATCCTTTTGAAAATTACTTCCATAATGCGAACATGAACATTTATATTGCTGTAAAACCACATTATGCTTACCATCAATGCATTTGAATCACAGACACTATGAAATCCATAATAGAAAGATGCAAACTGTTTATAGATGGATTTATTAAGAAGAAAGTCGACATAAAGCTGTACATATTCTGGAAAGAAAAATATTTGTTCTTCATTTATTGTTATGTATGTTTTTCATTTGATATACAGAACTGAAACTTTTGTTGTCTGCTAAATTAAATAGATACATAATACAAATTTTTTATCTTTATAAAGCACAACCTTTATACATAAACATAGGTATAAATAAGTAATACTTTTTTTGAGGCATATAATCAATTTTAAATTTAAAGGAATAGAAGTGCTTATAACCAATATGCCATATTTAAGTTTACAAAAGTACAATATTAATGGGAAGGATGGAGAAGTGGAAGGTTTGTGGTGGAAAGGTAAAATAGAGGCTCGCCGGGGCAGAGGGTGCCGGAGATGTGGAGGTTTTTAGAGGGGGAGCCAAGCAGTAGAAAGGAAGGATAGAGGACTACAGATTTCTAAGGGGAGTCTGGAGTATTGCTTTAAACAATTATATTAATATACACATTCAAAAGTATCTAACTTGAGGCTCACTTTTATATTAGACATACAATATTCTTAGCTATTTGAAAGTTAAGGGCATGTTCATGTGATCCACACACAACCAACCATTACATTCCCACCTCAGTGTACACATTGGAGGTAATTTTCTAAAGGCTTTACATGCGTAAATGGGCTTTCGAAAATTGCTACTTTTACGTGTGTAACTCCTTTGAAAATGGAATCCACTGCATATACTGTTTCTGTGGAGAATCTGACCAACTGTACCTCCTTGCTGCAATCTTATGCTGAATTCTGAACCTCCCAATGAAACCACCATTGTGGCTATTCCTCATTTTGTTCTTTGGTCAGTAGAGTAGGACTCTGTGTACAATGTTCTCCTCACAGAATTTGAAACAGAAGAGTAAAATAATGAACTTATCAGCAATGGAGATTTCAAAGAATTTTCTAGCTCTTCCTGAGAATGCAAGTATTGATTCTCCATGGAGATGGAATTGCTGACCAGGAACCACAGAGTTACCTCTCATGGTAACCATGATAACAGGAGTCATTTCCTTTTACAAAATTTCCTTACTGCTGAGATATATTTGAATAGTCATGTTTGAGAAACATAAAAAATGCCCTAGAGGGAGAAAACATCATGACTGCCAGGTGAGAATATATTCATCTGAAATTGAATCATTCTGTCTGATGAAAAAAAGAAAATCTTTAAAAAGATGTCTCTGACAGAGCATATGCTGCTGGTCATGTAGGAGATGGGGGGATAGCGTGATGGTAGTGAAATTGTCCACTCACACACACAATATTCAACTCCCTCTACTTCCCACAAGCGGGGGGGAAGTAGAGGGAATTGAATATCTATCTCCATCAAATGACTTATGAGGAGAGATTGAAGAACTTAAATATGCATGCCCCTCAGATACCTGAAAGGTTTTAATGATGCACAATCGACAAACCTTTTCCGTTGGAAAGAAATCAATAGAACTAGGGGTCATGAATTGAAGCTCCAGGGAGGATGACTCAGAACCAACATCAGGAACAATTTCTTCATGGAGAGGGTGCTGGATGACTGAAATGCCCTTATGGAGGAGATGGTGAAGACTAAATCAGTGAAAGACTTCAAAAGGGCATGGGATAAACACTGTGGATCCCTAAAGGCTAGAGGATGGGAATGAAGAAAAAAGTGCATGGGAGTAACTTGCTGGTGTGGCAGTTACTACACTTACCCAATAAGCCTGATACTTCTGATGCAACTCCAACATTGCTCTCTGCTTCAACGGCAAGAGGTAACAGGGAATTGGACTCAGACAGCATTCTAGAAGGGCCCTGACTTTGACGGTTTGGAAACTAAATATGGAGATGACCTGCATGGCATGGCAGATGCTAACATAGGCTTGCTGGGCAGACTGGATGGACCAATTGGTGCTTTTCTGCCGTCATTATCTATGTTTCTATGTTACTTTGGATTAGGAGGTAGCTTTTTCATATAATGTTTTTCTATCTTAGATTGTTCTTCTTTGTTAGATTTCCACCTTTCTATTGAGACTTTGATAACTTTCCTTTTTCCTGAAAGTCATGTTTCTTAATGTTATTAATTTCTGAACGTACGCATTTGCAAAGTCTGAAAATATATTTTAAAAAAGGATATTGAACCCCATGTAGCTCTACAATATCAAGTTGCTGCATTGCTAAATATAAGGTTTACCAACTATCTAGGAAATAAAAAAAATCACAAAAGAAACCGACATAACAGTTTTTCTTCAGAGGACTCTACAGCAGTGTTTCCCAGCCAGTGTGCCATGGAGACTGGCATGTATTCAGACCTGATCAAGTGTGTCATAGAAAAGTCACCACTGCCTGATGCTCAGATCCAAGCCAGCAGCTGGGCTCTGCTCTCAGTACCTTGCAGCAACAAGAGACTCCATTGATGGTTTTTAAACATGTAGAAGCTCCTTTCTGGGAACACATGTAATCATGCATGTCTTTTCTTTGTAGCTACAGCCTTTTGGCAGCAAGAAAATCTACTATACTTGAAAAAAATGTGCAAGTTGATGTAATATGAATGTCATTACTTCCAAAATTTCTATTACATCTATTTTAGAATTTTTGTTTCAGAGCCTTGATACATGCCTCGGTTCTAGAACATAGAGACAGTAACTTTTAAACAGGTGTGCAAGCACACGTGCGCATGTTCGTTGGCCCATGCGCGCATTTTATAAAATTGGGTGTCCATGTGTGCATGCCAGGTAACGCATGCACATGTACGCCCGCGAGCTTCTTTGAACATCTACCCCTTAGATGTTATTTGTTACAGGCATCAAAGTTGGTTAAGCCCAAGTTTTCTTTCCCAGTTTCTCCTTGGGATCTGAACATTGTGTTGCGTGATTAAATGGAATATCCTTTTGAACTTTTAAAATCCAAAGCTTATATTTTTTTTACTCTTAAAGTTGTATTTTTGGTGGAAATGTGCTCAGCCAGAAGAGTGAGATTAAAACTTTATCATTTCTTTCTCCTTCTGTGAAGTTCTACCAAGACAAAATGGTTTTATGAACAGTGTTGCGTCCGGTCTCAGACGTTTCGACCTTTGTGCCTCACCTTTCTTCCTTCTCTCTCCTCAAGCCTTGGGAAGTTGGCTGCCACCACATCCTCATGCTGCTCTCCCCGGCATCCCCGGATCAGCAACGGCGATGGCTTTTGCCATGTTTTCCTGAGGGCCTCCTAGGGTGCGCGCGTACACGCCACCCACGTCTTTATCCACTTCATGGCGGGAACCTTGGTGGCTTCCCCTCCGAGTGACATCATCACATCCTGGAATTTAGCCTGCCCTTCGTTTGCTAACAATCTGAGTTAGCAAAGATTGGAATTGCTCCGGTCTAAGCTGCTCTGCCGCTTCCCAGCTGCCGCAGGAAGCTCTCTTCGCCCTTCGGGGTAATTCTACTAACTTGGTACCCGCTCCTCGGGGGCCCTTCTACTTTCTTTCAGGTGCCTATCCTGGGATCCCAGGTACTCACTCCTCGAGGGCCTGCTCTCCCTAACCCGGTGCCTGCCACTCTACAACTTCTACCTGCCAGGACTTCCAAAGATACAGCTTCTGCTTCAGTGAGTACTAATCTATCAGTCTATCTTAGCTTCAGCGCTCTACATCCGGAACCTGTTCCTGTTCACCGAGCTGTTTCCAACAACTCTAGAGTGAGACGGTTCCTCTCTGCTGAGGTTCCCTGGACTACTACTGTTGGAGCTACATTTCACTGCTGTCCACTTCCCGGGCAGTGCCACCATGCTGTACAATAAAAACTATCTTCTCTGTGTTGCGTGCAAGAGTCTAGCCTGGTACTGCAGTTCCTCATGGGGCTCCTCCCCGTGGGAGTGGCCATCACTGCAGTACCCAAGAATCCACTCCAACACCTCACAACCATAACAAACAGTTCCTTCCTTTATCCCAAACGACAACATGTTTTTTTCTTTTTGGTTTTGAGGATTCCGACAAAAGGTTTGATAATACAATGTCTTGATTAATATGAAAATAAATCTATCTGCACAGACTTCTATCTGGGCAGATTTCCAAAGAATGAACAGTTCCTCATCCTATATAATTCAAATAAAGTTGCTTTTAATATGTGTTATTCATAGACAGCAGGACAAAACAGCCATGAGTGGATAATGTCATCCAACAGTGCCCAGACAATAAAGCTCTCTCAGAATTCAGAAAATCTGAGAAGGTATTCTGAGATGGGTAGGTGTTCCTGTGCAGCCGCAGCAGCACGAGTCTCCTCAGTCCTTATAGCAAGCTAACCTTTAACTCTAAGGGGAGGTGGGTAGGATTGTTTGGCTGGTTTGTCCTGTTATTTACAGAGAACTTTGCTTTTTCCATGGAAAATCAAAACAGTAATGAGCCACACAAGTGGGGACTCCCAAGATGACGGTTGCACAAAAATATTTGTTATGTCCATGTATAGCTAGGAACAACATGGAACTCAGGTTTTGAAAAGGTTGTGGGGACAGTTGAAGGAATTAATTAAATAAGCTTTTGAGAACTTTTTGGCCAATACTGCTTTCTTGGTGTAAAGTATTTCCCAGGCAGTAATGAGCAGTGAATGTATGGGCAGAAGAACAGGTTGCTGCCTTACAATTATCTTCTATGGAAGCAGAATAAAGAAGGGCTAAGGAAGCTGCCATAGCTCTGACTTGATGAGCTTTCACCTTACTTTGAAGCTGGTGTCCTGACTCACTATAATAACAAGAAATGCAATCAGAAATCCAATGGAAAGAGTTTGTTTTATAACTGAGAACCCCTGTTTGACTGGGTTGAAGGAAATGAATAGTTGTGAAGAATTTCTGTAGACTTTGTTATCTACAAATAGAACAAGAAAGATCTTTTACAATCCAGCATGGCAAGAGCCTGTTCACTCTTAGTTGTGTGAGGTCTTGGAAAACATTTGCAATACAACAAATCAACTTAAGTGAAATTGAGAAACCATGTTTGGAAAAAATTTGGGATGAGTTTTAAAAAAAATACAATCTCATGGAAAATTTGGGCATATTGCGAGTATGAGACCAGTGTTTGCAACTCATTTCCCTTCATATAGAAGTTACAGCTATTAAAACCAAAACCTTCCAAGAAAGGAATTTTAGTTGTTACTATTGCTATAGGCTTGAACAGTGATTTCATAGTTGAGCCAGAACTATGTTTTGATCTCAAGCAGTAGGAGGACTTTTAACTTAAGTATTAAGATAAGTTAGGACTTTCATGAATATTGCTAATGTAGGTTGCTGGGAGATAGGAATTTTTCCCGAATTCTCATGGTTTGCTCCCTAGCACTAAGGTAAACTCTGAGTTAGTTTTAAATTCTGAGTCAGATAGAGGATAACTTTCAAACAACTGCATGCAGCAGCATATATATGTGTGTATGTGGCCTTCTGTAGTTTTACCATAGTATGTTATAATATGTGTTTATCACATATATGCACATTATAAAATATGCATGTTTACCCCACAACATACTTGCATTTGTAGGCCAGTGCACAACTATACATGCAATGAATCAAAACCATATATTTCAATGCATTGAACAAGCAGACTTTACCTACCTTTTTAAAAAAATATACATGCATATATTTTACATGTGAAAAATAAAGTAGAACTTACTCGCATAAGTCTAAATTTATTGGTGTATTTTAAAACATACGCATGAGTGAAATTATCAGTTGAAGCAATTGGTCAACCAGTTTGCCCAGTCTTTCTCCAGGTCATTGAGATCCTCCTGGTTCTTCAGCCTGAACATCTCTCAGTTCACACAGACCTCTCTTCCACTCAGTACTATACAATAGAGACGTGCATTCGTTTTTGCCAAATTGGACAATTTCAAAGACCCATGGAAAACAAAGTTTTCCATGGGTCACCTGACCCGAAGCCTGACCTGGCAGATAAAAACTAAGCACATCTCTACTATACATTAAACACGTTTAATATCACTTATGACAGATAATTAGCAGGTGTAAAAATACGCGAGTAAGTTGGAAAATGTACATGCAAAAGTGTCTTTTAAAATAGCACCTTACTTGCATAATTGTTGACCCCGCCTCAGAACACACTTAGACTGCTCCTTTTTTTATGCATGTGTATGTGCTCACGAAAGTGAAAATATACATATATTTTAGCTTTTTTAAAATATGGAATACGTAAGCAGAGGCTACTTATTCATGCTAATTGTTATGCGTGTAAGAGCTAAAGACAAAGTTGGGATGAAGAAGATTCCCAATGCACTGGTAATCAGGAATGAAAATATTCTCAATTTTATTGCTTGATGAATAGCTAAGCACTGAAGCCATGGAAACCAAATTTGACGTTGCCAAAAAGGGGCTATCAAAATCATTAGATCCTGCTCTCTTAGTTTCTGAATTGGCTTGGTGATAAGTGGCATTGGAGGGAAGGCATAAAGAAGCCCTCAATTCAATGGGATTCAGAAGGCATCTGTCACGAAGGCTGTTCCTTGCTGGTCTCCTGGAGCAATAGATGAGAACTTTGTTGTTGAATGGTATTGCAAAGAGAGCTATTTACAAAGTTCCACAATTGAAATAGTTTCTATGCTACCTGAAGGCTTAATGTCCATTTGTGTGGCTGTAGTTAGTGACTTCATGTGTCTGCTATTTAGTTTTGGTTTCCTTGGAGATAGCTATTAGATAAATCTTCTGAAAAACTGTCCATTTCCATATTTTGCATGCCTCTTGATTAAGATTGACAGTCTGTTCCTCTTTGTTTATCAATATAGAACATTGCTACTGGGCTGTGTGTTTGAATCTATGCCAATTTCACCCTACCTTAAGCAGAGATTGAGTACTTTTAGGCCATTGAAGTTTGCTCTGCATAAATCATCAAGAGTTGAGGGCAATCTTTCCTTGCAAAGCATGTTCAGGTGAGTTCCTATCCTTGGTTGGAAGCATCTATGATTAATGTAATTTAAACTGAGGTTGGTGAAAAATCTGACCCTTCCACAGATTTGCACCATGCTAAAGAATTAATGAGAGAGTTTGATATATTTATTTTGTGGGAAAGTACTTGTAGGTGCTGGTTCCACCAAAACTTCAAGTGCTACTGAAGCTGTCTCATATTAAGTTGTACAAAAGCAGTAAAACTGACTGTTGCTGCCATGAAGAGAAGGAAAGAAACCTGTTTCTGACCTGAAAGAGGATTGCTTTGATCAGTTTTATTCCCTGCTGAGGAAGGACCACTTTCTCTGTGTGTGGTATCCAGGCAGGCTCCTATGAAGTCTATTATATGAGTGAGCTCCAAATTGGATTTTGGAAAATTGATGATAAATCTTAGAATTGAAGGATGTTCATCACACAGAGCGTGGAGAAATTAGTTCTTTGAGGGGTATAGCTGGATATGAGCAAGTAGTCTAGATATGGAAAAACAAATACACTTCTTTCTTAGATGAGCAGCAACAACTGCAAGGCATTTTGTGAATATCATGTGTGCTGCAGAAAAATCAAAAGGGAGAGCATAATACTGATAATGTTCATTGGCTACAGTGAAACATAGAAATTTCCTGTCAGCCTTGTGAATCAGGATGTTTTTGTTGGCATCTTTGAAATCCAAAGCAGTTAAACAGTCATTGATTTCCAAATGAGGGAAGACGGCTCCTAGTGACTCCTAAAGAGTTTGTTCTGAACTTCAGGTTTCTGTTGAGATATCCAAGACTCATAGAGGGGTGGAAGTTGCCATCTTCTTTGGAATGATTAAATATTTGTAGTAGAATCATATGTGCTTTTGTGTGGGACTGGTTCCACTACATTTGCAGTGAGAAGGGCCAACAGCTCTTGTTGGAGGATTTAGAGCTGTTCTAATTTTGTGGAGCAATTCTTTGGAGGATTGTTTGGGGGAACAGGATTTGAAATTCAAATGATATCCTCACTGTATTATTTTAAAAACCTGACAATTTGTTAATGCAGAAGACAGTAGGCTGAAGAGTTGAAGGCTTTCCCCTACTGGAAGACACTTTGGATCTGATCGGGAAGCTTTCTTGATATTGAAGTAAAAGCTAGGAATATATTTTGACTGTTGGAGAAGTTTGGCCGGTGCTCTGTCCTAGCATGTGGCCTGCTCTGCTGTTGTTGCTGTTTTTGTGGGTGAAGTTGTGAAAAAGAGTAGGTTGGTAACTTTTTATTGCCTAGTAATATTGTCTTATGTTGTGTTGAGATTGTCTTTTCCTATTTGTAGATGGCTGCTCAGTTATAATTGATGACAGGGTAAGGACAGTGGAACAATGATCTTTAATGAGATAATTTTTTCTGCTCAGCATCGATTTATCAGAGTCTCAGCACAGAGACATTGTTGGCACTAATACAGATGTGATACCTTTGATTGTGGACAGTGCTGGCAAAGAGCTTGTGCTAAAGAATGATGGCACTGAAAATGTTTTCTTGTGTGCAAATGTGATGTCAGCATTTGTACTGGCTATTGGATGCTTCGGCACCAAAGAGCCCAACTTTTCTTTGTTTTACTGGAGGCAGAATGATGTCTACAGTGAGACTGATCTGGTCATAGTGCTTAGCATGAAAGGACCTTACCCTTATGATGTTAGCAATGGTCTCTCAGCTAGCGATGGTTTCCTCTTAGTCAATCCAGAGAATTGAGGAGAACGTAAACATTTCATATCAGCCAACAACTCCAGCACCAACAAACTCCCAAAATGATTCACCCACACTCACAAATTTTGAATTATCTACTGTATCGGAGATTGAAGCAATTCTAAAAAGAATTAAACCAGCATTACACCCTGTGGATATTATGCCAACAAAAATGCTCCTGGCTATCCCTACTAGAATAGCCCCGGCGATCGCCAACATCATTAACACATCTATAACAGAGGGAGTCTTTCCCACACAACTCAAACATGCCATTATTAAGCCTACCCTTAAAAAAGCAGACCTGGATCCTTCTGAACCCGCAAATTATCGACCAGTATCGAACCTCCCACTATTATCAAAAATACTTGAAAAGGTTATAAACAAACAACTAACTGACTATCTAGAGGAAAATCATTTACTCTTCCCTTCGCAATATGGATTTAGGAAGAACCATAGCACTGAAACACTACTAGTGTCCCTTTCTGACTCCATTCTAAAATCCCTGGATACTGGTAACTCTTATATACTGGCCCTACTTGATATCTCCGCAGCATTTGACACGGTGAACCACAACACACTCCTCTCTCTTCTTTCACAAATTGGAATCACATGCACTGCCCTATCCTGGATACAATCATTCCTGAAAGATAGAACTTACAGCGTCAAAGTGGGACACCATTCGTCAAAACCGAGAAATCTGTCACAAGGTGTCCCTCAAGGATCCGCCCTTTCCTCAACGCTTTTCAATGTTTATCTATCTCCACTCTGTAAACTACTGAAGAAATTGGATCTCCGTCATTTCATATACCAATCAAGGATTCACTTGCTAAGGCCATGAAAACCTGGGAATCAGCACTCACTGAAATAAAAAATCTACTTATGGAAAACTTTCTTGCAATCAACACCAACAAGACCGAACTACTCATCATAACACCACACAAGAATACCTCAACAAACTTGCAACCTGATCCTTCCTCAACAACAGACCACACCAAGCTGAAGCAAGTCCGCAGCCTTGGGGTCATGATTGATAATCACCTTACTTTAAATAATTTCATCTCAACCACAATCAAGAATGGCTTCTTCAAATTACACACATTGAAAAGAATTAAACCGTTATTACATCCTCAGGATTTCCGGACTGTGTTACAAGCCACAATTCTACCAAGGATTGACTATTGTAACGCACTACTACTGGGTCTCCCTAAAAGCACAATTCAACCCCTTCAAATGTTGCAGAATGCCGCTGCTCGGTTAATTACTAATACTCGAAGGCATGAACATATTACTCCAGCACTCATGTTCCTACATTGGCTACCCGTATCATTTAGAATTACTTTTAAAGTTCTCTCACTCATCCACAAATCAATTCACAACCAAGAGATGCAATGGTTCTCTGATCAGTTCATTGTTCACACATCCAACAGACCAATTAGAAACATTCACCAAGCGAAATTAACTGTCCATCCACTAAAACACATCAAACATGTGTCCACCAGAGACCGATCATTCTCCATAGCTGGAATAAAAATCTGGAATAACATGCCGTTGGACCTGCGGCTTGAATCCTGTCACAAAACTTTCAAACAAAACCTTAAAACTTGGTTGTTTGAACAAGCTTTCACACTATGAGTCTCATCTAACCTTCAGTAATACCATATGATTCCTTACCTTCTCCAAGTTCTTATACTCGACAATAATATTTACTATCTGCAACTCCACACCCCCACATGGTTTATCAATTCAGGCTATTATATATAATGAGACGTTGGTTTGCCTCAGATAGATTATTTGCTCCTGCAAATACATGGTTATTAATATTCTATTGTTCGATATTTATGCATATTATTTGAAACCCATGTTTTTCTGTAAAGCCTGTTGCTATTAATTGTTTTACTGTTTATTTTATACTGTTACATGTAAAGCCTGTTGCTAAATTAATGTTTCACTGTAAACCGAGGTGATGTATTGCTATACGTACCGCGGTATAGAAGAACCTATAAATAAATAAATAAATAAATAAATAAATAAATAAATAAATAAATGCACTTTGGGGCCTGCGAGATATCCAAGCAAAGTTGACAAAATTTGGTACATCATGTGAAAGTCCTAAACAACGAACACAGCACATGTTGGTCAGATAAGATCATCTTGGAGAACCAGTGGGGGCATGTTTTGATGCCTGATTTGCTGTCTGCTGTTGTGAAGATAGCTGAAGCAAGGTCAAACAATTTTGAAAAATAATACTGATAATTAAAGTACAAAACATTTTTGGAAAATTAAAAAGAAAAGAAAGAAACTAAAAATACTTAGACAAAAGTAAGAAATAAAAATAGTAAACAAAACCTAGGCAGAAATTACAATCAGAGGCTGGACGAGAGAGAAAATGCATCTTTTCACACATGCAGAACCAAAAAGATTAAGAAGACTCCCTTGGCAGCTGCTGCTCGGGACTAACTATGATGTTTGATCAGAAAACCTTATTGGGATTTCTGAACTCTGGGAAAGCTTTTCTGTCTCAACACTGTCAGATGATGTCAGCCATACTTCTATGGCTGATTACCATTTTCTTTTCTCTGTGGACAAGCAGTTTTCCCAACAACCACTACTTTCATTCCAAGATGGATCAGACTCATAGTGGAAGCATACAAAAGATCCAACAAACCACCTCTCCCTTCTTTTTTAAAAGCTCACTCAACAAAGGAGATAGTTACTTTATGCTGGAAATTTTGTAACAACTTGAATACATTTGCAGTCTGTTATGTGTACAAATTACACCAATTTTCAAAGCGAAAGTGAAGTTCATTTTGAAAATTATCCCAGCAAAATTCCCCACATGTTACACCTACTAATTTGGGCAAGGAGTTTTTCTGAGAAAATGTATGTACATTTTTTTCAAAATCAAAAAACATAACGGTAACTTTTAAAGGGATGCACAAGTACACATTGACGCATGTGTGTTGGCATGCACCCAGGGAACACAGCTATTGGAGAAATTACTTACCTGACAATTTTATTTTCCTTAGTGTAGACAGATAGACTCTGGACCAGTGGGTTATGCTACCCTGCCAGCAGATGGAGATGAAGCAAATTGATGTCACAGTATATATACTCCTGCAGTGACTCCAGCCTGCCAGTATTCTCTTCAAAAGCAACTGTAGACAGACTAGCAAACAAAATTGATAAAAAACAGTCAACCCTAACTGTACTCAACCAACAATAAATACTGAACTTGAGTAAGAACATAGGTACCCCATTCCAGGGACTGGATGAACACTTACCAGTAATCCTTTGGGATCCGTATCCCCACAGGAGGACCAAGAACACAAGCAGTCGGCAGCCGAGGGCAGGAAGCTGAGTCCATCTTTTGAATACAATGTTAAACATTGAAACTTTGTAAACCTTGAAACTTTGTAAACCTCGAAACTTTGTAAAGCGTAGTGATGGCAATAACCGAATGATGGTATATAAAACTCAATAAATAAATAAATCAATAAATAAATCTATCTACAGTAAGGAAAACAAAATTATCAGGTAAGTAATTTCTCCATTTCCTAGTGCGTACAGATGGACTCAAGACCAGAGGGATGTACCAAATCTACTCCTGATTAGGGCAGGAGGCTGCCTGCAGTCCAGTCGGCACCGCATGTACAAAGGCTGCGTCCTCCTGGGCCTGCACATCCAGACGATAAAACCTGGAAAAGGTATGTAAGGAGAACCACGTTGCAGCTAGGCAGATCTTGACTGGAGACAACAAATGAACCTCCACCCATGACACTGCCTGAACCCTAGTGGAATGAGCCTTCACCTGAACAGGCAACAGCTTCTCAGCATCCACAAAGGTGGCCGTGACCACCTCCTTAATCCAGCGAGCTATCGTAGTCTGCAAAACTGGTTTGCCTTACTTCTTTCCACCCTGAAGGACAAACAGGCGATCTGATCTCCGAAAAGGCTCAGAAACCTCCAAACAGAACACAACAAGCCTCTTAACATTCAAGGAATGCAGAAGGTGATACTCCTCCGCGTCATGGACCTTAACCAAGATGGAAAGAAAACGGACTGATTCAGATGAAAGTCCAAAACCAGCATAGGCAAGAAGGATGGAACAGTATGCAACTACAATGGCCCAGCAAGGGCCATGGAGAAAAGGCATAAGCAACTGTCTTCTGGCCAAACCTGTATGAGGGCATTGATGACCAGGGACCATGGATCTCTCCTGGTAGTGAAGAAACGAGAAACCTTTGCATTGTGAGAAGTCGCCAGCAGACCCAGGGACGGAAGGCCCTAGTGATCCACTATCACTTGAAACGCTTCTGCAGACAACATCCATTCTCCAGGGTCCAGACTCTCCTTACTGAGAAAGTCTGCTTTTATATTGTCTTTTCCTGCAATGTGGGAGGCAGAGATCATCTGAAGATATCCTTCTGCCCATCATCCCATAAATTGGTCTATTTCCTGCGACAGTTGCTGGCTCTTGATTCCTCCCTGATGATTGATTTAGGCCACCATTGAGGCATTGTCCAGCATCACGCGGACCGCCTGACCCAGAGGTCTGTGGCTGAACTGCAAGCATGCCAATCTGACCGCCCAGGATTCCAGGCAATTGATGTTCTAGAGAGCCTCTTTAGCCGTCTAGCACCCCGAGCCGTTAGTTCCTGATAGTGAGCTCCCCAACCTTGGAGACTCGCATCTGTCATGAGAACCCAGTATGGGGTGGATAAGGAAACTCCCCCACTTCAGATGAATCTCCTGCATCCACCACTGGAGGTGAGAACAGATCTCCATCAGTAAGTGGAGGCAAACCAAATAGTCCTGAGACTTCGAGTTCCAATGAGACAGCAGTGAGCACTGAAGAGGGAGAATGTGTGCCCTCGTCCATGGTACCATATCCATGGTTGCCACCATCAAACTGAGCACATGTAGATAGCTCCACAAAGTTGGGGGGATAGAGTTCACTAACTGACGCACCTGAGACATCAACTTCTGAATCCATGTGTCCGGCAGAAAGACCTTGCCCAGCCTTGTGTCGAATTGAACTCCCAGAAACTCCAACGACTGAGAAAGTCTGAGAATGCTCTTGGCCAGGTTCACCACCCAGCTGAGCTCCCGCAGCAGGGAGATCACCTTGTTGGTCACCTAGTTGCTCTCTTCCAAAGACTTGGCTCAAATCAGCCAGTCGTCCAAGTATGGATGCACCAGGATCCCATCTCTTCTCAATGCCACTACAACAACCACAGTGACCTTGGTCTGGCCATCTTGGGGTGATGGCCAGACCAAAGGGCATCACCTGAAACTAATGGCAACCCAGCACCACAAAGCATAGAAAATGGTATTCCAAATGGATGGGAATATGAAGGTAAGCCTTGGACAGATCTAGGGAGATCAGAAATTCTCCTGACTGTAGAGCCATCATCACAGAGTGCAAGGTTTCCATGCAAAAATGAGTCACCCACAGATGATGGTTGACACTCTTGAGGTCCAGGATGGGAACCAAATCACGGTGAACCTAGAAGATGTGGTAGGCCTGATTGACAAATTGAAGAGTAGTAAATCACCTGGACCGGATGGTATACACCCCAGGGTTCTGAAGGATCTCAAAAATGAAATTTCAGACCTATTAGTAAAAATTTGTAACCTATCATTAAAATCATCCATTGTACCTGAACACTGGAGGGTGGCTAATGTAACCCCAATAGCCTGACTTCAGTGCCAGGAAAAATAGTGGAAAGTGTTCTAAATATCAAAATCACAGAACATATAGAAAGACATGGTTTAATGGAACAAAGTCAGCATGGCTTTACCCAAGAAAAGTCTTGCCTCACAAATCTGCTTCACTTTTTTGAAGGAGTTAATAAACATGTAGATAAAGGTGAACCGGTAGATGTAGTGTATTTGGATTTTCAGAAGGCGTTTGACAAAGTTCCTCATGAGAGGCTTCTAGGAAAAGTAAAAAGTCATGGGATAGGTGGTGATGTCCTTTCGTGGATTACAAACTGGCTAAAAGGCAGGAAACAGAGAGTAGGATTAAATGGACAATTTTCTCAGTGGAAGGGAGTGGGCACTGGGCAGTGGAGTGCCTCAGGGATCTGTATTGGGACCAGTACTTTTCAATATATTTATAAATGATTTGGAAAGAAATACGATGAGTGAGGCAACCAAATTTGCAGCTGATACAAAATTATTCAGAGGAGTTAAATCACAAGCAGATTGTGATAAATTGCAGAAAGACCTTGTGAACTGGAAAATTGGGCATCCAAATGGCAGATGAAATTTAATGTAGACAAGTGCAAGGTGATGCATATAGGGAAAAATAACCCATGCTATAATTACACAATGTAGGTTCCATATTAGGAGCTACCACCCAAGAAAGAGATCTAAGCGTCATGGTGGATAACACATTGAAATCGTCGGTTCAGTGTGCTGCAGCAGTCAAAAAAGCAAACAGAATGCTGGGAATTATTAGAAAGGGAATGGTGAATAAAACCGAAAATGTCATAATGCTTCTGTAACGCTCCATGGTGAGACCGCACCTTGAATACTGTGTATAATTCTGGTCAGCGCATCTCAAAAATTTTATAGTTGCGATGGAGAAGGTACAGAGAAGGGCGACCAAAATGATAAAGGGGATGGAACAGCTCCCCTTTGAGTAAAGACTAAAGAGGTTAGGACTTTTCAACTTGGAGAAGAGATGGCTGAGGGGGGATATGATAGAAGTGTTTAAAATCAAGAGAGGTCTAGAACAGGTAAATGTGAATCTGTTATTTACTCTTTTGGATAATAGAAGGACTAGGGGGCACTCCATGAAGTTAGCATGTAGCACATTTAAAACTAATCAGAGAAAGTTCTTTTTCACTCAGCGCACAATTAAACTCTGGAATTTGTTGCCAGGGGATGTGGTTAGTGCAATTAGTGTAGCTGGATTTAAAAAAGGATTGGATAAGTTCTGGGAGGAGAATTCCATTACCTGCTATTAAGTTGACTTAGAAAATAGCCACTGCTATTACTAGCAACAGTAACATGGGATAGAATTAGTTTTTGGGAACGTGCCAGGATTTTATGGCCTGGATTGGCCACTGTTGGAGACAGGATGCAGGGCTTGATGGATCCTTGGTCTGACCCAGTATGGCATGTTCTTATGTTAGGAACCTTGCTTCTTGGGCCCAACAAAATAAATGGAATAGAGCCCATATTTTCCTGAGACGTAGGCACGGGAACCACAGCTCACAGCCACAGGAGCCTCCGAAGTATAGACTTCACTGCCTGCTTCTTCTGCAGGCAGTGACAAGGTGACACCATGAACACGTCCCGAGGAATGCTGCAAAATTCTAGCAAATAGCCTTCCCGTATTACTTCCAGGACCCATTCATCTGATGTGATCTTGACCCACCTCTGATAAAAGAGTTAGGTGTCCCCCTAATCTCCTCCTCCTGAAGGTGGGTCAGCAAACCTTCATTGGGAGCTTGGGACTGGCCGCTGCCCGAGCCTGCTCCTCTTCTGGACTGACTGGGACAAAAGGACTGAGACCTACCAGAAGTCCAAGTTCTCTGAAAAGTTGTATTCCTGTAGAGACGGAAATGCTTTGAGCCTCTGAGATGACCCCTCACAGAAAAGGGGCACTGCAATTGCTTCTTATCCTCCAGTAACCGGGGAACTAGATTCGCCTCACTTACTGACCCGCTTTTCCAACTCACTCCCATACAAGAGTGAGCCTTTAAAGGGCACTTTTGTAAGATTATCCTTGGAGGCTGCGTCAGCTGACCAATTCCACAACCATAGTTGACATCTGGTGGCTACTACTGAAGCCACTCTTCTGGCTGAGTTACGGACCAAATCACAGCCTGCGTCTGCCAAAAAGGCGGCCGTGGGTTCCAAAACTGCTCTTGAATGCACCCCCGAATTATCCACTTCCTGAGAGAGAAGCAAGCAAGAAAGTGCCACAAGAGGACAACAAGAAGCAGTCTGCAAGGTCATAGCCACTGCATCAAAGACCTGCTTAAGGATAGACTCAATCCACCTATCATGTACATCCTTCAAGGCCGCTCCTCCCTTCACGGGGATAGTCATACGTTTAGAGACGGTGCAGACAAGTGCACCCACTTTGGGAAAATGCAAACATTCCTTCTCAGCTGGATCCAGAGGGTATAGGCCTTCCAGTGCCCGACCCCCTTTGAAACTTGTCTCCGGGGAGCCCCATTCAAGATCAATCAATTCTTAAATAGCCTCCATAACAGGAAAAAAGCAAGAGGCTTTACGTAAGGAAACCAAAATGGGATACTTCTTCGGCTCTGACATAGACTCTGCCCCTTGTGTGCCTATCATTTTCAAGGTCTGGGAAATCAGGGCCAGTAGTTCATCTTTATGAAAGAACTGCAACATGGTTTGATAGGGCTCCAAACCAGGACGAATTTCCCCATCTTTCAAAGAATCAAGATCTGCCTGCCTCATCATTCATGCCATCTGGGTCCCCACCTGGGATACCCGTGACGAACCAAGGCATGCCATGGCGCTTAACCGTAGGATTGGAAGAGGGAGGGGCGACCGGCCGAGGGTCCAACCTGACAGGAGTGGGCAAAGTGAAGGACTGTACCTGTACAAAGGCTTGTAAACCCTGAAAAAACTCCACCCATGAAAAATTATCCGGATCCAGACCAAATCCAGAAGGTATTGAGGCAGACCCAACTGAACTGCCATCTTCTGCAGAAGAGCCAGTCAAGGGAGTACCAAGATCTGGCATACTGCCAGCCAACGCAGAAACCAGGCCATCATCATCAGTGTGTGAAGATCCAGGCTTAGCAAAATCTGAGGAAGACAACACCCCCTGCACATCCAAACAATGCTGGCACATGTTGGAAGACAGGTCAGGCTGAGAAGCCCTAATATGATAGGCAACACAAAGAGAAAGGCGCTTAAGCTTCTTAATTACTGGCGCCATGAGCGGCGGTAACTGTGCATTTAAATGGCTTGCATTTGAAAAATTGTGCACACTAATTTCTGGCCCCCCCTGAAGTAAGCACGACAAGGCATATGCCAACTAGTGTGCCTAGCTAGAGCGGATTACCACACTCAAAAAATGTATGTGCACAAAAGTCGCGCCTGAGGCACACACAACGCGTGCACAGAGCCAACACACTGTGCATACCGACATCCCGTAGAGGACAGTAAGACGCGCAGGAGCATGCGAAAACACTGCAGCGGCCTACCACGTGGTGCACAGAGAAAAGCATGAGTGCAGGGCCTAGTCCACCAGAACCACTTAACCCGCCTAACTGCCCAGGTCCTTTAACCCCAACGGGAGTGGGAACGACGTTGATATAGTGCACTGAGCACGGAGACTGAAGGAAGGCCTAAAACCCCATCTCTGCAAGTAAAACTTTTTTTTTTTTTTTTTAAACTTACTGGAGCTCAGTGCTTACCAGCTGAGTACAGAGACAGTCTCCGGGGGCGGGGGGGGGGGGGGGGAATGGTGGCGCGGGGGGGGGGGGGAATTGCCGTCACCACTGCGCTTGGCCTTTTGTATCCGCTGCCTTTCAGCCACACAAGCAGCTAAGTCTACACTGGGAACCGGCTACCGGACCAAGGCACACCTCTGAGGGACCATGGAAATCACCTCAGGAATTTCTCAACTGGGGGAAGGACCTTTAGGTATCACCACAGGAGAGAGGGGCTTTCGTTTCTCAATTTTAAATTCTCCTTCCAAAATTCACAGCTTAGGGAGATGCACATCCACCATCTGCTGGAAAGGAAGAATACTGGTAGGCTGGGGGGTCACTGCAGGATTATATATACTGTGACGTCAACTTGCTCCGTCTCCATCTGCTGGCAGGGGAGCATAACCCACTAGTCCTGAGTCTATCTGTCTACATACTAGGAAATTTATAATATACAAGCACATAAGCACGTGTGTTATAAAATAGCCTGGGTGTGCATATGCATGCGCCCTATTTTGCAACTGGGCATGCACAGCCACATACATGCAGGTATAAATTGCGCAAGTGTGGGAATTTTATAACTGGCATACGTGCATGCCATGACCAGTTTCACTAGTTTGTCCACCAGTTCGCCCAGTGTAGAGCTAGGTCCTCCAAATTCCCCAGGTTTAACAGACTGTACTCTACCCAGTTACTTCAGACCCTTTAAACCCCTCAGGGATGACAGGTTTGTTTTTTTTAAACTTACACTTCCTCCATAATGGAAGTAAACATGAGGCACTGGACCTGGGCACACACCCAGGCATGGAAGAATTTGCATGCACATCTCTTGAATCCACCCTGGAACGCCTATGCCCCACCCAAACCACGCCTCTTTTTAAATCGGAGTGAGATATTCGCATATCAGGACATGCGCGTGCATGTCCTATAAGCGCACACATCTCCTAATTTTGGGGCGTGCCGGGCTTTTAAAATTCACTTCTATATGCATAAATGCAAACCTTACCTGAATCTACTCCCCAGAAGTGTTTCCCTAATATGTTTTAAATTATCTGTAGAAAGAGTGTAATTTTTACACGCAATTCGAGCAATTTTGAAAAGGGTCATTTCTACAGGTAAAGCACTGTTGTACCTGCAGAAATACCTTTGAAAATTACACTAACTATGCTGAAAAGGACATGCTTCATTTGAAGAAAAGTGTAAAGCAGCAACATGGGTTCCTTTCAAAAACTGAGTGACAAGATTTCAGCACAAGATTGCAACAGGAAGGAACTCTTGATCAGACACACTGCAGCTATGTAGTCTATGATGCAGAATGCTATAAGTGTTAAGAGAAAAAAAAATGATAAGAGAACATTTCAAATAATGTAGTTTTAGTTATGTGATCCAATTTACAATGTCAATGAACATTCAGATTAATTAAATAGATATACACAAACATATATTACCTTTTCTGTTTTGATTGGTAACTGGAATTTTATCACCACTTGGCTTTAAATTATAGGATTTGATGACTCCAAACTCTTCTTGAAAAACCTGGTGAGAGAATTTTATTTTGTCATTCACTTGGAAAAGCTGACTACAAAAGATTGTGTATCACTGATTATGCAAATTGTTCACACACAATGAAATAATTTGTCAGTAGGGTCTGCCAGAGGACTTCCCATGGATAACAGCAGTGCTAAATGTGCACTGCTGTTTTTAAACAGACAGTTTAAAAACAGCAGTGCACATTTAGCACTGCATAGTATAACCTACTTGAAAGGTTGAATAAAAATCTTCTTCCACATTGCCTTCATAGGATAAAAGTTCACTTAATCCATGTGCCAGCTCCTTAAAAAAATAAGAACATAAATCTTTTCTTTATTCAATAAAAGCCAACCACACTGTATCACACTTGTAGTTTTTATTTTGAATTACTCAATGCCATAAGCATGCATTTATATTTTAGAAACATGTTTCAAAAGATCTGAATCAGCCTAATTGGGTTTTTTTTAATTGTTTACAGGAGGTATGCTAAGTGTATCTACCCATTGTTTTTAACTGTATTTTCTGAAATTGGTAAATTTTTCCTGTATATAACTTAGCTACCAAGTTTTTTTCTTTCAAGAACTTATATTGGAAAATATGTACACTACAATATACTTACAAATCTGAATCCAAGTAAACAGACAAGAAAATTGTATTGCACTGCTGATTGAATCACTTCTAATACAAAACTCCTACACTTGCCAGTATTTTCATATACTCAACCACCGTTGTTCAAGGGAGCCCCCTGATGCGCGGTCTTGTGCGGTCGCTATCTTTAGGGCAACCACTCTGTGGCTGTCCCACTTTGTAGCTCCCGAATTTATTCTTTATTTGCTTTAATCAACATATTAGTTTTTGTTTTTTTGTTTTTTTGATTTTAGCTTTTTTTGTGCTTTGTTTCTACTCCCCGGTTGTTTGTCCGACCCGCCTGGGACTTTCCCACTTCTACCTATTATCATTTAATTGTTACCGCTCCTGTGGGGTCGGACCCGCCTGCCTGACATCGGCCGTGTTTCGGCAGAATGCTGCCTGCTTCATTCCAAAATGAAGGCGTCACTCACGTAAGAAGGCTTGTACAACAAACAAAAAATTAACGTGCTTTTGAAGAGTGGACCCGCGTAGCGGACACAAGAGTGAACACTCCCGAGATCCCTGAAGCAGGCAGCATTCTGCCGAAACACGGCCGAAGTCGGGCAGGCGGGTCCGACCCCACAGGAGCGGTAACAATTAAATGATAATAGGTAGAATTCATGAATACCTGTTCAGTGAAGTGGGAAAGTCCCAGGCGGGTCAGACAAACAGCCGGGGATTAGAAACAAAGCACAAAAAAAGCTAAAATCAAAAAACAAAAACTAATACGTTGATTAAAGCAAATAAAGAATAAAATCGGGAGCTACAAAGTGGGACAGCCACAGAGTGGTTGCCCTAAAGATAGCGACCGCACAAGACCGCACATCAGGGGGCTCCCTTGAACAACAGTGGTTGAGGATTGTTGACACAAGGGAACGAGGTTGGTAATTGTGTAGTATTTTCATATTCAGCAAAATATTTCCAAAATATAAAATTCTTAACTAGCAACCCCCATTCTCCTGCCCTTTTAAGCCCCCTACTAATCCTATTGGTGTCAAATATCACCTTCCAAACTGCTGTCTGTTTATAATTCCTCCAGATTTTTCTGCTTATTTAATAAGTAATACCATACTTTATGAAAAGCAGAGAATATAAATCAACCTAGCTATTGTTTCTTAAAAAGAGGTTGTACTGGAAATAAACTCATATCATTCTTTGTAAAATAAACTCATACCATTCTTTGTACAATGGCCACGTCCATTTGCGCGGGCTCTTATACGCTCGTATATGTACACTCACGCGAGTATTTAAATGTTATCATCTTAGTTAATCAGGCCCTAAGTAAGAGAACCGGATAAGTCTAAAATATCTAAAATATTGCTACTTACCCAGATAAGAAGCTCTATTTGAGACCTACCAGCTATCTTATTTAGCTGGATAAGTAGTTCTATTTCACACTTAGGGACGGACCCAAAAAGGAAAGAGGTAGGCGATCTATGAAAGCCGTGAGGGTAAACAAAAAGAGATAGATGCCAGAGGTCTTATACATGTATTTATTGTGGTGGAGATGTGTTACAAACTGCCCGACTCTGGCCGAGTTTCGCCACTCTTTGAGTGGCTGCCTCAGGGGCTCAAAATCTAGTTTGGACCACTGTAAGGATTAATGAATGGAGACTGAATATCCGGTCGCGGAGAGCAAGACATAATCCTTACAGTGGGATTCATATACCGTACTTGCATAATAAAGAAACAAGATTATGTAACACACTATCCACAACTAAAGATATGCCCCCACTGTGGATGTTTCTTAGATGAGATTGTATCACAAATTTGATCTTTTTTGAATGATGCTTGGTCCAAACTAGATTTTGAGCCCCTGAGGCAGCCACTCAAAGAGTGGCGAAACTCGGCCAGAGTCTGGCAGTATGTAACACGTCTCCACCACAATAAATACTTGTATAAGACATCTGGCATCTATCTCTTTTTATTTCACACTTAGGGCAGGATTCATCATTCCTAGTGGAATGATGAATCCCGCGAAAGAGGGGGCGGGGCGAAGGGGGGCGGGCCTGCGAAAGGCCGCAACCGTTCGCAACCATGACGGTGTGATTTCGCCGGCTGCAGTGCGGCAGCCGACTCCTCCCCTCACATTATCACTGGCAGTGGTGCCGTGGCCGACTCCTCCCCTCCAGCTAATTGAAATCCTATCGCACACGATAAACATTTAGAAAATAACCCCCTTAGCCGGCTAACAGCCCGATCCAGTAAAGTCCGTGGGAGAGCGGACTAACGCCCGCTCTCCCGGCGCGTGCACCGGCCCCTCGCCGGTGCGCGCGATCCAGTATTTAAATTAGGCGACGCGGTGCAAACGAGGAAAAGGAGGCGCTAGGGACACTAGCGCGTCCCTAGCGCCTCCTTTTGGCCTGGAGCGGCGGCTGTCAGCGGGTTTGACAGCCGACGCTCAATTTTGCCGGCGTCGGTTCTCGAGCCCGCTGACAGCCACGGGCTCGGAAACCGGACGCCGGCAAAATTGAGCGTCCGGTTTTCGGCCCGACAGCCGCGGGCCGAATTCAAAATTTTTTAATTTTTTTTTTTTTACTTTTTTTTACTTTTGGGGACCTCCGACTTAATATCGCTATGATATTAAGTCGGAGGGTGCACAGAAAAGCAGTTTTTACTGCTTTTCTGTGCACTTCCCTGGCGCCGGAAGAAATTAGCGCCGACCTTTGGGCGGCGCTAATTTCTTAGAGTAAAATGTGCGGCTTGGCTGCACATTTTACTTACTGGATCGCTCGGGAATACCTAATAGGGCCATCAACATGCATTTGCATGTTGAGGGCGCTATTAGGTGCCGCGGGTGGGCCGCGTGTTTTCCTCCCCTTACTGAATAAGGGGTAAGGGAAAACACGCGTCCAGAGCAGGGTGACAGTGCGCTCCGACGGAGCACACTTTACTGGATCGACCTGTAAGTAGGAACTTATCTGGGTAAGTGGAGGTTTACTGCTGTATGTGAATTTTTAAAATTTCTGTTTTAAAAATGTGTGTGTGAAGATTTTACATTCAAAATTTAGGCAGTACAAACCTCAGGTTACTCACTCTTTATTAGGGATGTGAATCGTTTTTGAACGATTAAAATTATCATCAGATAATTTTAAAATCGTCCAAAATCATTAGAGTGCACGATACAATACAAATGCCCCCGATTTATCATCAGGGGCATTTGTATTGTACCGTTAAATAGGGCACGGGAATTATTTGGGGGAGGGCGGGAAAACCGGCACACCAAAACAACCCTAAAACCCACCCCGACCCTTTAAAACAAATCCCCCACCCTCCCGAACCCCCCCAAAATGTTTTAAATTACCTGGGGTCCAGTGGGGGGGTCCCGGCGTGATCTCCAGCTCTCTAGCCACGGCTGCGTTGAGAAATGGCACCGGTGGCCCTTTGCCCTTATCATGTGACAGGGCAAAGGTTGCCCGTATGACATAGTGAGGGCAAAGGTAGCGCCGGCACCATTTTGAATATTGGCAATACGGCCCGCGTGCAGGAGGTCGCTCCCGGACCCCCGCTGGACTTTTGGCAAGTCTTGTGGGGGTCAGGAGGCCCCCCCAAGCTGGCCAAAAGTCCCTGGGGGTCCAGCGGGGGTACGGGAGCGATCTCCTGCATGTGTGACGTCGGGAGCCAGGAACCAAAATGGCGCCGGCGCTACCTTTGCCCTGTCACAAGATAAGGGCAAAGGGCCACCGGCGCCATTTCTCAACACAGCCGTGGCCAGAGAGCTGGAGATCACGCCGGGACCCCCCCCACTGGACCCCAGGTAATTTAAAACATTTGGGGGGGGGGTTCGGGAGGGTGGGGGATTTGTTTTAAAGGTTCGGGGTGGGTTTTAGGGTTGTTTTGGTGTGCTGGTTTTCCCGTGCCCTATTTAACGATACAATACAAATGCCCCTGACGATAAATCGGGGGCATTTGTATTGTATCGTGCACTCTAATGATTTTGGACGATTTTAAAATTATCTGACGATAATTTTAATCGTTCAAAAATGATTCACATCCCTATAAATTGATGTCTTGGGTGTCTCAGGACAGGAACTGAAAGCTTTAAGTGTGACTTGAGCACTGATGCATGGACTAAAGTTACTTTTACTGCAAGAAGCTAGCTCTGAGCAGTGTGTTCCAGAAAACTGTCAGCAAGACATTAAGAGCCTAGGCAGTGTCTTTCTTGACAAGAAAGAGGAGATATGATAAAAAAAACATTCAAATACCTCAAAGTTATAAATAATGCAGAAGAAGCAAACATGTCTCATTGGCAAAGATGTTGTAAGTCATGATGTGAGGCTCATATATGGTAGACTAAGAAGTAACATTAGAAATTATGTCTTCATTTTGGTGGAAGCATGGAACAGCCTCCCATTGGAGGCAATAATAATAATTAAATTCAAGGAGGCAGGGGATGAGCATCGAGAATACTTTGTTGCAAAGAAGTGCAAGGATAGCCAGAGATCAAGTGGGTTTATGCAAAATAAAGAATTTTGAGCAAACTAACTTTATGGTTCTTATCTGCCATCATAGTCTATTGTTTCTCTGTTTCTAATCTGAAATATTCTCTCAGCTTCAATTTTTTAGTCCAAACGCTTGTGAGCTCTCTTCTATGACAGATTTTCTGGTCTCCTAGACCATTTGGTTTGTATAATCATCTGTATTTGTAATAAAACCATCTTATCTCAGCATACAACTTACTTTTCACTGTAAGAATCTGTAAAAGGCTAGTATTCATGCACCATCTACTGTTTGAAAGTAGTATTTTTCAGGTCATGGAAACCAAACCAACCGAAAAGTTATCATAGAAATAAATATAAACAAGTTGTAGACAATACCTGATAAATGGAGTATTAGTTTCAAAAAGCTAGATATGCAGCCCCGTGCCGGTGCACAAATGCAACCAATAATGTGGCATTGTGTCTGGAGTTGGGTGGAGTAGGGTGCAACCTAAACACTCACCAGGGTTGGAGGGGGCGTTTGAGAGTTGCTGACAGCGCCACATCACATCAGTAGCAGTGGCGCTGCATCCAGTAATCCCACTACCGCAACGTCAGCTCAACCCGATGATATCACTGCTGCCGTGTTGCCTCACAGTGACATCATTGCCGTGAAGCTGTGGGGCATGCACAGTAGCTGGGATAGGCGGTGAACAATGGGCAACTGGGAGGGGCAAGAACGAGAGAGCCATTGGGTATGAGCAGGAAGGGGGCATATCCAGGTTGCCCCACTGGGCATTTTGAACTGGGGTCAAGAGGGGGATAGGACCAGTAGGGCAGGTAGGCTAACCTGGACATGCTGCCTGCAAGCCATCCCTTTTGCTCCTGCTCCCTGCGCTGCTGCATATTGAATGCGCACCTCCCTCATCGGGAAGTCCCAGAACCTCAAAATTAATTTAAATAATAAACACATAATTGACAGTAATTGGGCTGCAATCCAGTTGTAATTGGGCTGCAAATGGGCTTTAAAAAAAAGAAAAAGAAAATAAAAGAGGGAGGAGGTTAGTGTTTGAGCTCTTCCCCCTCGGCAAACAAAAAGAAAATTTAATTGGCAAACAAGGTTACAGAAAACCGCTAAGCAGAGACTGGTCCCTATACTTCCAGTCTGTTAATGTGTGCTTAAGAGACAAGGTGACCATGCCTTGTGGCCTCAAGTTGGTGGCTTCAGCCTGCCACTCATCCTAGGGGGGGGGGGGGGGGGGGGGAGCTGCTAGCACAGCATCACTGAGGAGTCAGGGAGTGTGCTGCCCATCGCACCCTCTTGCAGATGGGGACAGGCAGGGTAGTTCCAGGAGCTGCCGAGGAACATAAGTACATAAGAAATTGCCATACTGGGTCAGACCAAGGGTCCATCAAGCCCAGCATCCTGTTTCCAACAGTGACCAATCCAGGCTCAAGTACCTGGCAAGTACCCCAACACTAACTACATCCTATGCTACTGATGCCAGAAATAGCAGTGGCTATTCCTTAAGTCAACTTAATTAATAGCAGTTAATGTACTTCTCCTCCAAGAACTTATCCAAACCTTTTTTGAACCCAGCTACATTAATTGCACTAACCACATCCTCTGGCAACAAATTCCAGAGCTTAATTGTGTGTGTTGAATGAAAAATAATTTTCACTGATTAGTTTTAAATGTGCTACTTGCTACCTTCATGAAATGCCCCTAGTCCTTCTATTATCCGAAAGAGTAAATAACCACTTCATATCTATCCGTTCTAGACCTGTCATGATTTTAAACACCTCTATCATATCCCCCCTCAGCCGTCTCTTCTCAAAGCTGAACAGCCCTAACCTCTTCAGCCTTTCCTCATAGGGGAGCTGTTCCATCCCCTTTATCATTTTGGTTGCCCTTCTCTGTACCGTCTCCAGTATAATTATATCTTTTTTGAGATGCAGTGACCAGAATTGTACACAGTACTCAAGGTGCGGTCTCACCATAGAATGATACAGAGGCATTATGACATTTTCCATTTTATTAACCATTCCCTTCCTAATAATTCATATACATTCTGTTTGCTTTTTTGACTGCTGCAGCACACTGAGCTGACAATTTCAAAGTATTATCCACTAGGGATGTGCAGAGGGACGCCATACGTTGCATTCAGGATTCGTATTTGACGGGGGGCAGATACGTTGCATTCGGCAAGGGGGGCCCCCGATACGTACATGCGTTAATTCTTATTCGTTTCCCGGCTAAAATTGAATTAAGTACAACCCCCCACCCTCCTGACCCCCCCCCCCCCAAGACTTACCAAAACTCCCTGGTGGTCCAGCAGCCATCTCCTGCACTCACACCCTCGGCTGCCAGTATTCGAAATGGCGCCAATAGCCTTTGTCCTACTATGTCACAGGGGCTACCGGTGCCATTGGTCAGCCCCTATCACATGGTAGGAACAATGGATGGCCAGCGCCATCTTGTGCTCCTACCATGTGACAGGGGCTGACCAATGGCACCGGGAGCCCCTGTGACATAGAAGGTCAAAGGCTATCGGCGCCATTTCGAATACCGGCAGCCGAGGGTGTGAGTGCAGGAGATGGCTCCCGGACCCCCCGCTGGACCACCAGGGAGTTTTTGTAAGTCTTGGGGGGGGGGTCAGGAGGGTGGGGGGGTTGTTTAAATTGGCTCCTTTAGACAGCTGAATAACTTGGCGAAGATTCATTGTATTCGTGGGGAATCGCGATATGTTTCGCTTCCCCACGAATACAACGAATATAGCCCTATACGTTGCGGATTACAAATACGTAGGAAACGAATGCACAACCCTATTATCCACTATGATGCCTAGATCTTTTTCCTGGATGGTAACTCTTAATATGGAACCTAACATCGTGTAACTACAGCATGGGTTATTTTTCACTAAATGCAACACCTTGCACTTGTACACATTAAATTTCATCTGTCATTTGGATGCCCAATCTTCCAGTCTCGTAAGGTCCTCCTGCAATTTATCACAATCTGCTTGTGATTTAACTTCTCTGAATAACTTTGTATCATCTGCAAATTTGATTAACTCACTTGTTGTATTCCTTTCCACATCATTTATAAATATATTGAAAAGCATCGGTCCAAATACAGATTCCTGAGGCACTCTATTGTTTTCCTCTTTTCCACTGAGAAAATTGACCATTTAATCCTAATCTCTGTTTTCTGTCTTTTAACCAGTTTGTAATCCACAACAGGACTTCGCCTCCTAACCCATGACCTTTTAGTTTTCTTTGAAGCCTCTCATTGTGGGCTTTGTCAAACGCCTTCTGAAAATCCAAATACACTATTTCTACTGGTTCACTTTATCCATATGTTTATTAACCCCCTTCAAAAAGATGAAGCAGATTTGTGAAGCAAGATTTGCCTTGGGTAAATCCATGCTGTGTTCCATTAAACAATGTCTTTCTATATGTTCTGTGATTTTGATTTTTAGAATAGTTTCCACTATTTTTTCCGGCACTGAAGTCAGGCTCACTGGTCTCTAGTTTCCCAGATTGCCCCTGGAGCCCTTTTTAAATTTTGGGGTTACATTGGCCACCCTCCAGTCTTCAGGTACAATGGATGATTTTAATGATAGGTTACAAATTTTAATAGATCTGAAATTTCATTTTTGAACCCTGGGGTGCATACCATCCAGTCCAGGTGATTTGCTACTCTTTAGCTTGTCAATCTGGCCTACTGCATCTTCCAGGTTCACAGTGATTTGGTTCAGTTCATTTGACTCATCACCCTTGAAAACCATCTCCTGGAATGAGAGTAGTCACAAATAATAATAACCAAAAAACACTGGACTTACCGCAGGTTTAAAGAAGTCAGAGCCTGGAAATCTACAAGACACGAAGAGATTAGACACTGTGAGAATGACAGCAGATAAAGAAGAGGGATGGGGGCGGGACTAACTTTCAAAACACGCCAAATTCACATATGAATGACAGGCCTGATAGAAGGGCCAGGCAAAAGAAAAGGAGGGGAAAATGACAGGGTAGGAAGAAGCCCATGGTTTTCTTCTCATTTGTTTTTACATTTTTTATTCTTTTGAATTATTTCTTAGCTTCTTGATCATGCCATTAGTATCTTTAGATTTGTTACTCCGTGGCACATTTGGGAGTTATTGGTGTGACTCTTCAGTCATTACCCAGTATTTTTTCACTTTTCTTTCTATTTTTGGTTTCAGTTTGTTGCTGTCACATGTTTATCTCATTCCCTAAATCCCTCTTTATTTTGCATTATGTTTTTCTTTATTCGGCACAGTGTTTTTTGGTTATTATTATTTGTGACTGCTCTCGCTTTTGTCGCGCGTTCACTTTGTGTCAGCATCTCATTAAGTCACTGGCATTGGCAGCCTTGTTTCTTTCTTACTTCTCTTCGCTTTCTTTTGGGTTACTTGCTTGTTTCCCAGTATTTCATCGCATTTTCTCCTTTCATTATTTTGGCACCAGTATTTCCTCCTCTTCACTGCCTAGCTCCATTTCTGTACACCACTGTTCTATAGTTCACCTTTACCACTTTTGGATCCCTGTTTGTTTCTGTTTCTCATTGTTTTGTGCCATTTACATTTTACCTACCATTGGTTCTTGCTGCGTGGGCTGACTAGTGCTCCTTATCTCAGTACTATTTTTTGAATTCCTCACTCAATATCTATGAGACTTTGGGGACTACTAGCAGTCATTTGAGCTGCCTCAACTTCTTCACATGGTATGTATTGTTCTCATGAGTGGTGTCCCTTCATGTTTGGTATTCATTACCCATATTCCATGTAGCGCTGTTCATATTTCTATTTCAGAGACTCAGAAACGCCAAGCCATATCAAAAATTATGTCACATATTTAACTATTAGGTACATTCCCTTACACTGTTTCTTATACATTGTTTTGAATTTTAGTATGTAGCCTTATTGTATTTGTTTGTTCTTCGATCCTTTTTTTTTTTTTTAAGTTCTGTAATTATTATAGTTTTGGGCTCTTGTCCCTCCTGACGCAGCCGGAGTGGCGAAACATGGTCCGTGTCGTGGGACCTACCTGTATTTCACCTGTATACATCTAGTCATTAAAGAATTGCATCGCTTGGCACTTATTACATTGACTGATTCATCTTTTGAAGTTTAAGGATCCTTACACATCTTTGCACTACACTTTGATATATTGTGGTTGCTCCACTGTGTGTATCACTGCTCTTCTCCACATTTATTTCATTATATGTCAATATATCTCAGGCACATTCACTGTAGAAATTCTGAAAACCAGACTGATTTGTGGCTTTCAAGGACTCAATCCTAGGACCTCTAGCCTACTAGAATATCACATACTATGGCTGGCAGCTGGGACATATCTTTGGCAGTGTGGACAGGAATCACTCAGAAAAGTGGATCAACAAATTGGTCTTTTTCTGCCATAATCTACTATGTTAAAGCATTACTTCCATATTGCATCTTAATAGTTCAATTATTTTTATACTTTAATATATAATATCTAATCCTATGGACACTTGATTCTATTAAATTGACTGATTTGCTTTTTGATATGACATAAAAAGTCTAGGCATTATTCCACATAAATAATAACAGCTTTAGTCAAAAATACCAACTCTATTTTATTTATTTATTTTAAAGGCCCCATACTTACTGGCATGATCTGATACAAGTCATCCAAGGTAACAACGGCAATACCTACAAGTGTGTTCTGATCACAAGGGACTATGGGAGGACTCAACAGTTTCTTGTAACAGCAAGGTGGGAACCGAATATCTAAGGTGATGCTGTTATATACTGCTAGTCCCATGAGCTATAAATGTAAATTGTTAAGTTTAAAACACAATATATTGACACAATTAAAAAATTACAATAATCATTTTACTTATTTATGTAAAAACATTTCTAGCTCACACACTATCCTAAATTCTATTGGGGGGGGGGGGGTACATATGCTAAATATAATTTAAAAAAACATACAATGCACAAATCAGACATTTACTTACCATACAAATATAACAAAGTGCAACAAACACTTTTAGCATTCAGCATATGCAACTAGATCTTACATTTCACAAAACAAACTGCTAGAATTGGCAAAGCTGTGTCAGCTTAAATCAATCAATCATTTGCTCTTCCAAGTGCTAAAGTAAAGCGCTTTCAACTGTTTTCAAAAGTTGCAGAAGGAAAACTCACAGGGGTACATTTTCAAAAACAGCGCGCGCGCGAACAAAAGTACGCTGGATTTTATAACATAAGCGCGTAGCCGGGCGTATCTTATAAAATCTGGGGTCGGCGCGCACAAGAGGGTGCACATTTCCTTCCGCCTCCCCTCACCTTCCCCTCCCTTCCCCTAGCTAACCTACCCCCCGGCCCTATCTAAACCCCCCCCCTACCATTGTCGGCAGATTTACGCCTGCCTCTGGCAGGCGTAAATATGCGCGCGCCAGCGAGCTGCTGGCACGCCATCACCCGACCCGGGGGCTGGTCCGGAGGCCTCAACCACGCTCCCGACACGCCTCCCGCCCCGCCCCGAAATTCGCTGCCCACCCGACGCGCCCCCGACACGCCCCCTTTGCAAAGCCCCGCGACTTATGCGCCGCTGAGCCTATGCAAAATAGGCTCGGCGCGTGCAGGGGCCTTTTAAGAGGGTTACGCGCATAACTTATGTGCGTAGCTCTTTTAAAATCCGGCCCACAGAGTTTATCACTGAACTATCTCTGATTAAAAACAAAATCACTGTGTGCATATGACACTTATGTTGCTTGTATGGTTGCTCTATAGCTTCCCACTCAAATCTGCTCAGTTTACTGAGTAAATTCACTTCTTTAAACAGTCAATTACTTCACAGTAAAACTGAATGGGGTACATTTTAAAACATAGCGCGCGCAAACAAAAGTATGTCGGATTTTATAAGATACGCGCGTAGCCGCGTGTATCTTATAAAATCCGGGGTCGGTGCGCGCAAGGGGGTGCACATTTGTGCAACTTGCGCGTGCCAAGCCCAGCGCGCACTGCCCGTTCCCTCCGAGGCCGCTCCAAAATCGGAGCGGCCTCGGAGCGAATTTTCCTTCCACCTCCCCCCACCTTCCCCTCCCCTCCCTTCCCCTACCTATCCCACCCCCCCCCCGGCCCTATATAACCCCCCCCCTTTGTCGCAGAAGTTACGCCTGCTCGAAGCAGGCGTAACTTTGTGCGCGCCGGGCCGGCTGCCGTGCGCCATGTCCCGGTCCGGGGGCTGGTCTGGAGGCCTTGGCCACACCCCCGGAACGCCCCTGGGCCGAAACCACATCCGTGGCACCGCCCCCGTATGACACGCCGAGCACGTCACGCCCCCAACACGCCCCCGATAACGCGCCGACCGCGTCATGCCCCCCCAATACGCCCACCCCAAGAAAGCCCCGGGAGTTACACGCGTCCCGGGGCTTTGCGCGCACCGGAAGCCTATGCAATATAGGCTCGGCGCGTGCAGGGCCATTTTAGAAGGGTTACGCGCATACCTTATGCTCGTAACCCTTTTAAAATCCGGCCCAATAGGTACAGAATGTGCACACACTGTAGTTCACGTAAGAAGAAAATTGGCTGACATTAGTAGACAGGCTATGGTAACCATTTGAAGACATCAGCTAGGGAAATTTTAGGCTGCATAATAACAGTACAGAAAAGTTATATGAGCCATTCAACTAAGCAGCTAGAACCTGCAAGTCACAGGGCAATCACATACATACAACTCAAGTGTCTCCTTTATGCAATAACAATTATAATCAAAGGGATATTTTAGGCAATAAAGAGTAAAGCAATCTTGTTACCTTAAATATCAATCCATTTTAAAATACTTATTTAAACATATTTTAAAGGCACTGCAGGTGGGCCCAAATGCTTTCATCCACTAAAAAATGTTAAGACAAGAGGGTCTGCCAATTTTAGTTAGGCTTTTTATAAGGATTTAAACATATGCATGTCAACAAAATCAGCTAATATCTATACCAATGCAAGAAAAAAAATCAAATTATATATATGTACTTTAATGGGCACTTTTTGGGGATAATTTTGTAGCACTTTGCATATAAAAGATAACAAATATGCGCATACGTTACATGAATTTTCAAAACAGACTTACCCGCAGAAGTCCCTGTATAATGTATACCTGCTAAATCATCTGCATAAATTTGTTGTGAAAATTTACGTGCATACTTTTTAAAATCCCAAAGTCTGTATTAGCAGAAACGATGGGGCACCCGATTCACATCCCTATTGGGTTCGTATGGCCACGGGAAAATCTCGGTTTCCTGCGGATCGGCATTTTTTTTTTTAGTGAAAAATCATTTTTTTCGGATTAGTGCGTGCAGACTCCCGTTAGTGCGTACTAACAAAAATAGCAAAAAATAACAAAAAGTAACAAAAATTAACGGTTATTGTTAGTGCGCACTAACGGGAGTCAGCGCGCACTAATGAAAACCATTAATTTTTGTTACTTTTTGTTATTTTTTGCTATTTTTGTTAGTGCGCACTAACGGGAAAACAATTTTTGACGAAAATTCGGGGGAAATGCGATCGTTTCTCATCATTCACAAATTTTTGACGAATTAAGAAATATCGTACGATATTTTAATTCGTCAGAAAAACGATTCACATCCCTAGTATGTATACAAGTGCAAACCCTTCACCAATTCCACTGCAGGATATGTCTCTGCTCAATCCGGGTAAACTTACATGCAAACATGGCATAGGTGCACAAGTTTTTATTAAAAAAAAGCATTTATGTACATAAAACACTGTTTTACTCTCCAGAAGTTCACTGGAAAATAACCCTTAAAGGAGGGTAATTTTGTAACAATGCACATAAATTAGCCAGTAAATGTGCACACAAGTTACACAAATTTTCAAAGCGGACTTGCACACCTGGAAAAATTATGTGTACACAATTACCCCTGCTATTTGATATACATAGGTTTTGCCGAGAGAATTTAGGAGCATACTTTTTAAAATAAAAAAGTATGCCTGTAAGTCCCAACCCTGCCCAGTCTCTACCCGCTAGAATTTCTCTCCCCTATAGGCTTAAAGGTACGTGCATGTGCCTGTGTGTATAATGTTTACGTGCTTATCACTCACCCAATTTTCTGAAGGGACGTTTCTCTAGGTAATTAGGAGTGTGCTATTTTACCTGCAGAAGCCCCTTTAAAAATTACCCTCTCTCGATGTAATATGTATAAGATAGATGCAAGAGAGACCTTTACAAATTAATTCCAAAACTTTCTCTGTAATACCTCACACGTTTTGTTCAGCAAAAACAGTATCCAGACCTTCCATATGACACTTCATCTTATCAATTTATTTAGCCCAGGTCATCTACAAAATCAATATTTTGATCAATTCACGATACTTTCCACAAAGGAAAAAAAAACCTTCAGCAGGTGGGGTCTAATTAGGGACAAACCTCTGGCAGCCATGAAGGAAGGGCCATAGTACCTTTGCTTAGGATACCTTTTATAAACATCTGCTAGCAGTCAGCCCGATCCAGTAAAGTCCGTGGGAGAGCGGACTAACGCCCGCTCTCCCGGCGCGCGCACCGGCCCCTCGCCGGTGCGCGCGATCCAGTATTTAAATTAGGCGACGCGGTGCAAACGAGGAAAAGGAGGCGCTAGGGACACTAGCGCGTCCCTAGCGCCTCCTTTTGGCCTGGAGCGGCGGCTGTCAGCGGGTTTGACAGCCGACGCTCAATTTTGCCGGCGTCGGTTCTCGAGCCCGCTGATAGCCACGGGCTCGGAAACCGGACGCCGGCAAAATTGAGCGTCCGGTTTTCGGCCCGACAGCCGCGGGCCGAATTCAAAATTTTTTTTTTTTTTTTTTTACTTTTTTTTACTTTTGGGGACCTCCGACTTAATATCGCTATGATATTAAGTCGGAGGGTGCACAGAAAAGCAGTTTTTACTGCTTTTCTGTGCACTTCCCTGGCGCCGGAAGAAATTAGCGCTGACCTTTGGGCGGCGCTAATTTCTTAGAGTAAAATGTGCGGCTTGGCTGCACATTTTACTTACTGGATCGCTCGGGAATACCTAATAGGGCCATCAACATGCATTTGCATGTTGAGGGCGCTATTTGGTGCCGCGGGTGGGCCGCGTGTTTTCCTCCCCTTACTGAATAAGGGGTAAGGGAAAACACGCATCCAGAGCAGGGTGACAGTGCGCTCCGACGGAGCACACTTTACTGGATCGACCTGAGTGTTGGGGGAGATTCTGACAGGTCTTAAAACTCAGGTGTGCATGACAAAAAATTTCAAACAACTTGTTTCAGTCAGCTTTTCACAAGGGCCAGAAATTCTCCATATGAAATAGAACAAGGAAGATGATAACCTACTTTACATGCTTATAGACATTACATAGTATTTTCCTTCATATATTTTTGCAAATTGACAAAAATTGATATTTCTTAAATTCTTCTTTGGCATTTATTTCTTCTAGCTCTCCCTCTCAAGCTGACATGGAACAGGGTTACCAACTTGTTTTATGATGTGTCGCTATTTTATGCTGATTTTAGTATAGAGTAATACAAGCAGTTATTTTAGTATATTTTTGTAAGTACTTAATGTATTTTAGTATTGAATTTTAGTACTTATTTATCGTTACTTTTATTGTTGTGATTTGTATTTTTTAAATTAATGTTTAGCCATATTTTAATGTGCTTTTACTGCTTATGTTTATTTATTGTAAACCAATATGATGGAATTCCGATATGTCAGTATATAAAGAATAATAAACTATAAACCAGGACCGGGCACTTTTGACCCGGGGGGTGGGGTGAAGGAATGGTACCCACTCATTTGTATAAATTGTAGATCCTGCCAGTGAACTCCTAAACAGTGTATCTATGAATCTGCAGAACCCCTGGGAGCTGAAGGCTATGCCATACACCACCTCCTCTTCCTATGCTGTCCAATCACAGCATGGGAAAGGAGGCAGGGATACAGCACAGCTCTCTTCCGATAGGCTCCGACCTGCCTCTCTCTTTCTCTAATTAAGAGGCTGTGGGAAACAGGAGGATCCACCTGCAAAACCAGACATTTAACGTCCGGTCAGTATTTCTGACTGGACGCTGCACATAATGCCTGAAAACTTGGCTGTCCGGTCCAAAACTGGACAGTTGGCAACCCTAACATGGAACATAGTCTACTGTAGTAAAGTTTCTACCTTCTAGTAGATGTCAGGTCTTTGCCTCATTTAAAAAACACCACAGAATTTTTGTACCCTTGTCAATTAAATTTACAAAGACAATCTCTTCTAGTCCAGACATCAATCTTCATAACTATAGCACCAACACTCAAGGCCGGATTTTCAAAGCTGTGCGCTGATTTTATAACATGCACATGTCGGCACACACATGTTATAAAATACGTTTCCCAAGTGTACATGTGCGCCTGATTTTAATGTCCGCGCGTGCATGTATGGGTGGGTGGCCTCCTCTGTGCATGAGGGGCGGGATTTTAAAAGGCAACGCACAGCGATGCAAGTAGGGCTTCCCCAGTTCCCTCCCAGTCCAATCCAATTAAGTGGACTGGGAGGGAACTTCCCTATACCTCTACCTAACCTTCTTACCCTTTCCCCTCTCCTCTCCGACCCCTAACCCCTTCCTAGTTAATCACGTTTTTTTTTGTTTCGTTACTTATTGCTCCTCCAGAGCAGATGTAACCTCTGCGCGCCAGAAGCTGCTGGTGTGCGCTTCCCCAGGACAGCAGCTAATGGCACTGTCCCAGCCCATCCCCCGCCCCGTCCAGACCACACACCCAGCCCGCCTCTTTTGCAGGGCCCGGTACTTCTGCCGTAACAGGGGTTACATACACGGCTGGGCCTGTTCTCAAATGCATGCAGCGCGCAAGGCCCGGCCACACGCGAAACCCCAGTTTTTGGGGTTTTTTTTATACGCACAGGACTTTTAAAATCCGGCTTTATGTGCTCAAAATATTTTAAGCTATTCAATATGCTGACAATTGTGATGATTCTAACTACTTCAGTAAATATTCCAAAAGCAGCAATGCCTCCCACTAAGTGCAATATAAATTAGGTTTACAAAACAGAGTGAGATGGGAATGGAAAATTTCTCAGACATCACTTAAAATAAAAAATAGACCAGTAAAGTTTAAATCAGAGCACTAATTAACTAATCAGCTGGATCTGGGAAATTCCTAACAGTAAGCCTTAGCATCTCCTGTTCCCTCTCCTGCCTTTGCTATATAACTTAGGAAAATGGCCTGGGGAAAATATTAATTTCCTTTTTCCTCTTCAGTTTCCCACCACTGACAAATTTATTTTGGCAGTGAACAGAAACCATTGTATCTTTAAAATTCAGTTACTTCAGTTCCTTGAGAGGAGAGGCATTACAGTGTTGATTAATCTGATTAATCTGATTAATGTTTGAGGGAAGGATGCTAAAGCCTGCTTTAATCTTCCCATTATTTTAAAAAAAAAAAGTAAATTTGGACCAGAGTGTTGTGAGAATTAAAGACCGGGCACATTTAACATTTTTATAAAAATATTTGGAAAAGGTTGTGGTAGGACAGATCTCACAGTTTGTAGATGGGAGGTTAGCTGGTATACAATTGGGATTTAGAGCAGGTTATAACATGGGGGGAGGGGGGGTGTTGGTTTTATTGGCATTTATTTTGCAACAGATGGATAGGGGTAGGTCAGGTGTACTTTTATTACTAGATTTTGCAAGTGCTTTTGATTTAGTAAGTCATGAAATATTGGTGGAGAGGTAACAGCAGATTGAACTTGGTGGTAAGGTGTTGAGAAGGATTTTTTCATTTCTTACTGACAGGGCTCAAAGGGCACAAAATAGGGGAAAAATGTTCTCAGGCTGTTCGGATTGGGAGGGGTGTTCCTCAGGGCTCTTGTTCTTCACCCCTATTTTGTAATATTTTCATGCGCACACTGGCACTGTTGCTGCAAGAACTGGATGTTGTAGTGTATGTTTATGCAGACATCATCAGTTCATTTTACCAATGGAGCAGGATATGGGGGACTATGTTGTAGGTTGAAGATGTGCTGGATATTTATTTATTTAGACATTTTATATATCGTCATTCCATGTGAAGATCACAACAGTTTACAAAAGTAACTAGTGTTCCTGAGTCGTTGAGGGGGAGTCAACTTATTTTGAATGGTTCTAAAACAGTTTTTAGGGATTGGTCGTATTTTTGTAAATCCATCTTCTTCAGTGCAGCTTGCATTAGACAATGGTTTGGGAACTATGTTGGGTGAGGCTAAAAGCCTTGGAGTAGCTTTAGAAGGTGCTTTTTTGATGGAGACATCTGTAGCTCAAGCTTGTAGGAAGGCTTATTTTATGTATGTTTCGATGTAACCCACCTCGAACTTTGGAGGGTGTGGATAAAAAAGCAGTTTAAATCAATAAATACATACATACAGATGAAGAGAATTCACACTCGAGCAGTAAAAATGTTAGTGCTGGTTTTAGTATTGGGGACTTTAGATTACTGTAACGAGCTGTTGGTTGGGATGCCAAGTTGTTTGGTAAATAAATTACAACGAATTCAGAATAGTGCAGCAAGGTTGGTATGTGGAAAAACAAGGAGGTATCAAGTTTCCCAATTGATAGCATGTTTGCATTGTCTTCTGATGATGGAAAGGCTAAATTTAAATTACTTATGTTAATATTTTGTTGTCTACAAATGAATGGTCCTCAGTTTTTGACAGCGAAGTTAGAGTGGCGTAAGTCCACATGATCTATTTTCTCCTCTCAGACTGCTCAATTACAGCTATCCCATAAGTTCAGGTTTAGATCAAACCATGGTTCTAAGCAGACATTTACATCGATTGTTCCACAAATGTGGAAAAGTTTGCTTGTACTGATTCGAAATGGGACTAATTACTTAAAATGTCAAAAGATGGTAAAAGCTTGTTTCCTTCTGCAGAGAGTTAATTTTAGAGGGTAAAGGAAGGGGGAGAGATGGAAATGGGGGTTGGGAGCAGTAAATGAATTTGAAGAAAATTGGAAAAATTGATATTGTTTAATATTTTTAAGTATTGCTTTTATGATTGGAGTAGGTGTTTTTGTTTTAATTATCTGTTTTATTATATATTAGACTGTGATATGTTTTTTTAATGTGATTATGTATGCAGTTTATTGTAAACTTCTATTGTATTAACAGATTATGTGATATACAAGTTTTTTAAAATAAATAAATAAATGTAGTAGCCCCATTAGTACCCCTGAAAGTACAGAAATAAAGGCTAACAAAAAAAAAAAAATAAGGGCCTGATTTTCATAAGCATTTACATGTGAAAAACTTGGTTTTATACATTTAAATGCACTTTAGTCATGTAAGTGGGCTTTTGAAAATTGCTACAATATATGTCATTGAATTGCCCATAGGATTTACCCATATAAGTGCAATTTACGCACGTAAATGGCTTTTGAAATTTGCTACAATAGTATGTTACATTTACGTGCATAACTCCTTTGAAAATGCACCTATATAGCAATACCTTTTAAATGGACTACTAATACATTTTGGGACTATCTTCCAGTAGATGACATTCCCTTCTTTAGGTATGAACAGAATGGAGATCATTTTCAAAAGGATTTACACTCATAAAACTGGATTTTATACGTGTAAATGCACTTTACCTGTGTAAGTGGGCTTTTGGAAATTGCTACTATATGCCATTGAATTATCCATAGGATATTCACGTTTAAGTGCATTTTACACATGTATAAAAGCATTTTATGCGCATAAATGGCTTTTACAAATTGCTTTGATATTATATAACATTTAAACATGTAACTCCTTTTAAAATTACCTCCAATAAGCAGAAGATGGTGAAATCAGGTTATCCAGTCTTTTGCAAATAGTGCCACAAGGATGATTCTCTATCTGTTAATAAACGGCTGTATGTGTGTAACCGGTGTAAAGAACTCCTGGCTCTCAGAGAACAAGTCCAATCTCTGGAGGCTAGAGCAACAGGCAGCAACTACTAATACAGAGAGGTATATGGAGGAGATCTTCAGAAACATAGCAGATTGGCCACACCTCCAGTCTGGCAGTCCCTGTGCTGTTTTAAAAAAGCAAGGTCACTTGGAAGGAGAGTATCACCTTGATTTGGCAGGAAGTGATCCTATAGTTAGGACTTGCCCTCCAGGTGATGATTTATCCTCTCACATTAAGGAGATGTCTGGTGTGGTGGGGAAGGGAAGGGTTAGGAGTGCTGTTGTAGTTGGCATTATGATGATTAGAAATGAAGATTTCTGCGTAGGTGGTTGGCATGAGGATCACTTGATAACTTGCCTGTCTGATGTGAAGGTGGTGGACATCATGCATTACATAGATAGGATTTAGAGTACTGGAGATTGAGCTGGTAATCATAGTACATGTGGGTACCAATGACATAGGAATGTGCAGGAGGAAGGTTCTGGAAGCCAAATTTAGGCTTTTAGGTAGGAAACTGAAATCCAGAACCTCTAGGGTAGCATTCTCAGAAATGCTTCCCATTCAACACACAGGTCTCCAGAGGCAGGCTGAGCTCTAGCGTCTCAATGCGTGGATAATATGATAGTGTAGGGAAGAAGGCTTTAGATTTGTTAGGAACTAATGAGGGGAACCTATTCTGACTGGATGAGCTCCACCTTAACCAGGAAAGAAACTCGCTAACATTTAAAAGGGAGATAAAGCAGCTTTTAAACTAGATAATGGGGGAAGTCGACAGTTGCTTAGTAGTGCATTATTTGGAGTGAGGTATCTTTAAAGGATAACGGCGTAACAGGAAAATTAGAATACCCTCATAGACAGGTTGTGGCAAAGGCTGAAATAGCCTAGGTGGAATTAAAGTGCAGACAAACATGAAGGATTTCAAATTACCTGTATGAGCTGCTAATAAGCAGGTTGTAAATACAAATAAAAAATACAAATACAAACAATACCATACTATATTGTCTGTGTGTGGATTCCATATCTCTAAAAAATAAGATTGGAGAGTTAGAATCTGGTGGAAGGATGATAACCAATGGAACACTGTTATACCAGTGTACAAATTATAGCAACATGACAGAGCAGTTTTATTTGGTGGAGAGGTGACACTATATGTTAAGAATGGAATAAAGTCAAGCAGGGTAAAAGAACTGCAGGAAACAAAATGTATTAAAGAATCTTTATGGATAAAAGTTCCAAGTTTGATGAGGAACTATATAGCAGTGGTCGTATACTACTATTCATCTTGCCAGTATGAAGAATCAGAAAGTGAAATGCTAACAAAAATTAGTAAAGCAAATAAAATTGGTAACACAATAATAATGGAAGATTTCAATTAACCCAGTATTGATTAGCTAAATGCCTTATCAGGATACCACAAATGACTACTTCATAGAGCAGCTGGACCTGGAAATGATGAAAGTGGGACATATTTTAGATGTAGTCCTCAGTGAAATGCAGGACCTGGTGGTGCAAGGGTAATGGTGGTGGGGCCGCATAGCAATAGTGATCATAATACAATCAAATAAGACAATAATTGGAGTAAGGACATTAAGTGAAACTACTGCAGAAGAATCTAACTGTAGAAAGGGAGACTACAATAAAATGAGGAATTTAGAAGGAAACTAAAAAAAATAATTGTTTCAAAGGTTAAAAGTTTGTATGAGGCATAGACATTGTTGAAAAATACGATATTGGAAGCCCAGATAAAATATATCCACACATCTAAAAAGTCAAATGAAGACCAAACAACTACCAGCATATTTAAATTGTGAGGTAATTATGCTAAAATGACATCTTTCAGAAAATGGAAAGCAGATCTAATGATAAAAATAGCAAAGAGTGTAAAAACTAGCAAATTAGATGTAAAATGTTAATAAGGCAGGCCAAGAAACAATTTGAAAAAAAGCTTGCCATAGAAGCAAAAACTAATAAAACCTTTTTCAAGTACATGCAAATCAAGAAGCCTATGAGGGAATCAGATGGACCACTAGATGATCAAGGGATAAAAGGGGCACACAGGGAGGTCAAGGCCATAACAGAAAAACTACATGAATTCTTTACTTCATTCATTATTGAGGAGGATGTTGGGTAGTATCCACACTGGTGGATGATTGGTGATGATTCAGAGGAACTGAATCAAATCACACTGAAAATGGTATATGTAATAGGACAAATTGTCAAGCTAAGAAGGTAATTTTCAAAGGAAAAAGTAAATGTAACATGCTATCACAGTAATTTTCAAAATCCCACTTAACACAGGTAAAACCTATTGACAATTCAATTGCATATATTTGCTTTTTTCTGGATCACTACAGCCAAATAGTGATCCACATGTAGGCTGCTGGAGTACAGTTGCAATAAATCTAAATAACATTTTAAATAAACACAAGACAAATAGAAGTTTAGGGTCATCATATATCCAAAGATCTAAATACTAGGAGAAATAAAGTGTAATTGCACTTTATAGGTTCATCTGAAAGGATACAGTTCCAACCAATCGAAATTCAGAGTAATTGTCACATTTAAAACTGCTAAACCAATGGCTGTGTGAATCCTTGTGAAATGAAAACATACCTGTAAAATAATAATAATAATAAAAATTACACAAAATCTATCCTTACAATGAGTTTAACTACTTATTATTGCATTGACAACATAGGGCCTATGCACTAAACTTAAGTGTGCACTTAGGGGCGGATTTTAAAAGGCCGGCGCGCCTATTTTGCATAGGCCGCAGGCGTGCGTAAGTCCCGGGGCTTTCGAAAAGGGGCGGGAGGGGGTGTGTCCGGGGGCGTTCCCGAAACGACACAGCGTTTCGGGGCGGGCCCGGGGGCGTGGTTGAGGCCTCCGGACCAGCCCCCGGGACCGGAGGACGGAGCGGGGCTGCCGGCCGATGCGCGCAAAGTTGGGAGGGGGTGGGTTAGGTAGGGGAAGGTGGGGGGAGGGCGAAGGAAAGTTTCCTCCGAGGCCGCTCCGAAATCGGAGCGGCCTCGGAGGGAACAGGCAGCTCGCGCTGGGCTCAGCGCACGCAGGTTGCACAAATGTGCACCCCCTTGCGCGCGCCGACCCCGGATTTTATAAGATATGCGCGGCTAAGCGCGTATCTTATAAAATCCAGCGTACTTTTGTTCGCGCCTGGTGCGCGAACAAAAGTGCGCAATCGCGCAAGTATTTAAAATCTACCCCTGTGAATACAAAGCTATACAAAAAGGGTAAAAAGCTGATGATGTTAGTAAGTATATGCTAAAATAACATGATTCCCACATGTAAATGAAGGAACATCATGCAAATTAGACTTTCACACAGTCGAGTTTTCAAAATTTCTACAGTCAATATGCACATCACCTATTTATATACTGCCTCCATTGTACGAAACATATCTCATGAATACTCATTGTGGAAATCTCAACTGGGTGATAGGCCTCAAAGACAGAATTCGGGGACACCTGCTATAGTGTGAAATATTGTAGTATGCTCTCCTCCATGTGCCTAAAATATAAAGCCTGTCTCACACCAGGTGTTACATTTTCAGAATGATGCATCAGGATATCCTTTAAAAGCCTTGTGTACGTAAGCGGGCTGCGTGGGAGCTACGCAACATTTAAATAGCCGGGAAGGGCATGTATAGATTGAGGGGGAGAGAGAGAGAGAGAGAGACACTCTAGCAGTGTCTGCTAGCTGCATTGTACAAATCAACTCCTTTTCATCACTTATAAGGTCAAAAATTCTTTAATGATGTCAATTTTACAATGGATACCTCTGAATGTGTCTAACACCCCCCCTAACCCCAACCCACCTCCCGAAAACTCACCCCGATTCAAAGTGCCCCCTTACAGTGGGCCAAATATATAGAGTTTCAGACTGAGTCTTATAAAGAAAGTCTCTCGCTTTCTCTCTCTCTCTCTCTCTCTCTCACTCCGATGTTCACCAGACTCCTGTGCTTAACAAGGAGCTGTAGCAAAGTGGCACACATAAAGCTGAAGACATGTGTGCGTGAAGAGTATTTTATAACCTACACGCACGTAGGTTATAAAATAGCGCATATTTTTGCATGTAGCGAGATACCTTCATTTATGGGCACGCGCGTGGCCCTTTAAAAATCTACCCAGTAATGAATATCTATGAAATATATATATTTTCATACAATAGTAGTGCATGCAAATCTATCACATGCATATTCATTATGGATACCCTGAAAATCAGGCCTGTTTATGGCTGTTGAGGACCAGAGTTGGTCAACCCTGCATTAGGGGTTACTGATGGAGGAGATAGGGTTGTCAGAGAAGGAGATGTGGTGGAATGTATGCAGCAGAGCATTGGTTACCAAACCTGCCCTGGGGGACTCCCAACC